>NC_044395.1:17685122-18027622 GCF_006542625.1 Nomascus leucogenys
CTACTCTAACAGCTGTGGGAGGGATGAACTAGAGACAGGAAGAGACAGGTGGCAGAAGACCAGCTAAGATGCCACCTCCTCCTTCTAGGCAGGTGGCTTGTGTGTGGGTAACAGAGACTGAGGAGAAGGAGGAAAGGAAAGGCTCCAGGCTTTCTATGACACCACTTTCTGTCCTTCCTAGTCCCTGTCCTTACTGACCTTCTGCTCAGTCCCCTCTCACTGCACTCACTGAAGAGTGCCACCTCCCATTATCTACCACGACACCATTGTCAGAACTTCACAGTGCTTTACCTCCTTAACTCTAGACCTTTCTCCACGCTATGCCGGCCAGCCACATCCCGGCCATACTCTGGAGTTGTCTTTATTGGGGGTTGCTTTGCTTTTGAATGGTTTAGTTACGTTCGTTTTGGGTTTTCTTATTAGATAAACAATACAAATCAACTGAAGGTAAATTGGAAAAGCAGATGAATGAAAATGAAAACAAAAAAGCACCCAGATGTTATGTTGTTCCATAACACGTTGGTAGATATCCACCCAGGCCCTTTCTGTGTGTGTATGGATGTGTACATGTGTACATTTTCTTTTTTTGGGACAGAATTTTGCTCTTGTTATACATGCTGGAGTGCAGTGGTGCTATCTTGGCTCACCGCAACCTCTGCCTCCTGGGTTCAAGCGATTCTCCTGCCTCAGCCTCCTGAGTAGCGGGGATTACAGGCGTGCGCCACCGCGCCCGACTGATTTTTGTATTTTTAGAAGAGATGGGGTTTCACCACATTGGCCAGGCTGGTCTCGAACTCCTGACCTCAGGTGATCCACCCGCCTCGGCCTCCCAAAGTGCTGGGATCACAGGCATGAGCCACCACGTCCAGCCAAGAAAATTTTCTTGAGATCTTTGAGAACTTCTCATTTCTGAGAACCCCACTATACCACATAATTTTCCAATGAAATGTACCTGAATATTTTAAGTCATCACTTCAGATATGTAATGAGTGTGAAAGTGTGCTTAAGAAAGAGTAAATAATTCCATGCCAGGCCAAAATATACACCCTGTTCCTGGGCGCGGTGGCTCATTCCTATAATCCCAGCACTTTGACGAGAGTTTGAGACCAGCCTGGCCAACTTGGTGAAACCCCATCTCTACTAAAAATACAAAAAATTAGCCAGGTGTGGTGGCACGCACCTATAATCCCAGCTACTCGGGAGGCTAAGGCAGCAGAATCTCTAGAACCTGGGAGGCGGAGGTTGCAGTGAGCCGAGATCACCCCACTGTACTCCAGCCTGGGCAACAGAGCAAGACTCTGTCTCAAAAACAAAAACAAAAACAAAACATACACCCATTGTAGTTATCTGGGTCTCTTACTGGTTAAGTGCTTTGCTTTTGTTGTACAACAACCTTGAAGATAGTTTCATTCAAATTTGCGCCTCATTAAACATACAAATCCTGTCTGGGTCCGGTGGCTCACGCCTGTAATCCCAGCACTTTGGGAGGCTAAGGTGGGTGGATCACAAGGTCAGGAGTTCGAGACCAGCCTGGCCAACATAGTGAAACCCCCATCTCTACTAAAAATACAAAAAAAAAAAAAAAAATTAGCTGGGCATGGTGGCGGGCGCCTGTAATCCCAGCCACTCAGGAGGCTGAGGCAGGAGAATCGCTTGAGCCCTGGAGGCAGAGGTTGCAGTGAGCAAAGATTGTGCCATTGCACTCCAGCCCAGGTGACAGTGCGAGACTCTGTCTCAAAAAAAAATAAAAAATCATACAAATCCATTTAATAAGCCTTTTCAGGGTCTTTCTCAAGATAAAATCCTGATTTCTGAATTCCAAGAGTCCACTGGTGTTTCTATTATAATGTCCATCTCTCTCTTTGAATTAGTTACAAGTCTCGTTCCCTGACTAAATATGAATTATTCTATGGCAAGCCTCTTATACCTCTTCGTAGCCTCAGTACCAGGGAATGCCTGGCACAACAAATATTTCTTGGTAAATGTTTAATGGACGAGTAAAGTCAAGGTTAATTTTTTTTTTTTTTGGAGACAGAATTTTGCTTTTGTCGCCCAGGCTGGAGAGCAATGACGCCATCTCAGCTCACCGCAACCTCTCCCTCCCGGGTTCAAGCAATGCTCCTGCCTCAGCCTCCTGAGTAGCTGGGGTTACAGGCGCCTGCCACCACACCCGGCTAATTTTTGCATTTTTAGTAGAGACGGGGTTTCACTATGTTGGCCAGGCTGGTCTCCAACTCCTGACCTCAGGTGATCCACCCGCCTCGGCCTCCCAAAGTGCTAGGATAACAGGTGTGAGCCACCGCACCCGGCTTTTTTTTGTTTCTTTTTTTGTTTCTTTTTTTTGAGACAGAGTTGTGCTCTGTCACTCAGGCTGGAGTGTAGTGGTGTGATCTCAGCTCACTGCAACCTCCGCCTCCCAGTCTCAAGCGATTCTCCTGCCTTAGCATCCGAGTAGCTGGGATTACAGGTGTGTGCCACTACACCTGGCTGATTTTTGTATTTTTAGTAGAGACAGCATTTCACTGTGTTGGCCAGGCTGGTCTCAAACTCCTGACCTCAAGTGGTCTACTCACCTCAGCCTCTTAAAGTGCTGGGATTGCAGGCCTGAGCCATTATGCCCTGCCTAGCCATCTTCTTTCAGAAGAGATTTGCTCACATTGGCATTTCTTTTTTTTCTTTTTCTTTTTCTTTTTTTTTTGAGACAGAGTTTCAGCTTTGTCACCCAGGCTGGAGCGCAGTGCCACGATCTAGGCTCACTGCAACCTCCACCTCCCGGGTTCAAGTGATTCTCCTGCCTCAGCCTCCCGAGTAGCTGGGATTACAGGTGCCTGCCACCAAGCCCAGCTAATTTTTGTTGTTGTTGTTGTTGCTGAGAAGGAGTCTCGCTCCGTTGCCCAGGCTGGAGTGCAGTGGCACGATCTTGCCTCACTGCAACTTCCACCTCCCAGGTTCAAGCGATTCTCCTGCCTCAGCCTCCTGGACAGCTGAGACTACAGGCATGCACCACCACACCCAGCTGATTTTTTTGTATTCTTAGTAGAGACAGGGTTTCACCATGTTGGTCACGTTGGTCTCAAACTCCTGGCCTCAAATGATCTGCCCACCTTAGCCTCCCAAAGTGCTGGGATTACAGGCATGAACCACCGTACCTGGACCTCACATTGGCACTTCTTATGAACTTACTACTTCCCCAGGAATGGGCTGTCTTTCCACTTGTCTGATCCCCAGCTTTCTGTTCTTGTCTCTTATCTGAGTCTCTCTATCTGAGTTCCAGCACCTATCCTGTAGCGATGGGGAGAGTAAGAGTCTTGCCCTTCTGACAGGAAGTGTACCCTATCTGCCAAATTGGAGGTCTGGTTGTGCCCTGGTAAATGGACACCTAGAGACTTTCTGTGTAAAAGCAGTCAACATGACCTTAACTGTGGCAAATGTTTCTTGCCCATTGTCAGGTAGACTTCATCAGCTCCTCTCTATTATAAGGTCCCTGGGGCCAGGAGCTGGGTTTAATTTATCTTGGTATCTCCTGCAATGTTTAGCACAGTAGCCCAGTGTCATCCTTGTAGCAGATTAATTCAGCAACGATTTATTAAGTGCCCGTGAGCTAGGCATTTTACTTGGTTCTGGGGATACCAAACAATGTCTGCTTTCATGGAAATAACTTGCCTTATATAGTGGCAGAAAGTTGACAATTGAACTGAGTGATAGGTAAATAGGGGATTATTGTACTATTCTCTTTACATTTCTGTGTTTGAAGTTTTTCATAATAAAAAGTGTAAAAAGGTAGAGAATGCGGGAAGAGTGTCCTGGGAAGAATGAGGTTCTGAGAATGTTTTGGACAAACAGATGAAACACTCGATCAGCAACCAGAACTAATAGAGGATGTTGTTGGAACTGGCCTTATAAGTTGATCTCATGGAGCTACCTCCACGGTTACCAGAGGCTGAGAAGGGTAGGGAGTATGGGGGAATGAAGAGAGGTTTGTTACTGGGCTTGGTAGCTCACGCCTGTAAACCCAGTGCTTTGGAAGGTTGTGATGGGAGGATCTCTCTTTTATTTATTTATTTTTTCTTTTTGAGACGGAGTCTTGGTCTGTCGTCCAGGCTGGAGTGCAGTGGCACGATCTCTGCTCACCGCAAGCTCCGCCTCCTGGGTTCACGCCATTCTCCTGCCTCAGCCTCCCGAGTAGCTGGGACTACAGATGCCTGCCACCACGCCCGGCTAATTTTTTTGTATTTTTAGTAGGGATAGAATTTCACCGTGTTAGCCAGGGTGGTCTTGATCTCCTGACCTCGTGATCCCCCCGCCTCGGCCCCCAAAGTGCTGGGATTACAGGCATGAGCCACCACGCCCAGCCAGGAGGATCTCTTAAGGCCAAGAGTTCGAGACCAGCCTGGGCAACATAGAAAGACCCTATCTCTACAAAAAAACAAACAAATAAAAACTATCCAGGCATGGTGGTGCAGGCTTGTAGTCGCAACTAATGGAGAGGCTGAAGCAGGAGAGTTGCTTGAGCCCAGGAGTTTGAGGTTACAAATAATCTTGCCACCACACTCCAGTTTGGGCGAAAAAGCAGGACCTTGTCTCTGAAAAATAATAATAAAAAGAATAAGAAAAAAAGAGATGTTGGTTAATGGATACAAAAATACAGTGAAATACAGTTAGAATAAGTTCTAGTGTTAGACAGCAAAGTAGGGTGACTATAGTAAACAATAACTTATTGCGTATTTCAAAATAGCTAGAAGATTTGGAATATTCCCAACACAAAGGAATGATAAGTATTTGTGGTGATGGATACCCGAATTACCCTGATTTGATTATTACATATTGTATGCATGTATCAAAATATCAGATGTATCCCATAAATATGTGCAATTGTTGTGTACCAATAAAACAAGAATTGGCCGCTGGGCACCGTGACTCACACCTGTAATCCCAGCACATTGGGAGGCCAAGGCAGGCAGATCACGAGGTCAGGAGTTCGAGACCAGCATGGCCAATATGGTGAAACTCTGTCTCTACTAAAAATACAAAAATTAGCCGGGCATGGTGGTGCACGCCTGTAGTCCCAGCTACTCAGGAGGCTGAGGCAGAAGAATCGCTCGAACCCAGGAGGCGGAGGTTGCAGTGAGTTGATATCGTGCCGCTGCACTCCAGCCTGGGTGACAGAGCGAGACTCCATCTCAAAAAAAAAAAAAAGAATTGGCCTTATAATTAGATCAAAGCCTTTATGATTTGAAGGGCATCAAGACAGTATCTACAGTGCTCAGAAGCCTGCCATTCACCTTTATAGGTGTAGAGGAGGGTTGGTACTTGAAGCCCAGGTGGGACTCTGATTTTTCCTTCTTCACTGTTTCTAGAGTCTCTAGCCCAGAGTGTAGCTAAACCATAGCAACAGATAGAATGCACTGATAGCATCCTGCCAAGAACTGCTTTTTTTTGTTTTTAAGACAGAGTTTCACTCTTGGTGCCCAGGCTGGAGTGCATCGGCACTATCTCGGCTCACTGCAACCTCTGCCGTCCAGGTTCAAGTGATTCTCCTGCCTCAGCCTCCCAAGCAGCTGGGATTACAGGCACCCGCTGCCATGCCTGGCTAATTTTTGTATTTTTAATACAGATGGGGTTTTGCCATGTTGGCCAGGCTGGTCTCGAACTCCTGACTCAGGTGATCCACCCACCTTGGCCTCCCAAAGTACTGGGATTACAGGCATGAGCCACCACGCCTGGCCAATGCTGCTTCTTCACTCTTGCTCTAGCTATAGTCAAATCTTCCCCAATCTTAGAAGTGGTGGATGGGAATGACACCTTGGGAATAGGAAAGGAGTTTATCAGTGAAAGGACTGGCATTCAAGGGGACAGTCACATCTTCAGCCTCCTTCTTTTTATGAATTTCCAAGCTTTCTTTCAATCATTTCAGTCAGGGTGACATAGGCTCTAAAGGTGAGGTTGAATAAGTTGCTTTCAGACTCCTGATAGTAGTGGAAAGAAGAGTAAGTAAGGCTGCTGTTGCCCATGCCTCAACTCAGGCGTATTGAATTAGGATGACTGGGGCAATGTCTCCAGATGATGATTGTGGACGCTAAAGATTAAGAACTGGACCAGGTGCGGTGGCTCACACCTGTAATCCCAGCACTTTGGGAGGCCGAGGTGGGCGGATCACAAGGTCAGGAGATTGAGACCATCCTGGACAAGAAGGTGAAACCCTGTCTCTGTTAAAAATACAAAAATTAGCTGAGCGTGGCAGCGCATGCCTGTAATCCAAGCTACTCTGGAGGCTGAGGCAGGAGAATCGCTTGAAGCCCAGGAGGCAGAGGTTGCAGTGAGCCGAGATCATGCCACTGCACTCCAGCCTGGCAACAGAGCAAGACTCCATCTCAAAAAAAAAAAAAAAAAAAATTAAGAACAGATTTATACCAACTCTCTTTGCTTACATTCATGGAGCAAGCTTATAGACCTGGCAACTTTTGCCTTCTTTAAATTTCATTTGATTTATTTGTCACTTAGCTAGATTGCTAGTGATGTTTCACTCTCAAAACAGGACAGTGAAGTGCTTTACACCTTAGGAAATATTAAGGGAGATTCCATTTACAGTTCATTGAGTAGTCATCTTTAAAATGAATTCAGAATAAGGAACAGTCAGTCTTTCTCCCTACCCTCTACCTTCATCCCCAATATATTAAAGATGCAAAAAGCACACCTGTCCCTTGTTTTCAAGGAAGCTAGAGTGTTGCCAGTGGCAACCACCAGACCACTTGAGATTTACTGCTGCAGATTCCCTAAGCAACTTTGGAAACCATCTTTGCAGGTAATCTTCAGTGAGAAAAGGCTATGGATAAACTAGTTCTCTTGCATCCCCAGCTACCACCTGTTTCTGACTTTTCCTGTGTGGCATAGGAGACTGAACAGCCTGTTCACCAGGGGAAGAGTTAAGGATTCTCTGTCTCCACTGTGTCTCTGGGGCAAGGCAGAATACGGAGAAAGCTTTCTTTGGAAAAAGCAGAAGCAGCATCTGCTCTGGGTATAGGCAAATTGCAAGAACTACTTGCCAGGAAGAATTGCTGCCCAGCTCGTAGCCTGGCACGGTGACGTTAAAAAGACTCTTTTCAAGCTCCATTGGCACTTCTGGGTATTACAGAGTTCATAGTTGAATGTTCTCTGAGATCTGTGGAATAAGAAGCACCTTTCAACATTTAGACACACATGGCAAACGTATTAGGGTTCTCCAGAAAAACAGAACCGATAGGATATACGTAGATATACAGAAAGAAATTTATTGTGAGGCATTGGCTCATAAGATTATGAAGGCTGAGAAATCAACCATCTGCTATCTGCAAGCTGGAGGCCTAGGAAAGACAATGATGTAGCTCCAGTCTAAGCCTGAAGAAGGTCTGAGAACCAGGAGCGTTGATGTCTGAGGGCAGGAGAAGATGAATGTCCTTGCTCAAGCAGAGAGAGCAAATTTGCCCTTCCTCTGCCTTTTTGGTTCTATTTGCACCATCGACCAGGTGGATGATGCCTGCCCACATTGGTGAAGATGGATTTTCTTTGTTCGGTCTACTGATTCCATTGCTAATCTCATCTGTAAACACCCTCACAGACATACCCAGAAGTCACATTTTACCAGCTATCTGGACATCCCTTAGTCCAATCAAGGTGACACATAAAATTAACCATCACAGAAAGCAGCAAGAAATCAACTTCATGGTCCAGTTACCATTTCCTCTGTGATGTCAGTGATTTCAGTCTGCTGATATTTTTGTTATCTGAAATAACTCTGTCCTACATGAATATTTGCTGGCTTTTTAGGGTCCATCTTCTAATAGGAGCCTCCTTCCTCAACGTTCCTAGCAAGTCCATAGGATATCCAACATCCTTCAGTCCCAAAATACCCACAGTGCTCTATCAAGAGCTGCGGATGCTCTGAGCTGTTCTCTTACCAGCACCTCCCACCATAGTAGCTGGCATGGCAGTTTCTGCTAGGGATTGTCACAGCTCTGATGGGGACAATGCACACGGCTGTATTCAGTTATTGTGCTGTGGTCCTTGCTGGATACTGACACCTCTGTAGGCTGGCACTGCCATGACTCTGTTCCCCCTTGTGGGCACTCTGAGTCTTTTCAACTGCTCCACTGAGAGCCTTCTGGGTATTAAAGGAGTACCTGGGCTGTAGCATAGAATAATTCCCCTTGCTCTTTTGGATATACACTCAGAGAGAGGTCCCAAAACATGTTATTTGAGCCCTAGTGTGTTACAGAGACAGAGAAACAGCACTTTCTTTCTATTTTTGTTTTCGTTTTGAGACAGCATCTCAATCTGTTGCCCAGGCTGGAGTGCAGTGGCGTGATCTCAGCTCACTGCAACCTCCACCTCCCGGGTTCAAGTGATTCTCGTGCTTCAGCCTCCTAAGTAGCTGGGACTACAGGTTCATGCCACCATGCCCAGCTAATTTTTGTATTTTTAGTAGAGATGACGTTTCACCATGTTGGCCAGGCTGGTCTCGAACTCCTGATCTCAAGAGATCTGCCTGCCTTGGCCTCCCAAAGTGCTGGGATTACAGGCGTGAGCCACAGCACCTGGTCCAAGAAACAGCTCTTTCAGTGTCTAGACGAGACTTGTCTTTTCCACGTGCCCTGGATTTTCAGCTAAGGGGTTGAAATAGAGTTGCGTTTGAGTAACAATGACCGCACTTCATTCTGATGACCAAGGCACTGGCTCTTGAAAAAGGCTATCATGCTTGGCTCCTTATTTCTCTAGAAGGAAGACTCTCAAATGAAGTGCCCAGCCTTCCTGCCAATAAACTTCCTTAGACCCATTCCACCAGCTAGCCAGACACACCCGGCCATACCTGAGTCATCTTCAATAGACAAGATGAGAGCTCTGATCCAACCCTGTGCAGCCATGTGCTATCTTAAAGGTTTTTCATGTTTGTAAACTTTATCCTATAGGATCATAAGACACTTGAGATCTGAGGCCATGTTTTCTACTTCTTTTATATCTGTAACATTAGTGTAGCCCCAGAACTATCCTACCGTGAAGCAAAACAAATCTAAGTAACCCTTTATAATTTAAAAAGTACTTTTGTAAGTATTGTCTCATTTGGTTTTTACAACAACTTTATTAGTTAGGTTATTATTATCTTCATCTTGCAGATGAGATCATTCAAGCTGTCCAAGGTCACCAAGCCACTTGGTTGCGGAGCTGAGCCTCGAATCACCATTAACTCACTCAATGTTCAGGTCTCTTTCCATTACTCCACTGCTGTCAGCTTCAAGAACCAGCTATAATGCTTATACTCTAAAGATAGCTGCTACCTTTCCTCTCTTCCCTCCTCATCTCCCATATCTTAGCAGGAAATGTGAAAGACGACTGAGAACAATTCATTTTTATTTCTTTTATTTATTTATTTCTTTTTTTATTTTTTTAAGACGGAGTCTCACTCTGCTGCCTAGGCTGGAGTGCAATGGCACGATCTCTGCTCATTGCAACCTCTACCTCCTGGGTTCAAGCAATTCTCCTGCCTCAGCCTCCCCAGTAGCTGGGATTATAGGTGCCCGCCACCATGCCCAGCCAATTTTTATTTTAGTGGAGACGGGGTTTCGCCATTTTGGCCAGGCTGCTCTCGAACTCCTGACCTCAGGTGATCCACCTGCCATGGCCTCTCAAAGTGCTGGGATTACAGGCATAAGCCACTGCGCCCAGCCAATTCATTTTTATTTCATTCTTATTCTTTCCTTTTTCAACTTGCCCTCTTGTATGTGGTGCCTTTTCCTGCTTGTACCTGAGATTGTCTTATGGTCTAAATATTTGTGACATCCCATGCCACCCAAAATTCATATATTGAAGCCTTAACCCTCAATGTAATGGTATATGGAGATGGGGCCTTTCTTGGAGAGGTACTTAGGTTTAGATGAGGTCTTGAGGGTGGGGCCGTTATGTCGTGATTAGTGTCCTTACAACAAGAGGAGAAACAAGAGCTCTCTTTCTCTGCCATGTGAAGATACAGCAAGATGCCTGTTGAGGGCCATCTGCAAGTCAGCAAGAAGGCCCTCACCAGGTAACTGAATTGGCCAGAACCATGATCTTGGACATCCCAGCTTCCAGAACTGTGAGAAATAAATTCCTGTTGTTTAAGTCCCCCTGTCTGTTGTATTTTGTTTTGGTCACCTCAACTGACTAAGGCCTTGTTGCCCCTTCTTTTTTGCCTCGACTCCCAGATCTCTAGCCTGTCATAGTCAAAAAAAAGGAGAAGATTCCTTGCTGCTTTGGTCTTCTGGTTTCTAGGCATTTTTTTCCCACTTGCTTCTGGAAGGAAACAGTATAAAGGTAAGAGTGCTGACTTCATAAAGAGAAAGTTAGCTGATGTAGCTTCAGATTCCAACTCTGCTATTTTTTGTGTGAGCTCAGAAAAGTCCTTTAATATCTGCAGCCTTCGGACAGGTAGTTTCATCTCTCTGAGGCTGTTTTCTCATCTGCAACATAAAGGGAATGAAAAACATGATCCAGAACCCTTTCTGGTGTAAAATTTTCTGATTTTATTATTTTTATTTATTATCATCCTCATTATTATTATTATTTGAGATGGAGTCTCGCTCTGTCACCAGGCTGCAGTGCAGTGGTGCCATCTCAGCTCACTGCAACCTCCGCCTCTTGGGTTCAGGCAATTCTGCCTCAGCCTCTCAAGTAGCTGGGATTACAGACACACATCACCACACCTGGCTAATTTTTTTTGTATTTTTTAGTAGAGACAGGGTTTCACCATATTGGCCAGGCTGGTCTTGAACTCCTGACCTCAGGTGATCCACCTGCCTCTGCCCCTAAAAGTGCTGGGATTACAGGCATGAGCCACTGGGCCGGCCATGATTTTATTGTTTTTAATTGACATCCTGGGTTCCTCCTCTCTTGCTTTCAGTCTCTTAGCTACCTAACATCCCTCCTTATCAGCCACCAATTCATGTATTCAGTCTGTCTGTCTTCCTAAGTTTTGATCGTATATTTCATATTCTCAGATACTAAAGCTAGGCACCCTAAAATACACAAAGCCTCCCTGGGAAAGGGAATTTTTGCTACAGAATCAGCTACAGCACAATATTGTCTTGGTAAGGTTTTTCTTTGGTGGTGGTTTTTTTTAAGACTAACTTCTCAAAGACGGAGTTTATTTCAGTGAATCTAGTTCATTTACACAGTGTAGGAGGTATTTATGGCTTGTTGGTCTAGTAACTTGAAGTCAAGCAGTCTGTTTTGTTTTGTTTTAGGTCTTTCCTTTATTCTACTATTTTTGGTGCACTGTGCAGAGCCATGCTGTACTGTCTTCTATGGAAACCCTACTAACCATTTGCCATTATTATTTTAGCTTGGCTCCACCAGGGGTGGGAAGGTAAGGACAAACATATCATTCTAGGTTCTTCTCCAACTCATACTTCAAACCCCATTCTAGAAGAGATGTAATTAATCACCTCCCCTTAGGTCTGTCAGATACTCTGAACAGGTGATCTTGTAGCTGCATCTCTGAAGCTGTGAAACAGCGGCTTCAGCTGTATACATATTCAACTCTCCCTCTCCAAGTCAACAGAGTACGAAGTAAACACACAGATGCTGAAAATAACTCAGCCCATGAGACCAGCTCCAAAATGCAACTGCAATTGACAAGCCTTGAGGTCTATCAACAAGGGATAGACAAGAAATAAGCATACATGGCTACTGCCACAGAACCAGCTGGGCTGTTTATAACCACGAGGGATTCTTCAGGGGCTCCAGGCTAGGACTGCAAGTTTTTTCAGGAATAAGTGGGATCAGCTGTACGGGCTATTTAAAGTATTGGATATGTGCTGGGCACATTGGCTCACACCTGTAATCCCAGCACTTTGGGAGGCCGGGGTTGGGGCGGTGGGGAAGGGTGGGGGGCGGGTGTGGATCACTGAGGTCAGAAGTTCGAGACCAGCCTGGCCAACATGGCAAAACCCCATCTCTACTAAAAATACAAAAAAAATTAGCTGGGTGTGGTGGTGCGCTCCTGTAGTCCCAGTGACTCAGGAGGCTGAGGCGGGAGAATCACTTGAACCCAGGAGTCGGACATTGCAGTGAGCCAAGATTGCACCACTACACTCCAGCCTGGGTGACACAGTGAGACTCCATCTCAAAAAATGAAAATAAAAATAAAATAAAATAAAATATTGAATATGGAGTGAGGCATGTATCTTTGAGTGCTCTTTCTCAGTAAAATTGCTAAATGGGGAGGAATTTTCCTTCTTTCTCCTGGAAAAGGCTCTCTCCTCGGATGGTTTCTAATACACTCCTCCATCCCTGTATTCTATGCTCTTTAAATGAAACTGATTCTACATGTCAGAAAGTAGTGCAGATTTTAATTCTCCTCACTGGCTTCCCTTGGTGCTAGGATGAAACACTTGATTATATATATATACATATATGTTGCCTAGGCTGGAGTGTGGTGACTATTCACAGATGCTATCTTAGTGCACTGTGGCTTCAAGTGATCTGCCTGCCTCAGCATTTTGAGTAGCTGGGACTATAGGTGCACCACCATGCCTGGCTTTTTGCTCCCACTTTATTGAACCCCCTTTAGGTGGGTTTCCATAGGTAAGGCAGAGAATTTCTTTCTTTCTTTTTTTTTTTTTTTTTTAGAGAGAGCATCTCACTCTGTCACCAGGCTGGAGTGCAGTGGCATGATCTTGGATCACTGCAACCTCTGCCTCCCGGGTTCAAACGATTCTCCTACCTCAGTCTCCTGAATAGCTGGGACTACAGGCACGTGCCACCACACCCAGCTAATTTTTTTTTTGTATTTTTAGTAGAGACAGGGTTTCATCATCTTGGGCAGGCTGGTTTCAAACTCCTGGCCTCAAGCAATTCATCGACCTCAGCCTCTCAAAGTGCTGGGATCACAGGCATTAAGCCATGGTGTCTGGCCTAAAGGAGATAATTTCTTCCTGATGAATTTTTTAAATAAAAAATGTTAATACCTTTATTGAGACAGAATTCAAATACCATAAAATTCATCCACTTAAGTGTACAATGTAATGGTTTTAGTATATTCCCAAACTGTGTAGTCATCACCAAGTTCTAAATTTCCAACATTTTCATCACCCTAAATGAAATGCTATATCCATTAGTAATCATTCCCCATCCTCCCCTACCCTTCAATCCTTCCAGCCCTAGGCAAACCCTAATCTACTTTCTGTTTTTATAGATTTGCCTATTCTGAACATGTCACATAAATAAAATCATACAAAATATGACTTTTGCAACTGGTTTCAGTCAATTACAGTAACATTTTTAAGGTTCGGCCACATTATAGCATCAGTATTCATTTCTTTTCTCTTTTCTTTTCTTCTTTTCTTTTTTTTGGGGGGGTAGACAGAGTCTCACTCTGTCACCCAGGCTGGAGTGCAGTGGCACAATCTCAGCTCACTGCAACCTCCGCCTCCAGAGTTCAGGCGATTCTCCTGCCTCAGCCTCCCGAGTAGCTGGGATTACAGGTGTGCACCACCACGCCCGGCTAATTTTTGCATTTTTAGTAGAGACAGGGTTTCACCATGGTGGCCAGGCTGGTCTCCAACTCCTGACCTTAGGTGATCCGCCTGCCTCGGCCTCCCAAAGTGCTGGGATCGCAGGCATGAGCCACTGCACCCAGCCCCCAGCATCGGTAATCATTTCTTTATTTTTTTTACTTATTATTATTTTTTTGGAGACGGAATCTTGCTCTGTTGCCCAGGCTGGAGTGCAATGGCACGACCTCGGCTCACTGCAACCTCTGCCTCCCAGATTCGAGCAATTCTCCTGCCTCAGCCTCCCAAGTAGCTGGGACTACAGGCACACACCGCCATGCCCAGATACTTTTTTGTATTTTAGTAGAGACAGGGTTGCACCGTGTTGCCTGGGCTGGTTTTGAACTCTTGACCTCAGGTGATTCACCCGCCTCGGCCTCCCAAAGTGCTGGGATTACAGGCATGAGCCACCACGCCTGGCCTTTTAAATTTTTTTGTTAGAGATAGTCTTACTTTGTTGTCCAGGTTGGTCTCAAACTCCTGGCCTCAAGCAATCCTCCGCCTTGGCCTCCCAAAATGCTAGGATTATAGGAGTAAGCCACCACACCTGGCCTTTGTTCTTCTTGTTTTTTTTAATCTTTGTTTCACTTTTTTTTTTTTTTTTTTTTTTTTTTTTTTTAAGATGGAGTTTCGCTCTTGTTGCCCAGACTGCAATGCAATACTGTGATCTTGGCTCACTGCAACCTCCATCTCCCGGGTTCAAGTGATTCTTCTGCCTCAGGCTCCTGAGTAGCTGGGATAACAGGCATCTACCACCACACTGAGCTAATTTTTTGTTTAGTAGAGACAGAGTTTCACCAGGTTGGCCAGGCTAGTCTCGAACTCCTGACCTCAGGTGATCCACCTGCCTCGGCCTCCCAAAGTGCTGGGATTACAGGCGTGAGCCACTGTGCCTGGCCTATTTTTTTTGTTTGTTTGTTTCTTTTTTAAGGATTGTTTGAGCTAGTGTGGGTCCTTTAGGTTTTCGTATGATTTTTAGGATCAACTGGTCAATTTCTGCAAAAAGAGCCAATTAGAATTTTGCTAGGGATTGCATTGAATTTGTAGATCAATTTGAGGAGTACTGCCGTATTAATATTATGTCTTTCAACCATGAACACAGGGTGTTTTTCCATTTATTTAGATCTTCTTTATTTAACAATGGTTTGTTCTGTTTAGTGTACAATTTTTTTGAGAGAATCTCGCTCTTATTGTCCAGGCTGGATTGCAATGGTGTGATCTCACTGTAACCTCCACCTCCCGGGTTCAAGTGATTCTCCCACCTCAGCCTCCCGAGTAGCTGGGATTACAGGCACCCATCACCACGCCCAGCTAATTTTTGTATTTTTAGTAGAGACGAGGTTTCACCATGTTGGCCAGGATAGTCTCGATCTCTTGACCTCATGATCCTCCCGCCTCAGCCTCCCAAAGTGCTGGGATTACAGGCGTGAGCCATTGTACCCAGCTGGACTTGTTTTCTTAATTTCATTCTCAGAATTTTCATTGTTTGCATATAGAAATTTTCATTGCTTGTATATAAAAATATAATTAATTTTTGTTATATTGGTCTTATAGCTTACAACTTTGCTGAACTTACTTATTAGTTCAAGTGGTTTTTTAGTGTATTCCTTAGGGTTTTTCACATATCGGATCACACAGGTTAAGGACGTACATTGGCTGTGGCTGAGTGGGTTGCAGAAAACTGCTGCCTGCATGAAGAAAGTCTCCCCTGCCTTCCATTTTCTGCTCATCACCAGCCCTGGAGCTCACCAGCATGTCTGTGGTACCTACCACCTAATCACTCGCAGACTAGCTGACCACAGAGGGAGAGCCCAATCAGTTCAGCAACAAGTATATCCAGCAGACCAAGCCCCTCACCCTGGAGCACGCCATCAAATTGTATCCTATTATCAATTACACTTTTTTTTTTTTTGAGACAAAGTCTTGCTCTGTTGCCCAGGCTGGAATGCAGTGGCACAATTTCAGCTCACTGCAACCTCCACCTCCCAGGTTCAAGCGATTGTCCTGCCTCAGCCTTCCACCTAGCTGGAACTACAGGTGTGTGCCACCACACCCAGCTAATTTTTGTATTTTAGTACAGATGGGGTTTCGCCATGTTGACCAGGCTGGTCTTAAACTCCTGACCTCAAGTGGCCTCCCCACCTCTGCCTCCCAAAGTGCTGGGATTACAGGCGTGTGCCACTGTGCCTAGCCATCAATTATACTTTCGGTACAAAAGAGCCCCTCTATGAGAAAGACAGCTCTGTCTCATCCAGATTTCAGCAAATGAGGGAAGAATTGGATAAAATTGGAATGAGGAGTAACATAGAAGGGGATTCTGATTGTTTACAAGCACTGGTGTGGCTACTCTATGTATTACTGCTACTGCTGGGAGCAACTTTCTTCAAGTTGGTGAAGGCCAGGTGGTAGATGAAGGCCAGGTTAGTGAAGGCCCTGGTGGTAGGCCAGGCACTGTGGCTCACATCTGTAATCCCAGCACTTTGGGAGGCCGGGGCAGGTGGATAGCTTGAGGTCAAGAGTTCGAGACCAGCCTGGCTAACATGGTGAAATCCCATCTCTAGTAAAAATACAAAATTAGCCGGGCATGGTGGCATGTTCCTATAATTCCAGCTACTCTAGAGGCTGAGGCAGCAGAATCGCTTGAGCCTGGGAGGCAGAGGTTGCAGTGGTGGAGATTGCACCACTGTACCCCCTGGGTGACAGAGCGAGACTCCGTCTCAAAAAAAAAAAAAAAAAAAAATATATATATATATATATATATATATATATATATATATCTTACCTGATGGTGAACTTAACCCAGGAGAGGGTGAAGTTGAAGGACTAAAATGCTTAATGACTGGGATCATGGGTCATCAAGATGGAGTTCTGAAAGATGCAAGACTGGGTCACACTGCATTGGTAACTGGTGGAGACCAAATATCCATATATTCTTGCATATATTACAAAGCCTAAGGAACATAAAAAGTTGTTTCTGGCTCAACTTCAAGAAAAAGCCGTGTTTGCAATCTCTAAAAATTACAAGCTCGTAGCTGCACCATTGTTTGAATTGTATAACAATGCACTAGGGTATGGACCTATCGTTTGCAGTCTCTCTCAGCTGTTGAGCAGTTTCAAATTTATATACAATGGAATTCCTGTGCAGTGAAGAAGTAAAAGAAGCCATTTCTGTGAACACAGCTATACAGTGTAGAAGAATAAATATGATAGAAAAGATTTTTGGGCTGGGCATGGTGACCCACACTTGTAATCCCAGCACTTTGGGAGGCTGGGGCAGGATAACTGCTTGAGCCAAGGAGTTCTAGACCAGCCTGGGCAACAAAGTGAGACTCTGTCTTTACACACACACACACACACACACACACACACATACACACACACACACACACACATTAGCCAAGTGTGGTAGTATGCACCTGTGATCCCAGCTATTCAGGAGGCTGAGGCAGGAGAATTGATTGAACCCAGGTGGTTGAGGTTACAGTGAGTCATGTTCGTGCCACTGCACTCTAGCCTGGGTGACAGAGAGAGATGGTGTCTCAAAATAAGGTTTTTTGTTTTATTTCTTTCCTGATCCCTAAATTGACACCTATCTCCCTCCCTCCCTCCCTCTCTCTCTCTCTCTCCTCTTTCTTTTCTTTTCTTTTTTTTTTTTTTTTTTGAGACAGTCTTGCTCTGTCACCCAGGCTGGAGTGCAGTGGCACGATCTCAGCTTACTGCAACCTCCGCCTCCCGGATTCAAGCGATTCTCATGCCTCAGCCTCCCGAGTAGCTGCGACTACAGGCATCTGCCACCACGCCCGGCCTGCCACCGATTTTCTATTTTTTAAATAGTAAAATTAATATAAAGAACTAGATAGTGGGGTAAAGAAATATGACAATGCTTATGTACTTGTGGTTCTACTTATACTTTTTTTATACAACATTCAAGAAAATGGACTTCAATAATAATAGAAAGATCGTGTCATATACAAATAGAGATAGTTTTATTTTTTAGTTCCCAATTTGAATGCTTTTTTTTTTTTTGAGAGGTGGCTCACTGCCACCTCTGCTTCCTGGGCTCATGGGATCCTCCCACCTCAGTTTCCCAAGTAGCTGGGACAACAGGCACATGCCACCACGCCTGGCTGATTTTTTGTACTTTTGGTGGAGACAGGGTTTTGCCATGTTGCCCAGGCTGGTCTTAAACTCCTGGGCTCAAGCTATCCGTCTGCCTTGGCCTCCCGAAGTGCTGGGATTATAGTCAAGAGCCCCTGCACCCGGCCAACTTTATCTATTTTTCTTGCCTAATTGACCTTTCTAGAACCTCCAGGACCATGTTGAATACAACTGGCAAGAGCGGGCAGACAAGTTTTGTTGTTGTTGCCGTTGTTTCTTGAGACGCAGTCTCACTCTGTCACCCAGGCTGGAGTGCAGTGGCACAATCTCAACTCACTGCAACCTCCGCCTCCTGGGTTCAAGTGATTATCTGCCTCAGCCTCCCAAGTAGCTGGAATTATAGGCACCTGCCCCCATGCCTGGCTAATTTTTGTATTTTTAGTAAAGATGGGGTTTCACAATATTGGCCAGGCTGGTTTTGAACTCCTGACCCTGTGATCCATCCGCCTCGGCCTCCCAAAGTGCTGAGATTACCGGCATGAGCCACCATGCCCGGCCCAGACACTTTTTAAGAGGCCTGCACTCCAGCCTGGGTGACAGAGCAAGACTCTGTCTCAAAAAAAAAAAAAAAAAAAAAAAAAAGGCTTTATTTTACCTAGACCTGTTAGAAAGGATCTAATAAATAATGGCAGAGAAAAAATAAAGCTTCCAACCTGTCTTGGGGACAGAAAGATATTCAACTACCTTTCTGGGGAAATTATTATTATTTTGAGACAGAGTCTCCCTCTGTCACCCAGGCTGGAGTGCAATGGCGCCATCTTGGCTCACCACTACCTCTGCCTCCTGAGTTAAAGCTATTCTCCTGTCTCAGCCTCCCGAGTAGCTGGGATCACAGGCACGTGCCACCATGCCCAGCTAATTTTTTAATTTTTAGTAGAGATGGGGTTTCACCATATGGGTGAGGCTGGTCTCTAACTCCTGACCTCAGGTGATCCACCTGCCTCAGGCTCCCAATGTGCTGGGATTACAGGTGTGAGCCACCTCGCCCAGCCAGGGAAATTATTTTTAGCTTTTATGCAGCTTAAGGGTCTTTTTTATTTTTATTTTTATTTTTTGAGATGGAGTCTCACACTGTTGCCCAGGCTGGAGTGCAGTGGCACGATCTCGGCTCACTGCAAGCTCCGCCTCCCGGGTTCATGCCATTCTCCTGCCTCAGCCTCCCGAGTAGCTGGGACTACAGGCGCCCGCCACCACGCCTGGCTAATTTTTTGTATTTTTAGTAGAGACGGGGTTTCACCGTGTTAGCCAGAGTGGTCTTGATCTCCCGACCTCGGTGATCCGCCTCTCTCGGCCTCCCAAAGTGCTGGGATTACAGACATGAGCCACCGCGCCCGGCCCTTTTTTTTTTTTTTTTTGAGACAGGTCTTTTTCAATATTAGGTTCATTGACGTACATGGCATATGTCTTCTTTTAGGTTTTTCAGTGATCTTTTGTATTCTCCATAAAACTTTTACATTTATATAATTTTTTTTTCAGGCGCAGTGTTACGTGCTGGATATAGAGTTGTGAACTAAACAGATATGGTTCCTGACTCTGGGGATTGCGGTCTAGTTAGACTGACAGCCATACATGAAGTGCAAGTTCCACTTAAAAATGCTACAGTAGGCCAGGCGTGGTGGGCTGACTCCTGTAATCCCAGCACTTTGGGAGGCTGAGGTGGGCGCATCACCTGAGGTCGGGAGTTTGAGGCCAGCCTGACCAACACGGAGAAACTCCGTCTCTACTAAAAATACAAAATTAGCTGGGCATGGTGGCACACACCTGTAATCCCAGCTACTCGGGAGGCTGAGGCAGGAGAATCACTTGAACCTGGGAGGTGGAGGTTGCGGTGAGCCAAGATTAGAGCCATTGCACTCCAGCCTGGGCAACAAGAGTGAAACTTCATCTCAAAAAAAAAAAAGCTACAGTAGATTAATAATTATAATAATTGTAGTAGTCATTTTACAGAGCACCAATTTTGTACCAAGCACTATTTTAAGTACTTCATATATAGTAATTTAATCCTTCCAACATTCCTATGATATAGGTTTTATTATTATTATTTTTGAGATGGAGTCTCGCTCTGTTGCCCAGGCTGGAATGCAATGGCACAATCTTGGTTCACTACACCTCCGCCTCCCAGGTTCAAATGATTCTCCTGCCTCAGCCTCCCAAGTAGCTGGGATTACAGACTCCCGCCACCACGCCCAGCTAATTTTTGTATTTTTAGTAGAGATGGGGTTTCACCATGTTGGCTAGGCTGGTTTCGAACTCCTGACCTCAAGTGATCCACCCACCTCTGCCTCCCAGAAGTGCTGGGATACAGGCATGAGCTACAGCGCCTGGACAGGTTTTATTATTTTATCTATTTTGCAGTTGAAGAACAGAGGCCTGGAGTGGTTATTTTCTCAAGATCACACAGCTAATAAGCTACGGAGCCAGGATTTGAACCCAGAGACTTCATCTCCAAAGCCTGTTTTTTTTTTTTTTGTATTTTTTTTTTTTTTGGAGACAGAGTCTCACTCTGTCACCCAGGCTGGAGTGCAGTGGTGTGATCTCAGTTCACTGCAACCTCCGCCTCCTGGTTTCAAGTGATTCTCCTGCCTCAGCCTCCCGAGTAGCTGGGATTACAGCCATGCACCGCCACACCTGGCTATTTTTTTGTACTTTAGTAGAGACGAGGTGTCACCATGTTGTCCAGGCTAGTCTCGAACTCCTGAGCTCAGGCAATCCTCCCACCTCGGCCTCCCAAAGTGCTAGGATTACCGGCGTGAGCCACCACACCCAGCCCCAAAGCCTATGTTCTGAATGGGCAAAATGTTTGGGAGACCCAGAAACATTTTTACGGATTGTAAGCATCCTGAGTTTAGCTGTACCTTAAAGGAGTAGTAGATTTTTTTTTTTTTTTTTTTTTTTTTTTTTGAGACAAAGTCTTGCTCTGTCGCCCAGGCTGGAGTGCAGTGGTGCGATCTTGGCTCACTACAACCTCTGTCTCCTGGGTTCAAGCGATTCTCCTGCCTTAGCCTCCTGAGTAGCTGGGATTACAGGCAGGTGCCAGCATGCCCGGCTAATATGTATTTTTAGTAGAGACGGGGTTTCACCATGTTGGTCAGGCTGGTCTCGAATTCCTGACCTCGTGATCCACCTGCCTCAGCCTCCCAAAGTACTGGGATTACAGGCATGAGCCACCGTGGCCGGCCAAGGAGTAGTGGAATTTTAAATAACAGATGGATAAGCTTCCAAGGTATTCCAAATACAAGAAAAAGCTGAGTAGAAGTTAAGGAGTAAGCACACAACCCGCAGTCGTCCTGGGTTGGGGAAAGGTGGGTGGGAAAGTAAATGAAATGTGACAGGCTGAAAAAGTAGGTTGAGGCCAGGTTGCAAAGGAGTTTGAATACCCTGCTCTGAGAGTTTAAATTCTACCAAACAATGAATCCATAAATACCTGGTGTTTGGAAGTTATTTATTTATTATACTTTAAGTTCCAGGGTACATGTGCACAACGTGCAGGTTTGTTACATATGTATACATGTGCCATGTTGGTGTGCTGCACCCATTAGCTCGTCATTTACATTAGGTATATCTCCTAATGCTATCCCTCCCCCCTCCCCCTACCCCATGACAGGCTCCAGTGTGTGATGTTCCCCTTCCTGTGTCCAAGTGTTCTCATTGTTCAATTCCCACCTATGAGGGAGAACATGTGGTGTTTGGTTTTTTGTCCTTGCAATAGTTTGCTGAGAATGATGGTTTCCAGCTTCATCCATGTCCCTACAAAGGATATGAACTCATCCTTTTTTATGGCTGCATATCATGGTGTATATGTGCCACATTTTCTTAATCCAGTCTATCATTGATGGACATTTGGGTTGGTTCCAAGTCTTTGCTGTTGTGAATAGTGCCACAATAAACATACGTGTGCATGTGTCTTTATAGCAGCATGATTTATAATCCTTTGGGTATATACCCGGCAATGGGATGGCTGGGTCAAATGGTATTTCTAGTTCTAGATCCTTGAGGAATCACCACAGTGTCTTCCACATGGTTGAACTAGTTTACAGTCCCAGCAACAGTGTAACAGCGTTCCTATTTCTACACATCCTTTCCAGCACCTGTTGTTTCCTGACTTTGTAATGATCGCCATTCTAACTGGTGTGAGATGGTATCTCATTGTGGTTTTGATTTGCATTTCTCTGATGGCCAGTGATGATGAGCATTTTTTTATGTGTCTTTTGGCTGCATAAATGTCTTCTTTTGAGAAGTGTCTGTTCATATCCTTTGCCCAATTTTTGGATGGGGTTTTTTTTTCTTGTAAGTTTGTTTGAGCTCTTTGTAGATTCTGGATATTAGCCCTTTGTCAGATGAGTAGATTGCAAAAATTTTCTCCCATTCTGTAGGTTGCCTGTTCATTCTGAAGGTTGCCTGTTCATTCTGATGGTAGTTTTTTTTTTTGTTTTTTTTTTTTTTTTTTTTTTTGAGACAGTGTTTCGCTCTGTCGCCCAGGCTGGAGTGCAGTGGCGTGATCTCTGCTCACTGCAAGCTCCACCTCCTTGGTTCATGCCATTCTCCTGCCTCAGCCTCCTGAATAGCTGGGACTACAGGCGCCCGCAACTGCGCCCAGCTAATGTTTTGTATTTTTAGTAGAGACGGGGTTTCACCATGTTAGCCAGGATGGTCTCGATCTCCCTACCTCGTGATCCACCCTCCTCAGCCTCCCAAAGTGCTGGGATTACGGGTGTGAGCCACTGTGCCCGGCCTCTGATGGTAGTTTTTTTGCTGTGCAGAAGCTCTTTAGTTTAATTAGATCCCACTTGTGAATTTTGGCTTTGACCTCTTTAAGGAGAACTACAAACCACGGCTCAACAAAATAAAAGAGGACACAAACAAATGGAAGAACATTCCCATGCTCATGGATAGGAAGAATCAATATTGTGAAAATGGCCATACTGCCCAAGGTAATTTATAGATTCAATGCCATTCCCATCAAGCTACGAATGACTTTCTTCACAGAATTGGAAAAAACTAAAGTTCATATGGAGCCAAAAAAGAGCCTGCATTGCCAAGATAATCCTAAGCAAAAGGAACAAAGCTGAAGGCATCACACTACCTGACTTCAAACTATACTACAAGGCTACAGTAACCAAAACAGCAAGGTACTGGTACCAAAACAGAGATATAGACCAATGGAACTGAACAGAGCCCTCAAAAATAATACCACACATCTACAACCATCTGATCTTTGACAAACCTGACAAAAACAAGAAATGGGGGCCGGGCACGGTGGCTCAAGCCTGTAATCTCAGCACTTTGGGAGGCTGAGGCAGGTGGATCACGAGGTCAGGAGATCGAGACCATCCTGGCTAACACAGTGAAACCCCATCTCTACTAAAAATAAAAAAAATTAGCTGGGTGTGTTGGCGGGCGCCTGTAGTCCCAGCTACTCGGGAGGCTGAGGCAGGAGAATGGCGTGAACCCAGAAGGCGGAGCTTGCAGTGAGCCGAGATCGTGCCACTGCACTCCACCCTGGGGGACAGGGCAAGACTCCATCTCAAAAAAAAAAAAAAAAAATGGGGAAAGGATTCCCTATTTAATAAATAGTGCTGGGAAGACTGGCTAGCCATATGTAGAAAGCTGAAACCAGATCCCTTCCTCACAGCTTACACAAAAATTAATTCAAGATGGATTAAAGACTTAAATGTTAGACCTAAAACCATAAAAACCCTAGAAGAAAACCTGGGCAATACCATTCAAGACACAGGCATGGGCAAGCACTTCATGTCTATTTATTTTTTGAGACAGAATTTCGCTATTGTAGCCCAGGCTGGACTGTAATGGTGTGATCTCAGCTCACCGCAACCTCCACCTCCCAGGTTCAAGCAATTCTCCTGCCTCAGCCTCCTGAGTAGCTGGGATTACAGGCATGCGCCACCACACCCGACTAATTTTGCATTTTTAGTAGACGGGGTTTCTCCATGTTGGTCAGGCTGGTCTCGAACTCCTGACCTCAAGTGATCTGTCCGCCTCGACCTCCCAAAGTGCTGGGAATACAGGTATGAGCCACCATGCCCAGCCCCTGCTTGAAAGTTATCAGAAAAAAAATCTTAGGGAACTCAAAACTGTGTCTGAAGTTGGTATGAACTGTAAGGGAAGAATATCTGATACCTACTCTGGTTTCCACATCCAGCTTTGGTAGAAATTGCCTCGACTGCCTAGGGGATTTAGAATTGGGTGGGAGGCCCGCACCGCACGGCTCAAATGCTATTGAGAGGTGACAGCGTGGTGGCAGCCCTCGCTCGCTCTCGGAGTCTCCCTGGCCTCAGCGCCCACTCTGACCGTGCTTGAGGAGCCCTTCAGCCCGCCGCTGCACTGTAGGAGCCCCTTTCTGGGCATGCCGAGGCCGGAGCTGGCTCCCTCAGCTTGCAGGGAGGTGTGGAGAGAGAAGTAAGGGCGGGAACCCGGGCTGCCTGCAGCGCTTGCGGTCCAGCGCGAGTTCCGGTGGGTGTGAGCTCGGCGGGCCTGGCACTTGGAGCAGCTGGCGGGTGCCTCCTGCCCAGGGCAGTGAGGGGCTTAGCACCCAGGCCAGCAGCTGCGGAGGGTGTGCCAGGTCCCCCAGCAGTGCCGGCCCGCCTGCGCTGCACTCGAATTCTCGCCGGGCCTCAGCTGCCTCCCCGTGGGGCACAGCTTGGGACCTGCAGTCTGCCATGCCTGAGCCTCCCCGTGGCTGCCGTGTGCTCCTGAGCAGCCCGAACCTCCCTGACGAGCGGCGCCCCCTGCTCTGCCGCGCCTGGTCCCATCGACCGCCAAGGGCTGGGGAGTGCGGGCACACGGGGCATGACTGGCGGGCAGCTCCCCCTGCGGCCGCCGGGAAGGATCCAGTAGGTGAAGCCAGCTGGGCTCCCTCCTGAGTCTAGTGGGGACTTGGAGAACCTTTATGTCTAGCTAAGGGATTGTAAATACACCAGTCGACACTCTGTATCTAGCTCAAGGTTTGTAAATGCACCAATCAGCACCCTGTGTCTAGCTCAAGGTTTGCAAATGCACCAATTTGCACTCTGTGTCTAGCTGATCTGGTGGGGACTTGGAAAACCTTTATGTCTAGCTAAGGGATTGTGAATACACCAATCGGCACCCTGTCAAAACGGACCAATCAGCTCTCTGTAAAATGGACCAATCAGCAGGATGTGGGTGGGAGTGGGAGGGGTGGGCAGATAAGAGAATAAAAGCAGGCTGCCGGAGTCAGCAGTGGTAACGCGTTTGCGTACTCCTCCAGGTTGCGAAGGTTTTGTTCTTTCACTCTTTGCAGTAAATCTTGCTGCTGATAACTCTTTGGGTCCACACTGCTTTTATGAGCTGTAACACTCACCACAAAGGTCTGCAGCTTCACTCCTGAAGCCCGTGAGACCACGAACCCACCAGGAGGAACGAATAACTCCAGACGCGCTGCCTTTAGAGTTGTAACACTCACCGCAAAGGTCTGCAGCTTGACTCCTGAAGCCAGCGAGACCACGAACCCACCAGGAGGAAGAAACTCCGAACACATCCGAACATAAGGAGGAACAAACTCCGGACACGCTGCTTTTAAGAACTGTAACACTCACCGTGAGGGTCCAAGGCTTCGTTCTTGAAGTCAGTGAGACCAAGGCTCCACCAATTCTGAACACATTATTACCCTACCTCATCATGTCCTGCCCACTCCTTTTTTATTTAAGAGATGATGTCTCTGGCCAGGCACGGTGGCTTATTCCTGTAATCTTAGCACTTTGGGAGGCCGAGGTTGGAGGTTTGCCTGAGCTCAGTAATTCCACACCAGCCTGGGCAATATGGCGAAACCGCATCTCTACTAAAATACAAAAAATTACCGGGGCCTGGTGGTGCACACTTTGTAGTCTCAGCTACTCAGGAGGCGGAGGGGGGAGAATCACTTGAACCCAAGAGGCGGAGGTTGCAGTGAGCCGAGATTGTGCCCTTGCACACCAGCCTGTATGGCAGAGCAAGACTCCATCTCAAAAAAAAAAAAAAAGGTGGCGTCTTGCTCCGTTATCCAGGCTAAAGCGCAGTACGGTGGCTATTCAGAGGTGCAATTATAGCATACTACAGCGCTGAACTTCTGAGCTCAAGCAATCCTCCTGTGTCATCCTCCCAAGTAGCTGGGACTATAGTTGGCACTACTCTACCGGCTCCTGCCCTTATTTTTAACTTAAAATTTAACTAAATGGGGCCAGGCGTGGTGGCTCATGCCTGTAATCCCAGCACTTTGGGAGGCCAAGGTGGGCGGATCACCTTAGTTCTGGAGTTTGAGACCAGCCTCGCCAACATGGCAAAACCCCGTCTCTGCTAAAAATACTACAAAACAATTAGCCAGGCGTGGTGGCGCATGCCTGTAATCCCAGCTACTCGGGAGGCTGAGACGTTAGAATCACTTGAACCTGGAGGCAGAGGTTGCAGTGAGCTGAGATTGTGCCACTGCACTCCAACCTGGATGACAGAGTGATACTGTCTCAAAATATAAATAAATAAAATAATAAATTTAGAACATTTTAGTTTTATTTTGGAAAACAAAGTCATATATGAGTGTTTCATTTCTCTTTTTTTTGAAGCGGAGTTTTGCTCGTCTCCCAGGCTGGAGTGCAATGACACGATCTTGGCTTACTGCAAATTCTGCCTCCCAGGTTCAAGCAATTCTCCTGCCTCAGCCTCCCGAGTAGCTGGGATTACAGGTGCCTGCCACCATGCCTGGATAATTTTTGTACTTTTAGTAGAGGTAGGATTTCACCATGTTGACTAAACTGGTCTTGAACTCTTGACCTCAGGTGATCCACCTGTCTTGACCTCCCAAAGTGCTGGAATTTCAGGTGTGAGCCACCAAACCCTGCTGTTTTCACTGTTTAAAAGCAGATTATTGCATAATACATACAAATGGCGTACATACAATTTGTTGTTTTTTACATGTATTATATTAAATAAATTTTAGGGGAAAAAATGCCACCAGGACTGAATCTTTCCCACAGAGCTCCTATAGACTTCTCACAAAGCACTTGCATTATGCAGAAAGTTTGGGAGTGCACACAATTTGTTACATTATAATTACATAGCAATTATATAAGTGTTTTAGTATTTTTCATATACATGCTTTAAATTTTATTTAAAAAGGCACTGTCATAATTTTTTTTAACAGACCACAGACACTAGTATACTCTAACGTTTGGAAAGACAACTGGCTTTGGAGATCGGCAGCCTTGAAATTACATCTCAGCTTCACCACTTACTGGCTGTAGGAGCCAATCATCAGATAGATAAAGTAAGTTGGCCATCTATAAAGTGGGGATAACAACTACGTTATGAAATTTGAGAGTAAGAATGTTTTCATTGGACGTGCGGAGTTGCATCACAAACACAAATATATCCACATTCCGCAGATTGAACTATGCGTGTTTAGTAAACCAAATCAAAACATTTAAAACCATAACTTTCTTTTAACTCTGAAGTTAATCCATTTTCACAACCCTAATTCTATTCTCAATCACTCCTAATCTTTTGAAAGTGATTTGGAAACCAATAGATTATTGTTTACCTGCTTTTGGAATTTAGAGGGAGGATGTACCAGGCTCTAATCTAGGTCCCTTTACAGATTTATAAGTTAATTCTCCTGATAACCTCATTAGGTAGGAGTGATTTTCCAGAGAAGCTAACAGACCTGACTCTTAAATGTGCCAAGTGAATGAAATTATTTTTTAAATAAAAATAAATGGAAATAACTTCATCCTTAATTTTTATTTTTATTATTATTATTTTTTTTTTAGCAGAGTTTTCCTCTTGTTGCCCGGGCTGGAGTGCAATGGTGCAATCTCGGCTCACTGCAACCTCCACCTCCCCGGTTCAAGCAATTCTCCTGCCTCAGCCTCTCGAGTACCTGGAATTACAGGCACGCATCACTACACCTGGCTAATTTTTTGTATTTTTAGTAGAGACGGGGTTTCACCATGTTGGCCAGGCTGGTCTTGAATTCCTGACCTCAGGTGATCTGCCTGCCTCGGCCTCCCAAAGTGCTGGGATTACAGACATGAGCCACCACACCCCGCCAAAAAAAATTTTTTTAAAGACAAGTGTGGTGGTGTATGCCTATAGTCCCAGCTACTCAGGAGGCTGGGGTGGGAAGATAGCTTGAGCCCAGGAGTTGGAGGCTTCAGGGAGCTATGATTGCACCACTGCACTCCAGCCTGGGCAACAGAGCAAGATTCCGTCTCAAAAAAAAAAATAAGGCAGGCGTGGTGGCTCTAGCCTGTAGTCCTAGCACTTTGGGAGGCCAAGGCGGGTGGATCATTTGAGGTCAGGAGTTCAAGACCAGCCTGGCTAACATGGTGAAAACCACACCTGTCTCTACTAAAAATACAAAAATTAGCTGGGTGTGGTGGCGCACACCTGTGATCCCAGCTTCTTGGGAGGCTGAGGCAGAAGAATCACTTGAACTCCGGAGGTGGAGGTTGCAGTGAGCTGAGATCACGTCACTGCACTCCAGCCTGGGTGACAGAGCCAGATTCCATCTCAAATGGACTGTTACTTAAGCCTAAAACATAATTGTAAGCCTACCCCGCTGTACTTTCCTTTTTTTCTTTTCTTTTTTTTTTTTTTTTTTTGAGGCAGAGTCTCACCCTTTTGCCCAGGCTGGAGTGCAGTGGCACCATCTCGGCTCACTGCAGCCTCCGCCTCCCGGGTTCAAGCTATTCTTCTGCCTCAGCCTCCTGAGTAGCTGGGATTATAGGCGCGTGCCACCACGCCTGGCTAATTTTTATATTTTTAGTACAGACAGGGTTTCACCATGTTGGTCAGGCTGATCTCGAACTCCTGACCTCGTGATCTGCCTGCCTCAGCCTCCCAAAGTGCTGGGTTTACAGGCGTGAGCCACCGTGCCCGGCCCCCACTGTACTTTGTATTTGGCCATAAAGAAATCTAGCTTCCTGGAGCCAGCTTCCATTTGGATTCCAGCTTTCTGGCTCCTATACGGGTTTGTGGTTTTCAATGGCCTACAGTTTAAATAGAAAGGACTAGAAAGCCTTAGCAGAAAAGAAAAGGGAGTATTCGTTAAGCGTCATGTAGTTTAGGACTTCAACCAGAAGGTGTCTCTGCAGCCAAGGGATAGGAATCTGGCCTCAAGCAGAAGATTGGATTTTCTAGTTTGAGAAAAACTGTGGCAGAAATGAAGCAAACAAAGGTAGGTCAGCTACCTACAGAAACCAATCCCAATAGTATAAATTGTTCTTAGCCAACAGCTGGAAAGGCTGGTAGAAAACTTAAGCAAAATCCACTTTTTTTTTTTTTTTGAGACAGGGTTTCACTTTGTTGCCCAGGCTGGAGTGCAGTGGTGCGATCATGGCTCACAGCAGCTTTGACCTCCTGGACTCAAGTGCTTCTCCCACCTTAGCCTCTCAAGTAGCTGGGCCACAGGCATGCACCGCCATGCCTGGCTATTTTTTTTTTTTTTTTTTTTTTTTACTTGTTTTTGAGATGGAGTCTTGCTCTGTCGCCCAGGCTGGAGTGCAGTGGCGCGATCTTAGCTCACTGCAACCTCCACCTACCAGGTTCAAGCGATTCTCCTGCCTCAGCCTCCCGAGTAGCTGGGATTACAGGTGCCTGCCACCACACCTGGCTAATTTTTTGTATTTTTAGTAGAGACAGGGTCTCACCGTGTTAGCCAGGATGGTCTCATCTCCTGACCTCGTGATCTGCCCCCGCAGCCTCCCAAAGTGTTGGGATTACAGGCATGAGCCACCGCGCCCAGCTTCCTGGCTAATTTTTTTTTTTTTTTTTTTTTTTTTTTTTGAGACAGAGTCTCGCTCTGTCCCCCAGGTTGGAGTGCAGTGGCACTATCTTGGCTTACTGCAAGCTCCGCCTCCCGGGTTCACGCCATTCTCCTGCCTCAGCCTCCCCAGTAGCTGGGACTACAGGTGCCCACCACCATGCCCGGCTAATTTTTTTGTATTTTTAGTAGAGATGGGGTTTCACCTTTTAGCCAGGATGATCTCCATCTCCTGACCTTGTGATCCACCCATCTCGGCCTCCCAAAGTGCTGAGATGACAGGCGTGAGCCACTGTGTCCGGCCCCTCCTGGCTAATTTTTAAATTTTTTTGTAGAGATGGGGTTTCGCTATGTTGCCCAGGCTGGCCTTGATCTCCTGGGCTCATGCCGTCCTCTCACCTCGGTCTCACAGAGTGTTGGGATTACAGGAGTGAGCCACTGTGCCTGGTTCAAAACTGACCCTTAATCCAAGGAAGCTGCTTTAAAAGCAGAGTGTCTGTCCTGTCACCTAAAACACACAAGGCTGTGTGAGGGTGAGCTTTGAAAACTGAGAGGCAGTTCCCAAGGCAGATGCTGCAGAAGAGATGGCTCTTGCCTGAGAAGAGATGTGAGGATGAAAGGAAAAGAATAAAAATGCAGTTTTGTAAGTGTAGAGCTAGGGAAATAAGGAAAACTTTCACCCTAGGTAGACCTTTGAAGTATGCCTTCATTTTCGGTGAAACATGGTGACGTTCTAGAATCTTAGGTACACTTTGATATTCAAGGGAAAGAAAAGGATCCAAATATGCCAATATCTTAATCAATATTTGTTGAGTGTCCTACTTTTTACTTAGGAGAAATAAGTAAATTATAAGACAAAAATTAGTAGTATAAATATTAGAGAGTTGATTACAGGGTAACAAGGGATCCTCCACCTTAAGGAACACACTTTTATTAAAAATGTTGTCCTGGCCGGGTGTGGTGGCTCATGCCTGTAATCCCAGCACTTTAGGAGGCCGAGGTGGGTGGATCACCTGAGGTCAGGAGTTCCAGACCAGCCTGGCCAATATGGTGAAACTCTGTCTCCACTAAAAATACAAAAATTAACTGGGCGTGGTGACGGGCGCCTATAATCCCAGCTACTTGGGAGGCTGAGGCAGGAGAATTGCTTGAACCCAGGAGGTGGAGGTTGCAGTGAGCCAAGACTGCACGGCTGTACTCTAGCCTGGGTGACAGAGCGTGACTCCATCTCAAAAAAAAAAAACAAAAAAAAGTTGTCCTAGATGATTTTTTTTCTTTACTAAATGTATGTTGCCATTGATTTTTCTTATAAAACCAAAGGTATATTTGTCTAAGGAAGACATTGATCCCAAATGGTAATACAGTCACATCTAAGGTTGAAGAAGACCTTTCAAAAATTATACTTGCCAGTTCAGTGGCTCACACCTGTAATTGCAACACTTTGGGAAGCTGAGGCAGGAGGATTGTTTGAGACCAATAATTTGAGACTGGCCTGGGCAACATGGCAAGACCCTGTCTGTACAAAAACATTAAAAGATTAGCCAGGCATGGTGGTGTACACATGTAGTCCCAGCTACTTGGGAGGCTGAGGCAGGAGGATCACTTGAGCCCAAGAAGTTGAGGCTGCAGTGACCTATGATAGTGCCACTGCACTCCAGCCTGAAGATGTTTTGGGTTATTCAAAGGATAATTAATAATAATCTAAAAATGTTTCAACCATATCCTAGAACACATGCAAAGTAATAAGGGCATTTTTATGTTTTGTGTCACAGCTTGAATGGCTACATTAAAAAGAACAATGTGGGTAGACTGAACAGAAAGTCGTTGACTGAAAGCTTACTTAGCTTCTCTTCCATAACCTCCCTGAGATATTTTCTAGCAAGAGACTAAGTAGTTATCCTTGGCTGCTCAGACCTGCTTCGGATGCCCTGGGGAAATTGGGATGTGATCAGGTGGATCTGAGATAGAGGAAGAAAAAAGGCAAAAGCCACACAGCTGAGGTGGTGATGCAGAACACAGTCTTTTTATTATGATTATTATTATTGCTATTATTATTATTATTTGTGACAGAGTCTTGCTCGGTCACCCAGGCTGGAGTGCAGTGGCATGATCTTGGCTCACTGCAACCTCTGCCTCCCGGGTTTAAGCCATTCTTCTGCCTCAGCCTCCCGAGTAGCTGGGACTACAGGTGCCTGCCACCATGCCTGGCTAATTTCTGTATTTTTAGTAGAGGCGGGGTTTTGCCGTGTTGGGCAGGCTGGTCTCGAACTCCTGACGTCAAATGATCCACTCACTTCAGCCTCCCAAAGTGCTAGGATTACAGGCATGAGCCACCATGTCCATCCAGAACACAGTCTTAAGAGAGAGAGTGTGTGTATTCAGCTCACCCAGAGAACCAGGGCATTTGAAGTGTTCAATGTGTGTCCAACAGTGCGTTGATTCCTATGTGATGGCAGAATTTATAATCAGCGAGTAATTTCCTCATTTGCGGAATTAGTAGCATGTAAATATACTATGATGTTGTCTTTTGGCATACAGAATTTCTGAATAATGCTCCTGTATCAACATTGCATGTATAAATTCAGCTTTTTTTCTTTTTTTTTTCAGAGTAGTAATGAGTTGGACCAATAAAAAGTGCAAAGCCTGGCTTTCTTCAAGTCCTCATGGCTCCAAGAGTCTAAGGAACAACATTGTGAGGCTGCAGTTTTCTTTCAGGTTGCAGGTAAACTGCTCTGCAGGCAGCCTAAGTGTTCTTTGAAAATCATTGAAGAGTGAATGTGTGACATCTCACTGTTTGTATCACTCTCAGGTCAGACCTTAGGTCCTCAGACATTCTGTATGACTTCTAAAAGTTTCCGAGTTCCTATCACTGTCATCGAGAATAACTTGGTCTGCCCTTTTCAAATTCTGGAAATAGGACACAATGACATTACATAGGAAAGTGTCTCATTTTCCTCTTTGAATCTATCTTTTGCTTTTTCAGAAAAGGGTGAGTTGGTAATCATGGCTGATTAGGAGCTGGGTGAAGGGTTTATCTCTCTGCCTTTGTCTTGCATTACAGGGGCTCTGAGAATTCCACCCCCAAGCCACTCCTCTGAGTCTTCTTCAGGACAGGAACACAACACTTACAGGCTTGTATTTTGTTTTTTTTGTGAGAGGAGTTTTCACTGTGTTGCCCAGGCTGGAGTGCAATGGCACGATCTTGACTCACTGCAACCTTTGCCTCCTGGGTTCAAGCAATTCTTGTGGCTTAGCCTCCCAAATAGCTGGGATTACAGGCATGCACCACCAAGTCTGGCTAGTTTTTAAGGATTTTTAGTAGATACGGAGTTTTGCCATGTTGGCCGGGCTGGTCTTGAACTCCTGGCCTCAAGTGATCCGCTCACCTCATCCTCCCAAAGTGCTGGGATTACAGGTGTGAGCCACTGTGCCTGGCCAGGCCTGTATTCTTTTTTATTCTTTTTTTTTTTTTTGAGATGGAGTCTTGCTCTGTTGCCAGGCTGGAGTGCAGTGGCACGATCTTGGCTCACTGCAACCTCTGCCTCCTGGGTTCAAGCAATTCTCCTGCCTCAGCCTCCCGAGTAGCTGGGATTACAGGCATGTGCCACCATGCCCGGCTAATTTTTTTTGTATTTTTAGTAGAGACGGGGTTTCACCATGTTGGCCAGGATGGTCTCGATCTCTTGACCTTGTGATCCGCCCGCCTCGGCCTCCTAAGGTGCTGGGATTACAGGTGTGAGCCACTGCGCCCGACCTCAGGCCTGTATTCTTAAGGGCCAGAAATACTTCTACTTCTACACAATAAGCCATGATTCTCTTCTTGGTGCTATTTACAAGTGAAGCCATTGCAGGCACTTCATTCAGTCCTACTGTCTTGTCTTTATTCATATGCTTCTGCTACCTGCTCTGTCCTGCTTTCAAGACCTCTCAAAATACTCTTCTTCCCTGGGTTTAAACTGAGCCCAGTCACCCTGAACTTAAGGGAGAGACCACTTTTCCTACTGGCTCCTACCTTGACAGGGATTATAATACAATGGGGAAGATCCTAGGTTCCAGAGGTAGGTTGCCTGAGTTTTAATCCGAGTTCTATCACTTTCTAGCTCTATGACTTTGGCCAATTCCCCTAATCCCTATGTGCCTCATTTTCCTTATCTGCAAAATAGAGATAGAATACAAACCATCTAATTAGGTTGTTGTGAAGATTAAGTGAGTTCACTTAGGTACACTGTTTAGCATAATTCGTGGCAGATTGTTATTATTATTTACTCTGAGTTTCTCTCAGAACCGAACTCAGTTCTTGGTACTCAATAAATCCTTATTAAACGTAAACATCTAAACTATTTTCCTTTTTGCCTGATGATCTCCTTTGATCACTCCCTTCTCTAATTTTCTATATTCTTTGTGCCAAAGAGGACTATTCTTCAAGGAGATCTCCAGCAAATCTCTACCAAAGTCTCAATCAGAAACACCATCTAGTGACCTCAATCTATACAGGAAAGGAGCATAAGTGACATAACACACAGCACACAGCATATGTTCTGGTCATTATTGAGGGACAAGAGTCATCTGCTTCTTCTCTGTGGAAATTAGAACAATGCTGCATTTTCTAGGTCCTTCCCAGAGTTGTTTTTGTTTTTGACACTCTTGAGAGAGTAGCAAAAGTTGTGATATTTGATGTTCAAATTACCTCCATTAGTGGAGGACACTCTGTGATCACAGAGTCACCAGTAAGAATGGTTTCAGTGCTGCTCCTGCAGCTTCCACAGTGAAAGATTTTTTTATTTGCTTTACTAGCCAGCTAAGGTTTCTGTTGAGACGCCCAGGGAGATGGTAAAACTGCAGCTATAGCCGGGCACAGTGGCTCACGCCTGTAATCCCAGCACTTTAGGAGGCTGAGGCGGGTGGATCACGAGGTCAGGAATTCGAGACCAGGCTGGCCAACATATTGAAACCCCGTCTCTACTAAAAATACAAAAATTAGCCGGGCATGGTGGTGTGTGCCTGTAGTCTCAGCTACTCGGGAGGCTGAGGCAGGAGAATGGCTTGAACCTGGGAGGTGGAGGTTGTGGTGAGCTGAGATCGCACCACTGCACTCCAGCCTGGGTGACAGAGCGAGACTCTGTCTCAAAAAAAAAAAAAAAAACAAACCCAAAAACTGCAGCTGTGCAGCCCAGCACCAAAGTTATAGTCCCTGCTAGAGGCAGGTGAGAGCCATGAAGTGACAGGAGAGGCAGGTCACACCCCATCATTTATCTGGGATGGAATGAGCTCAACTGATGAAAGGGCTTAACCAATGCAAGAAGCCAAGGCCCACTTCATTCTTATCCTTATTTGCTAATAAGAGAGCCAATTAGTGTTAATTGTGTTGGCAATTTGGAACGGCTACCAGGGAATTGATCCAAGACCATTGTGGGATGACCCCTCTGTACCATCTTAAGTCCCAGCGATTACTCATGGTTGGATAGGGAATTGGAGCACCAGGAAGTGTTCTTTGGTCAGCGAGTAAACATGAGTTCTCCTTCCATACATTTACAGTGCCCTGGGTGTCAGTTTTTAATACAGTGCATGCAGTGACCTGACAATACAGTTCTACCATTGAGAGAGACATAGATATGGATGGATCAGGACTAGTCCGAAGGAATACATTTTAACATTGGAATATTCACAATCCCTCCTTTCCACCCAGCCTGCCAAAGACTATTTTGTTGACAGTCTGATTTCCTACCTGCAACCCTCACCTAAAGCAGCTAAGTTAATCTATTTAATAAAGGGAAGTGGAGAGAGGAGGAGGAAGCCTGGGAGCTATGAAAGATGCCAGGTAATAGGCAAGAGAAGAAAAAGAGATATGAAATTGCTGGAGTTATTAACTTGATGAACCTTGATGTCCTCGGAGAGTCACTAGGAAGGGTGGAATTTTTATTATTTACTTATTTATTTTGCTTAACCGACTGTTCTTTAAACACGACGTGGTTCATTGGACAATGCGCACCACTGCTTCATCAGGGTTATACAAGCAACAGAAATAGTATGTAGGCACTCTGACAGACATCCCTGTAGAATTGTTCAGAGATGGGGGTGGTAGGAAGGAAAATGACGTACCTTCTTTGGCTGTCACCCACCCAATGACTGGAATGCCTGTTTGGACTGACTTGTCCGCCCTTCAACACGCAAATCCTAGTTTCCCCATTCTCCTATATTCGGTGACAATTAGGTTGACTGTGCAGGGTGAGCTGGATTTTGTAAGAGGAAGGAATTTTACCGAAGAATTCCCCTGCGTTGTTACCAACTTGGTTACAGTTGCTTAAAGAGTGTAGCTATTCCTGCATTTGTGGCCTCAAGGGCTAAAGTGGGACAACGCTGGTATTTTTGGTGATGAGGAAACACTTTTTTTTTGTTAAGGGAGGTTGGGTGATCGTTGAACTGGGACAGAGGTCACAGTAGAGGTCACATTGGCGACTCGAGCGGCGGTGGGGGGTTCGCTTTGGGTCGGGCATCCTGCGCCCCCGACTCGGGAAAGGTGGCAGAGGCTTCGAGGTTGGGGGCCCATCGGAGGTTCCCACTGCCAGCTCCCGGAGGGGGGCACCCGGGAGCCAGTGCCTCAGCAACCGGGGCCCACGCGGGAAGGTCGAGCCCGCCGGTGAGGTCACGGTTGCCATGGCTCCGGGCAGTGACGCGCGTCGGCACGTGACCCGCGGTTGCCATGGAGCCGGGCGCCGGGCGGCGAAGGCGCCCCGCCTCCCCGAGTGACGTCCGCTTCCCCCCCACCCGCTTTCCCGCCCCCCCTTGCCCCCTCCCCCGAGCCGGCTCCCCGCGGCCCCGGAGGTTTCACTGCACAACAAGATGGCGGCGGCGGCGGCGAGCGGAGCTGGCGGGGCTGCCGGGGCCGGGACGGGGGGAGCCGGGCCCGCGGGCCGCCTGCTGCCACCGCCCGCGCCGGGGTCCCCAGCCGCCCCCGCTGCCGTGTCCCCCGCGGCCGGCCAGCCGCGTCCCCCAGCCCCGGCCTCCCGCGGACCCATGCCCGCCCGTATCGGCTACTACGAGATCGACCGCACCATCGGCAAGGGCAACTTCGCGGTGGTCAAGCGGGCCACGCACCTCGTCACCAAGGCCAAGGTACCGGCGCAGGGGCCGGGCGGCCGTAGGAGCGTGGCGGGGCCGGGAGAGGTCCGCGCCCCCAGTCGGGGGGTCGGGGCGGCGAGCGCGGCGCGTGGTGGGAACGTTGGGGGCCGGGAGGCGGGAGGGGGCCGGCCGCGGCGGGGCGGGCGCGGAGCTAGGGACACCTGGGACTCGAGACGGCGGAACTCCAAGCAGGGGGCCGGGGGCACAGAGCACCGGCCCTGGGAGCCCAGGAGCCGGGCGCGGGGAGGGGTCCTCGGGGCTGAGGGCAGGGGTAAAGGGGATGATTGGAAAGAAGGGGTCGGAACTCCCCGAGGGCCGGGAGACTGTAAGCCCAGAAGACTCTGGAACCAGCAGCTAGGGAATCATAAGGGAATGAGGGCAGGGGCATATGAAATGTGGACCCGGAGGATGGGGGAAAACAAGGGTAAAGTGGCAGACCCGGGCTTGTAAGGGGACCCGGGACGGCTGGGGCACGGACTGGGGATGTGCACGTCCGCAGGGTGCTGGAAGGTCCCAGGATCCTGGTGCCTTAAGACAGAGATAGGAATCCGCATTTGATCATCTAAGACTGATAGATGGTGCGAAGGGGATCCCGAGGAGACACGATTAGTGGAGGAGGCAATGAGGAAAATGGGGAAATAAGGGGGAAATTGCTTTGCTTGTCCACAGGAAGGGGCCCAGGGAATGGGGGAGTGAGGTGGGGGTGGGGGGTGGCACTAGGTTTATGATGGCACTAGGTAGTCAGGGGTTAAACAATTTGGGAGAGCTGATTGCTGGTTATTTTTAGTTGTTGGAGGGTCGGCAATTGTGGGCTTTGTAGAACCCAGGGTGGGCTTTTACTGGTCAGGGGGAAGCTTATGATTGAAGAACCCAGACACCGGGAGATTACACTCATCGAGCCCTTAGTTCTCAAAGGGATTTGAGGCGCTATAGGAGTGAAATTGGCCAAGGTCAATTAGGAAGCTATATATGTATGCATGTAAAATTCTTTCTTTGAGGAAATATGGTAGCACTTTCATGTAGCCTTCGTTGGGAGGATTGGAATCTGAGACATCAGGAGGAATCTTTTGGTTTTGGTGGAACCCGCGAAGCCCATTTTTACTCTAAAATTTTCTTTGCTCAATATCTTACTTGAATGAATACTTTTAATGTAGTCATTCATTATGTTTAAAACTGCAGCTTATGTTTTCCCTCAACCTGAGGAATGAAGAACCCTTACAGCTGCTGCCCCCTCCTACCAAAGCCACATCAATTCCCCTCACCTCCTCAGCCTAGCCTCTGGTTGTCATGACCTACCTTGTTTTTGCTTTTATGGCGGGGGCTTGTTTTCTGAAGCCAGTGACTTATCTAGGCCTTCTCTCCTGATCACTTGCAACCTGAAGTTCCTTCCCCACCATCTTTCTGCCTGAGGCTACAAGGCGCCCTTCTTACCAGGGTATTGGGGTGGGTGGCTGTGGCGAATTGATTGGTCAGTTTCACTTCCTCTGGAGGGCCCTCTTCAGCCTTTTTGTCCGTTTTTATCACAGGGCCTCAAGTCTGCAGGTCAGAGCTGAATGAGATACCAAAGTCCAGGGCTCCCTCAGACCCTGAGGGGAAGTCGATTGAGCCAAGACTTTGGTGTACTCCTCACTTGCCACCCCGGCCCTTCACCGTGTTTCCAGTTTAGTTGACTATTAGCCAAGGGAAACTTATATTTACAAACAATATGCCTTGTTCCTTGTTTTGCTATTTCTTTCCTTTTTTTCTGCCTATTTTCTGTGTAATCACTTTGTGCTCCTGTGGTTATTTTGCTCTGACCTCTGGGGGATAGTCTCCATGAACTTAATTGGTTGCCTGGTTTATGGTTTCATGATTTAAAGAATTTTGAATCTTCCAGCCCTTGGATACACCAAAATATTGATAAAATCTGTTACAGACAGGGTTGAATGTTTTCGTAAATGTAATTGCAAACAGTTGATTCTTGGCTTTAATATAAAAGAGACATTTCTATCTTCAGTAGTCAGCAAAGCCAGTGCCTAATTATGGCTGGTCTGCCCGCTTTCTAATTTTCATGTGTGTGTATGTGTGCGTGCGTGTGTTTTTCCTAGTTTTTCTCTGAGTCCTTGGTATCCTTTAGGACTGCAGCATTTTAAACATTGGCCTGTTTACAAACGGGTGTCACTGTTTATGTTGGTTTTTATCTTTGATCATTTGTGGTATGCAGTTATGCAATTCCTATGTATGGAAATATTCAAAGTCTTGAATGAGACTGAAATGGCTTGGACAATGAGTTGCATGTGTGAAGGAGCCACACCAGCATTCATTTGTGTTTCTGTAGCAGTGTGCAATTTCCTAGTTACAGTTACAAGTGCTATATCTTTTGCTGCTTAAATTACTCTGACTACATGAGTGAAGCTTAATTCACAAGGAGTTGTCATGTGCTCTGGGTGAACCAGGAGCATATTTTGGCTTGCTCCATGCTTCTCTGAATCCACTTTGGAAGGGGTTCTCAAATGCTGACAGCTTAGATGTGCCTAACAGCTGTCGATATACAGTATGATGGCCTATTAAGGTTATGGTTTGGTTATATAACGGTGGTGAAGGTGCATAGGTACTAGAAGTTGCCGAAGCTGCTGCTTCAGTTAACTCAGGTTGATTTTTTTTCTCCCCAATTACTGCAGCCTTTATCTTACTTCTGCAGAGGGGTCATTTGGAAACAGAGAGTTATTTTTTCCCCCCATCTGTTTCCAGAATGTATCATTTGTTGTTTTGTCTTTTAGAGGTGTGTGATTTTTTTTCCCCTTGTAGGAAATGGTCTGGGTTTTCCTATAACCATATATAACAGTCAGACAGAGGTAATTCAGATGATACTTGTGTTGGCTGAAGGAGGTTGGGTAATAGGTATTTTCTGAACATCAGAAATAATTATGATCACCCTCCTTTTAAACACACATGACCCATTCCAAGAACTAAGAGACTAAAGTAAACCTCATTTATTGAGTAGGATACTGCACTCCATCCAATACTGCGTGGTTAAGCTGGCCCTTTCCCAAATTCTGTTAACTCTCAAACATTCTAGAGTGGGATCCTGGGATGAATAAAATCAGTAGAGAAAAGTGAAGCTTTTCCTATTTGGTTGTTGGTTACTTTTGCAGCACGGCATTCATGAGCTCAGACTTCATATTGGCAGCACTGCAGTGCTTAGAGCGGCACTGCAGAACAGTTACCAGGAGAGAATGTTCAGCTGTGACATACTTTGGTTAGTAGCTCACCCTGGCTGTCTTTGTCCTACCTGCTTTGATTTCCTTTTTTTTTTGGAAGAGCCTTACTTAGCCTGAGGTTCTCTGGCTCTTGTTTTTTTTGGTAGGAAACTATAAAGTATTAAAGATATTTTTAAAAAAGAATGTTTTCTGCTCTCAAGTTGCAGGTAGTCTGTTGCCTGTGCCTAATTATACCTTCACTAGTTGGATGATTGGGAACAAACAGTAGATAGATTTTGTATGCATTTTTTTTCCTTTTTTAAAATATTGGGGCAGGGTCTTACTCTGTCACTCAGGCTAGAGTGCAGTGACACTGTCAGAGTTCATGGTAACCTCCAACTCCCAGGCTCAGGAGATCCTCCTGCCTCAGCTTCCTAAGTAGCTGGGACTACAGGCTTACACCACCACACCTGGTTAATTTTTAAATTTTTTTTGTAGAGGTGGGTCTCATTATGTTGCCCAGGCTGGTCTTGAACTTCTGGACTCAAGTGATCCTCCCGCTTCAGCCTCCCAAAGTGCTGGGATTACAGGCATAAGTCTGTAACCCAAATGCTTGGGCCGTATGCATTTTTTAAAGTATGCATGACTATAAAAGCCTTTGGTCAAATATGTTTAAACTATATTTCAACAAATATATATCACTTGCCTGTTACTGGTTTGTGGTAAGAGTTCCAGCTTTGGATAAAGCAACCTGAGTTTGAATCTTTTGCTGCTTAATAGTTGGGTATTCTTAGGCTGTGAGAAGTTATTTAACTTCTGTGTGCTTGGGTTTCCTCATCTGTAAAGTGGGATGACAATAGTACTTACCTCAGAAGTTTAGGTGTTACGAAGATTAAAGAAGATAGTGTATGTAAAGCTCTTAGAGCAGCATGGTGCCCTAATAGCATGACATAAATATTACCATCATCATCATCATCAGGTGTTGTAGTAACATTATAATATTATGGACATAATAATAGTCCTCCTTTTTTTGCTTCTCACCCCTTGGGCACGATTCATGAATGCATATGCCATTAGTTTTGTGTAGGTAGATGCCATCCTGACGATAGACTTTCATGGTAAAAAAAAGTTTGCTACTATTTCAGATGCCACTTTGCGATAGTTGGATTTAATTTGTATGGGGTACAGGCTGGCTAATTTCATGAAATTGGCATTTTAAAACATAAATTTTCATTAGTTAAACTTTTTTTTTTTTTAAACAGCAGTGCGACTTATCTAATGAAAACTGTGACTAACACTGGCTTTTGCTTTGGGCTGCCTTGAATTTTCAGTGTGTTTTGTGTAACTAACTTTTGTTATGTTGATGATGGAACAGAGGTGAGTGCAGTCTTTCCTTTAGAGGTCCAGTTAAATTCGGTTTAAGTGAAATGTTTAAGAAATGTTCCTGCAAGCTGAAGGACACATTTGCCCTTATGCACAGGCACAGGCAAGGGCCTTAGAAGGCCAAGGTCAGAATTCTTAACTTTAAATATTACGTAGAGAAGACCTTTTGCTCTATGACCCCTTTCCAGATATTGACTAGCCAGACACATCTGTGTGGTTTAGTGCAAACTCATTTCCATGAGGAGAACAAGTCAAAGTGGGCTAAAAGCATTATTTTCACCTCTAAAGAAGAGTTTAATGAAGCACATGAGATAATGCTTTCACCCATTAGAAAACTGAAAACAAGATTTCATTGGTAAGTAGGAGAGAATTATGTCAAAAAGAAATTGAAAGCAAAATTTACATTAGATACATTTGAGGAAGATAGCCCCATCCCTAGATAATCTAGAAGTGACTATTGAAGGATGACTATGTTCAGTTTGATACAGTGGTGATGGGGTTGCTAAATGTTTTTGAAATTTTGTAAAGAGCTAAGACTGATTGAGACTATTCTCTCCAGAGTCAAAATACCAGTATTCCACTTTCAACATCAAAGATGTTTATTTTAACATTTCGACTTTGGTGCCAGCTCCCTAGAAAGTCATAGATCTCGCTCAAGCCAGAGGTGCCCGGACTAGTTATTTCTGTGCCAGAAGTGCTGTTTTCATTTTTCAGGCTTCAATCTGGCTAATGTTTTCTAGTTCATCGCATAAAAGAGAACAAAATGGATGCTTTGAAAAGAAAAAGAAATGCTTTCTACTCACCAGAGCCACTGTAACTGTAAAACAACACCTAAGACATCTGCATAGAGATGGAACCTTTCCCTTAATCATTTATTCATTCCACACATTTATTGAATGCAAATTTTTTGTCAGGTTCCATTCTAGGGTCTGGAGTGCACCAATGAACAAGGGAGACAAAAAGCATCTGCCCTTCTGGAGCTTTCTAGTACAAGGAGACAGACAAGAACATATGAAAAAATTAAAAATTTCATATAGGAATGAATACCAGGAAGAAAATAAATGGACTAGAGAATGCCTGGGGAGGGCTGCTGCCTCAGATAGAGTGGTCAGGGAAGACCTTTCTTTCCCAGATGATGATATTTGAGCTGAGACCTGAGTGATGAGCAAAAGCCAACCTGGGAAGATTTGGAAGACAGAACGTTCCTTACAGAAGGAATGGCATGTGCAAAGGCCATGGGGCAGAAGTGAGCTTGGTTTGGCCAAAGATTAGACACAAGGTCATGATGCCATGGTACCTTAGCGGACAAGTGGAAGGATGGGAAAGGATGAGGCCAGACATGTAGGAGGGGCCAGATCATCTGGGTCTTATGGCCATTTTATGGAATTGGGTGTGACACGGGGGGTGATATCAGAGAGTATCAAGCAGAACACTAATATCACCTAATTTATGTTTTTAAAACGTGGCTGGATGTGGTAGCTTATGCCTGTAATTCCAGTGCTTTGGGGGGGATGAGGCAGGAGGATCACTTGAGGCCAGGAGTTCAAGACCAGCCTGGGCAACATAGTGAGATCCCATCTCTACAAACAATTTAAAAATTAGCTGGGTGTGGTGTTGCGCACCTGTAGGCTCAGCTACTTGGGAGGTGGAGGCGGGAGGATCACTTGATCCTAGGAGTCTGAGGCTGTGGTGAACTATGGTCACACCATTGTATCCCAGTCTGGGTGACAGAGTGAGACCCTGTCTCAGGAAAACAAAACAAAACAAAAACAGCAACTCATGCTGGCTATTTTATGGTTAAGAGCAAGAATCCTTTCTGATGCATTTCTTGGCGTAAGGGAGGAGTTCAGTTTTAACAGCTTATATTCTTTCTCACTGTAAAAGAATATTGACATAAATTGCACATAAATTAAGCATGATCAACCAACAAGTATTTGTTGATTTATTGGGCATGAAAAAGACCTTAGAGAGGTTCTATTCTAGTTCTGTCTTTTCCAGAGTCTGGAAAGACAGACTTAACAGAATTTATGATCTCAGGTTTTGCCTGGTGTGGTGGCTCACGCCTGTAATTCCAGCACTTTGGGAGGCTGAGGCAGGTGGATCACCTGAGGTCAGGAGTTTGAGACCAGCCTGGCTAACATGGTGAAATCCTATTTTTACTAAAAATACAAAAAATTAGCCAGGTGTGGTGGCACATGCCTGTAATCCCAGCTACTTGGGAGGCTGAGGCGGGAGAATTGCTTAAACCCAGGAGGCGGAGGTTGCAGTGAGCCGAGATCGTGCCATTGCATTCCAGCCTGGGCAACAAGAGTGAAACTCCGTCTCAAAAAAAAAAGAACAAAAAAAAACCTCAGGGTTTTACGGACTTTTAAAGTCATTTAGACCAATTATCCATTAGATTCATGGCTCATCTCTCTCCTCACTCCCATTTTCCTGGAGTCTTATAGCTAGTTAGTGGGGGAGCTGGAGTTAGAATCCAGGTATCACTACTGCTACTTAATTCTACCCTGACTTCTCTAATCACAGAAATCATTGCCCTTGCCTTCTGAGCACTTGCTCTTCTACTGGGGAAGCGAGATACACCTATACCAATTAAAGTCTAAGATATTTATCCTTTCTATAAGACAAACCAAAAGCAAGATGTCATGATGAGAGGAAACATTTCCGAGTAGAGAGGAAGAGTAAATTTTCCAACCCTGTATTTTACCTGTTCTTTGGCATTATACCACTCTGTCACCCTTGCCACTAACCTTTAGTACCCTAAGGGTCTACTGCTTTGCCTTTAAATCTGCTAGTCAGATGCCCCTTGGCATGACTGAGATATGAAGAAAATAAAAAGGGAAAGAAGTAAACACAGCATGCAATGACCATAAAAGCAGTCTGCCTTATGTAGTTTTCTCATGTCATTATATCTAGCTAACTCCTAGGGAATATTGGTAATTATACATTTGTTCTGCTGGGCTGGTCAGATCTACCTTTGAGGGTATGTTTCTTAGATGGGCTCCTCACTTATTAAATGACTAACGCTTTCCAGGGATGGTGACATCTTATAACTCATTAAGAGAACTGGTCATCTAGATACACACCTTGATGACACAGGTGAGGGTCAAGAGAACCACTTATATCAAGGGTTCCTCTTTTTTTTTTTTTTTTTCATTATCCTAAGTAAACACAAGAAGGAATTCTTCTTAATATAGTTCTAGTTTCTGGTCTGTGGGCTATGGCTGTTCTCCAGATGAATGATCTCACCTATCAGGTAGGTGAGTCCCTGGCTCCTCCTAATAGCGAGTAGCTTGGTCCCTTTCTGGGATAATAGTATAGTCATAGAGTCCCGTGGATGACTGATAACATCAAGAGAGTGAAAATTATATACATTCAAATGGGCTTTTATCCTAATCTAATAAAACATTGCTAAATAAATGGCGTAGGCAAAGTCCTTGAGAAGTCTCAACAGTCTTAAATGAATTAGCTTGAAAGACTTCTTTTGGATCTGTTCAGAATAGAATTGCGGAAGCGAGTACAGAACTGTTGGATGAGCCATCACTAAGTTATGTTAGGAACATATTTGTGTTTAGCAGGTGTGTGATCCGTGGTAGACAAGGAGCCTCTGGACACTGATGGTATTTTATCTCAGACTTAGGCTTTTCAAAGAGGTAGGAATCAGATTGTGAATACTTAGCCACATTTCCCAGAAGTTGAAACGGAAAGAGAAGCAGACTCATTGCCTGTTGAAGCTTGTCTGTGTGGGCTGAGTTCACTCAGTTGGATACTTTGGGCCAGTTATTTTAAACTAAATTTAGGTTTTGATGAAGTTCTGAAAAATTATCAAATTTCTGTCTAGTTTCAGCTCCAGCGCATGTTTACCAGCAGTATACTTTACTTTTCATAGCTCCCCCCAGAAGAATTGAATGTGAAAATGTAGGTTAGTTACCCACATTTCTTGAGACAGAATTTTTTGGAGAAGAAATTTTTTATTCCATCCATCCATCCATCCATCCATCCATCCATCCATCCATCCATCATCCATCCATCCATCCGTCCAATAAACGTGCAAAATTATCAGAAATAGAAATGGATGATATATGGCCCCAAATTCAAAAGGTACAAAGGAGCATTCAGTGAAATGGAGTAAGTCTTCCTGCCACCCCAATACCTGAGTCACACAGTTTCTTAGTCTTTTTTTTTTTTTTTTTTTTTTTTTTTGAGACGGAGTCTCACTCTGTCGCCCAGGCTGGAGTGCAAGCTCCACCTCTCGGGTTCACGCCATTCTCCGGCCTCAGCCTCCCGAGTAGCTGGGACTACAGGCGCCTGCCGCCACGCCCAGCTAATTTTTTGTATTTTTAATAGAGACGGGGTTTCACCATGTTAGCTAGGCTGGTCTCAATCTCCTGACCTCATGATCCGCCCGCCTCGGCCTCCCAAAGTGCTGGGATTACAGGCGTGAGCCACCGCGCCTGGCCAGTTTCTTACTCTTATAAACATTTATTAAGGGCATCTCTGGATTAGTCCAAGTGCTAGATGCCATTTATTTTCTGACAGTGCTTTGACATACTTGAAATTTCCAAGCATAATTTTACTTAAAAGTAAAAAAAAGAAAATACCTGGCTTAGATGCAGTGGTTCATGCCTGTAATCCCAGCACTTTGGGAGGCTGAGGCAGGAGGATCACTTGAGTCCCAGAGTTGGGAGACCAGCCTGGGCAACATAGTGAGACCTTATCTCTACAAATAATAATAATAAAAATAAGCAGGGGTGTGGTGGTGCATGCCTGTGGTCCCAGCTACTCAGGAGGCTGAGTTGGGAGGATCACTTGAGCCTAGGAGATCACTTGAGCTATGATCGCGCCACTGAACTCCAGCCTGGGCAACAGAGCCAGAGCACTTGTCAAAAAAAAAAAAGGACAAAATAAAAATACCTAACCTAACTTATACTGCTCATTAGGATGGCACGGTGTGATAATCTAATGTAAGCCCTGTGGGGGCAGGAATTTTAATCTGTTATTCACTGCTGTATTCCTTATGTTTAGTGCAATGTCTGCAGATATTCTTTGAGTACATGAATATAAGGATTAAAAATAAGAGCTGAGTTTGTTTTTATACCCTTAATACATCTTTGACTTTTACTATTGGAATTTCCTATCTATAGTTAAGATGCTAAAGAAAAGTAATTTTCTACCTTTTTCTCACAAATGTCTGAGTAAGGAGATTTCACAGCTTTTCTGGGCTAGTAATTGATTTTTTGGCATATCTCAAACTTTTATTATTAGGAAGATCAGTGTATCTAAAGTAAGTCCTGCAATTTAAATTCAAATCCTTTAGTTTTTTTTTTTTTTTTTTTTTGAGATAGGTTCTCGCTTTGTCACCTAAGGCTGGAGTGCAGTGATGTGATCATGGCTCACTGCAGCCTCCACCTCCTAGGTTCAAGTCATCCTTCTACCTCAGCCTCCTGAGTATCTGGGACTACAGGTGCATGCCACCATGCCCAGCTAATTTTAAAAAATTTTATTTTTAGTAGAGATGGGGGTCTTGCTATGTTGCTAGGCTGGTCTTGAACTCCTGGGCTCAAATGATCCTCCCTCTTTGGCTTCCCAAAGTGTTGGGATTACGGATGTGAGCCATCGCGCCTGGCCAACATCAGTTTTAATGTGTGTGTACTTTACCATAACATTGCTGTTATTTTTTGAATCTTTTTTATAATTTTCTTTCTAGTTTTTCACTTTACAAATTTTCTGTGATAACCATTGTTGTGCACAAGTCTTTGATGTACTTCTGATTTTTTGCTCTGGATATATTGTTGAAAGGGAAATTACTGTGCCAAAGGGAACACATGCTTGTACAGCACCTAATATGTATATTGCCACATTGCTTTCCAGAAAGACTGCACTAGAGTTAACCTCCTGAGCAGTGTATGAGCAGGCTTGGCTCACTGCCAGCCACACTGGCTCTCTTTATCTTGTCTGTCTCCCCATCTACCTTTGTTGGCTTGGGGGTGTAGGGCTTTTAAGTCTCTACTACACCTCTAAACCTAGTCCCATAGATACAGTACAAGTCAGGAGAAGGTTATAGCAGCTGTGTAATCCATCTTTCCCTGTACCAAACCTGGAAGAGAAAGGAAAAGAATTCAAGTGTAAGTCTAACTTTTTTTTTTTTTTTTTTTGAGACAGAGGCTTGCTCTGTCGCCCAGGCTGGAGTGCAGTGGTGCGATCTCGGCGCACTGCAACCTCCGCCTCCTGGGTTCAGGCGATTCTCTTGCCTCAGCCTCCCTAGTAGCTGGGATTACAGGCGCCCACAGCCACGCCTGGCTAATTTTTGTATTTTAATAGAGATGGGGTTTCACCATGTTGGCCAGGCTGGTCTTGAACTCCTGACCTCAAGTGATCCACCCGCCTCAGCCTCTCAGAGTGCTGGTATTACAGGCATGAGCCACCGCACCCAGCCAAGTCTAACCCTTTACTTGCTTTTTATAAATATCATTCTCTCCTGATCTTTGATAAAGGGACAAAAACCCAAACTGGAGAAACTGCTGAAGGGAAGAAGAAAGGTTAATGAGAAACAGACTCTTGATCACCCAAACCATTGGTGTTTTTTTTTTTTTTTTTTTGAGATGGAGTCTCGCTCTGTTGTCCAGGCTGGAGTACAATGGCATGATCTTGGCTCACTGCAACCTCCGCCTCTCGGGTTCAAGTGATTCTCCTGCCTCAGCCTCCTCAGTAGCTGGGATTACAGGCACGCGCCACCGCACCTGGCTAATTTTTGTATTTTTAGTAGAGACGGGGTTTCACCATGTTAGTCAGGCTGCTCTCCAACTCCTGACTTTGTGATCCGCCTGCCTCGACCTCCCAAAGTGCTGGGATTACAGGAGTGAGCCATTGCACCTGGCCTCGCCATTGACTTTTTTATTTTATTTTATTTTTGAGACGGAGTCTAGCTCTGTCACCCAGGCTGGAGTGCAGTGGTGCAGTCTCCGCTCACTGGAACTCTGCCTGCCTGGGTTCAAGAGATTCTCCTGCCTCGGCCTCCCAAGTAGCTGGGACTACAGGCGCCCACCACCATACCCAGCTAATTTTTTTGTATTTTTAGTAGAGATGGGGTTTCACCATGTTGGCCAGGCTGGTCTCGAGCTCCTGCCTCATGATCCACTCGCCTTGGCCTCCCAGAGTGCTGGGATTACAGGCGTGAGCCACCGCACCCAGCCCACCATTGATTTTTAAATAACTATTTTTTTGGTAAACCAGTGTGAGAATTTCAGAGATTAATAAAAGTTGTAAATTGCTCCTCTCTCGTTTTAATGGTGAAAAGATAGTGAAGGAGATTGTGAAGGAGAAAGTTATATGAATAAATACGGTAATGCAGCAGTCCTATCATGTTTGAATTTGCTGTGTGCACTGTACTTTATGGGTTAAGAGATTTTCAAGGGTAATTGGGCCGTATAGGATATTGTGCTTAGTATGTTGTGGGGTTATGACTGTGGAATTATCTGTGTTTTGGACATTTGATGATAAGTGCTTTTCTTGTATCTCTGATAGAAGCCCTCCTATACAGTAAGTTTTGGTTATGATGTGCTTAGTTAATTGAGGGGAAAAACTGATAAAGCAGGGAAATCAGAAATATATATTCATGCATTAATCTTTTTTTTTTTCTTTTTTATGGAGACAGAGTCTTGCTCTGTCGCCCAGGCTGGAGTGCAGTGGCATGATCTCGGCTCACTGTAACCTCTGCCTCCTGAGTAGCTGGGACTGTGGGCACATGCCACCATGCCCGGCCAATTTTTGTATTTTTTGTAGAGATGGGGTTTCGCCATGTTGGCCAGGATGGTCTCGAATTCCTGAGCTCAGGCAATTCGCCTGCCTCGGTCTCCTAAAGTGCTAGGCTTACAGGCATGAGCCACCATGCCTGGCTCATGCATTAATCTTTTAAAAAGTATGTATTATGGAAAATTTGAAACATAAATGAAAGTAGAGGGAATAATATAATGAACCCCCATCTGCCTGTCGCCTAGTTTAAACAGTTTTCATCTTCTTAACAATCTTGCATTTATACCTTTCCCACTTTCCCCCTTTTTTCCTGGATTTTGAAGGATATCCCAGAATCCTTTCATTTCATCAGTAGATATTTTGGCATGTATCTCTAAATAGATGAAGATTCTTTAAACAAACAAAACCCCAGGGCTGGGTATGGTGATTCATGCCTGCCATCCCAGCACTTTGGGAGGTCTAGGTAGGTGGATCGCTTGAGGCTAGTTCAAAACCAGCCTGAGCAACACAGTAGTAGTGAGGCCCCATCTCTACCAAAAAATAAAAATAAGTGAGTGGTGGATGGTGGTGAGTGGCTGTAGCTCTAGCTACTCGGGAGGTTGAGCTGGGAGGATTGCTTGAGCCCAGGAGTTCCAGATTACAGTGCAGTAAACTATGGTTGCGCCACTGCTTTCCAGCCTGTGTGACAGAGACCCTGTCTCTAAAAAGGAAAGAAAGAAAAGAGAGAGAAAAGAAAGAAAGAAAGATTGATTAGCACATAGGTTAATATCAAAATATTTTAACCTATGTTAACAACCATTAATATTTTTTGTTAATATTAAATATTAATGTTTGTTAACATAGGTTAATATTTTGTTAACCTGTTGATGCAGGGCCAAGGCTTTTTCTTTGTATGTCTAGTTGGAGTTCCTCAATTTTGTTTCCATTAAATACAGCCATAATTCATTATCTATAATTTCCAGTTTTGTTTGCTTTTTAAAGCAGAACATGAATTTAATGGCATTTGTGAAGCAATATTAGTACAGAATCCCTCTTGATTTTTATGACTCCTTCCCAGTCTTTTATACTCATCTCATTCACATCTAATTTACTATGTCTTTTTAAGCATTTGATGAAGTTTTCATAGAAACGTCTCTCATTAATTTTTCTTCAGTTTACATTCTATTTAATTAAATTACATAACTGTAATACTGAGCAACTGGTATAAATAGGTTTGGGAAAAAAACAGTTAATTATTGGTAAGAATATAACTTAATAATGGGAGGCTGGGCCCAGCGCAGTGGCTCATGCCTATAATGGCAGCGCTTTGGGAGGCTGAGGCGGGCGGATCAGCTGAGGTCAGGAGTTCCAGACCAGCCTGGCCAACATGGTGAAACCCTGTCTCTACTAAAAATACAAAAATTAGCTGGGTGTGTTGGTGCATGCCTATAATCCTAGCTACTCGAGAGGCCTGAGGCAGGAGAATTGCTTGAACCCGGGAGGCAGAGGTTGCAGTGAGCCGAGATCCTGCCACTGTATTGCAGCCTGGGCCATAGAGCGAGACTCCATCTCAAACAAACCAACCACAAAAGAAACCCAAAAAACTTAATAATGGGAGCAGCAGAAGCTTATAAGAGTAAGAGACAGCTGTTATTAGTTGGGGCCAGTTTGCATGTTTTGGGCACTGGTTGCTTTACTGAGACAAGGAGAAGCATTGATTATTTTGGCAGGTTGGTTGAGTGAAGGTGGGCTAAGAGAGCTTCTGCATTAATTTAAAATAACAAGTCAAAGCTGTTAGAAATTTAAGGACAAGTTATTTTATAGAATCTTTTATTTTTTATAGTGTGTACTTCGAGGTGGTATTTTTGTCCACTTACGTTAGAATTTGTGTGAACTGAGCTGAATTTGGTAATGAGTCAATGGTATTAAAAACTTGGTGAAGAAACTGGCCAAACTCTTTAGTTTAAGAGGTTTCTATCTGTTCACTGCTAGTGTAGTGTTCTATGGAACAAGTTGACATTTTCTTGTAGTAAGTTGTTTTCTGTTTCTGGCAGAAGTAATCTTGGTTCATATGCCACAAGAAACAGAATTGTTTTTATTGTTGAAGACAGGAGCAGAGCTGTGTGTTTCTTATTAGGATGAGTTGGGCACCTGCAGGATTTCTTCTCTCTTTCTGCTTCCTGCCTCCTGTTGTCTTTTCCTTCTGTTAGAATGTTCTAATATTGCATAAGCAGCATTCCGACAATAGTTGAATTTTTTTGGTACTTCATTTTTTTAAACCCTCAAAATAATGTTTTTAGTGATTGTATGTTCTTGGCTTGCTTTCCATTTCTACATCAACAGGGATATTGTTATTCTAGTCAAATGGGTAGTTGTATTCTGGCAATGATCTTTGGGTCCAAGTCAGCTGCAGAAACAACACTTTCATATATTATACCTAAATATCTTACATGTGTATGGTAATTCTGGGAGGTAATTAAATGTTGGGATGGTACTTTAGGATCTCTTTAAAGGATTTCACAATTCTCAGGAATAAAATAACTTGTTTGAAGCATGTTACTCATTGGCCTTTGACTATGCAAAAGGGTAGCCAGTGATTTTAGCCTACTGCCTCTTCTGATCTCATTTTCCTCCTTCCTTTTGAGTCAGCAGCTGCATCCAGTGCCCTGCTCTTAATTGAGCTCTTAGTAAAAGGGGTATTGTTATACCAAGTCACAACCTCATATAGCAGTGAGGTTACATCAATGGTTGTTAGATTTTTAGGCCATGAATCCATTTTGGAGTCACATTAAATTTTGAAAACCAAAATTTAGTTGCATTACCTAAATTTCTCTTCCTTTTCTTATCCTGATAACAGGATAAGAATAGGTTTTCTGTTTTTCCAGCTCTTTGGGGAACCTTTTTGGCCCATCAGAGTTGCCTGCAACAATCTGTAGTTAAAGAACTGAGACTGGTGTGGGAATCAGGGGATGTTTCTGGTTCCAGTTTTTACTAGGCAGTGGTTTGACTTTGGGCAAATTACTTAACCTCAGGGGGCTTCCAGTTTCTCTTTAATTTATAATTTTTTCAACTGCTTTATTGAGGTACATTTCACAGACCATACAGTTCACCCAATTTTTTTTAAGTGTATTCATGGAGCTGTGCAGCCATCACTACAATACATTTTAGAACATTTTCATTATCCTTAAAAGAAACATGGTACCCATTAGCAGTCACTGCTTATTTCTTCAACCTCTCTTCTCAGCCCTAAGCAACCACAAATTAACCTTTATCGCTTTACGTCGTCTGGACACTTCATATAAATAGAATTATGCAACGGGTGGCCTGTTGTATTTTACTTCTTTCACTTGGCGTAATGCCTTCAAGGTTCATGCATGTTCTTGCATATGTTGGAATCTCATTTTTTTAATGACTGAATAATATTCTGTTGTATGGATATGCCACATTTTTAAAATCAATTCATGAATTGGTGGACATTGTTTCTACTTATTGGTTATTATGAATAATATGGTCTTGAACATTTGTGTATAAATTTCTGTGTGATCACGTTTTCATTTTTTCTTGGGCATATACCTAGGAGTGGAATTGCTTGGTCATGTGGTGACTCCTTGTTTAAGTTTTTGAGCAACTGCCAAACTGTTTTCCAAAGTAGCTACCCAATTTTATATTCTTACCTGCAATGTATGAGGGTTTCTGTTCTGTCCACATCCAAAACTTATTTTCTTTTTTTTGATTTTAGCCATCCTAGTGGATGTGAAGAAGTATTTCATTGTGGTTTTGATTTACATTTCCCTAATGAACAATGGTAGTGAGCATCATTTCATGTGCCAGTTGATCATTTGTGTATTTCCTTTGGAGAAATGTCTATTAACATCCTTTGCTCGTTTTTGAATTGGATTATTTGTCTTTTTATTGCTGAGTTGTAAGAGTTCTTTATGTTTGGGATACAAGTCCCTTATCAGATACATGATTTACAAATATTTTCTGCCATTCTGTGGGTTGTCTTTTCAGTTTCTTGGTAGTGTTGTTTGCAGCACAAATGTCTTTAATTTTGATTCTCTAGTTTCTTAATTTATATGGTTGTTTTAACTCTGAAACTATATGTTTTATTGAGATTATTTTCCTCTGTGCTCATTCTGTACTTTCTCCCATTTTCATATAGCTCTCCCTTTCCCAGCACGTTTTCTAGCCTCAGACTTTATTTTTTTAATTAATTTATTTATTTTGAGATGGAGTCTCGTTCTGTCGCCCACGCTGGAGTGCAGTGGCGCCATCTTGGCTCACTGCAAGCTCCGCCTCCCAGGTTCATGCCATTCTCCTGCCTCAGCCTCCCGAGTAGCTGGGACTACAGGTACCTGCCACCACGCCCGGCTAATTTTTTGTAATTTTTAGTAGAGATGGGGTTTCACCGTGTTAGCCAGGATGGTCTCGATCTCCTGACTTTGTGATCTGCCTGCCTCGGCCTCCCAAAGTGCTGTGATTACAGGCGTGAGCCACCGCGCCCGGACTCTAGCCTCAAAGACTTTAAAAACGTCTATGTATTTGCCTCTCTAATACATGTGTCTTACAAAATAATCAAACCTTACAAAATGTATAACAAAGAAAGTGAAAGTTCCTCATCTCTCCAGAGAAAACATTGTTAACTATTTATAACCAGATTTTTTCCCATTCACATGGTAAAAATTTTTTTTAATTAAAAAAGGGAACATACCACAATCTAGTTTGCTACTTGTTTTTTCATTTAATAGTGTATCTCCAACATTATTCCATGTCAGTACACTTTGTCCTTGTCTCAATCATTTTAATGGCTGCAGAGTATTCTATTTTATGGATATACTATACTTTACATAGTAGCCTATTGATAGATTTTAGGGTTGTTTCTAGATTTTGTTTTATTTTTTTGAGACAGAGTTTCTTTCTGTCACCCATGCTGGAGTGCAATGGCATGATCTTGGCTCACTGCAACTTCTGCCTCCCAGATTCAAGTGATTCTCCCGCCTCAGCTTCCCAAGTAGCTGGGATTACAGGTGTGTGCCACCACACCCAGCTAATTTTTGTATTTTTAGTAGAGACGGGGTTTCACCATGTTGGCCTGGCTGGTCACGAACTCCTGGCCTTTAGTGATCCCCCTGCCTCAGCCTCCCAAAGTGCTGGGATTACAGGTGTGAACCACCATGCCCGGCCCAGATTTTATTGTTTTAATTACAAATTTTACATAAGTTGTTTCTGCACATTTATATTTGCACACTTGTGCTAGTGTTTTTTTTTTTCTATTCCATTTATTTGCTATTGCAGTATTTACTATTCAAAAGCACTTTAAAAAATCCAAGTTTTATTTAGTGTGACCTAGAGTCAACATCCCAAAAGTTATGTATTATTTTCCATCATGATATATACAATGTTCTGATCTTCTTTTAAAGTCAGAGTCTTCATTTTCTTGGTAATCATATAGAATAATTTACTAGAAGTGGAATACCTGCATCAAAGTATGAGTGCTTAAAATCATGTAGATGTTGCCACATCACCCTCCAAGTAAGGCCATGCCACTTCACTCAGCTTGAGAGTGTATGACAGTGATTTTTCTGTTCTTTTTAACCCTGGCAAATAGCCTTTTTAGGGAATTAATCTGACAGGTGAAAAAATGTCATTTTATTATTTGTAGTTACTTATTAGTGCATTTGAGCATCATTTAATTTGTCTGTTGGTTGTCTTTCTGCTTTGTCTACTCTTCTATTGGGCTTTTGGCTTTTTCTTATTCATCAGTTGTCATAGCTATATTATTATTATTAATGTTTTAAAAAAATTGAGATGGAGTCTCACTCTGTCACCCAGGCTGAAGTACAGTGGTGCAATCTTGGCTCACTGAAACCTCTGCCTCCCAAGTTCAAATGGTTCTCATGTCTCAGCCTCCCAAAATGCTGGGATTACAGGCATGAGCTGCTGTGCCTGGCCTGTAATAGCTTTTTAATATTAGGGAAATTAGTTACCTTATAAAATATATTACTGATATTTTTCTTTGTCTTTTGACTTTGTGTGTGTGTCTAAAAATGAAAATGCTTTTATTCTTATAGTCGGATTTTTCTGTTTTTTTTTCTCTTTATGGCTTGGTTTTTAAAATTCTAACTGTATAAAAATATTTACCCTTTTTTTAACTACTTTTGTGGTTTTGTTTTTAAATGTAAATCTTTGCTTCATATGAAATGCATTTTGATATAAACCAAATGAGATAGGGGATGAGTTGTAGAATTTATTGGAGTTGTAAATTTACATTTATTTTTGTGATTATTAATGGCTTCCTCCTACTTGACTGTAAGTCCCATGAGGGCAATGTATTGTGTTGTTTTGTTTTTCCCTTGCTCTTATTTTCAGTGTCTAGCATAGTGCTTGCCTTGTAATAGGCCCTCCATTTATTGAATAAATGAGTCTAGGTTTTTCTCCAGGTCTCTAGCTTCTCCTGACACAATTAATTGCATAATTGCTCTTTTCCTTCTTGATTTAAAAAGCAGCACTATCATTTACAAAACCCCCATAGGTACTTAGGTACATTTCTGAACTCTAATCCATTGAGTGTGCTGTCTTTTCTTGCTTTGATACTGTACAGCTTTAATTATGATAGCTTTATACAACTTAAAGTATATTTGGGAGGCCAGGTTTAAGCACTCTTAAATATATTATACCACAGTTTGGGAAGCTCTATAATCTCCTGTATTAAACTTTTTGCTATACCTTTGGAAACATTCATTTAACTTAACAATTAAACACTTAATCCATTCTGAAGGTCAGCCTGCAAAGCAGAAATGATTTTTGGGGTCTTATTTGGTGTAAAGAGTTTTTTTTTAGGATATCATACTTAATTCTGGCATGACCTCTTTAGTGTCTTTTAAAAAACTCTCATTTTATAACTTTGGGCATTTCTAGAAAAGCAACATTTTTCTCACAGTTTTCTAATGCAAAATACACAGAGGGATAGGTGGCAGAAAAGGTATCGAGATAATTGTGTTGGCACCCCACTGATGTCGAAGCAGATAATGGAAAAGACATTACTTAAAAGTGTTTTGCAGATTTCGGCTTAAATTAAAAATATGACAATTTTAATTTAATTTAATTAAAAATATGACAATTCTCAGGTCGGGTGTGGTGGCTCACGCCTATTATCCCAGCACTTTGGGAGGCCAAGGCGAACGGATTGCCTGAGGTCAGGAGTTTGAGACCAGTCTGGCCAACACAGTGATACCCCATGTCTACTAAAAATACAAAAAGATTAGCTGGGCCTGTAATTCCAGCTACTTGGGAGGCTGAGGCAGGAGACTTGCTTAACCAGGGAGGTGGAGGTTGCAGTGAGCCAAGATCATGCCACTGCACTACAGCTGGGTGACAGAGCAAGACTCCGTCTCAAAAAAAAAGGTGTTACGCAGATTTCAGTTTAGCCACCTTGATCTTCCCACCTTGTGCATGACATGTTACTTTCCTGTGGCATGCAGTATTTGACTGATTCATTGGATGTGACTTGCGTTAAGTTCAGATAACATTGCTGAATAATCACTTTCTTTTTCTTTAGTGTAGCCTCCTTTCTCTGTAGAACATCAGAAATTCTTAAACTCTGAAATAGAGCATTCTCGGGATTTTCTGTAATGTCTTTCTCATGTAGGAACCAACTTCAGGGTCTTGTGAGCGTTAGAGAAGTTTAAGGTCTAGGGAACTGAGCTAATGGAACAAGGCATGCCTAATGTGATAAAATCCTTGCTTTCTTTGCAATTGAAATTGTTTATTCTAGATAACTGCTAATTTACAAATGTATTTTCACATGATTACCCATTCTGTTCTCAAAAAGCATAATAGGGGTTTTGTGCCTTTCAGACTTTCCTGAAAAAGCCTAACCGTGGATTTTAGAATTATTAAGCTAGAAAAATACACACATACACACACAGGTTTGTTTGGGACCATTAGTCTCCACCCTGGAATTAAGTGACATTGAAAATAACTCTGGAATAAAAGGTTTTTATGTAGCAGAATAGTTGACTTACAGGGGTTCTTCCCTTTGCACATTTTCTCTGGGTAGAAAATGAGCTTGTTTTTCTTTTAGTCGTATTAAATTTTTTTTTTTCCCTCAATGCTAGTCTTAACTGAGAGATTTTTAGGCAGTTAACTCTCCCAGCACAGCAATAAGCAGCTTATTAGTAGATATTATCTCTCGTTGATTTGTTACCCTTGAGATTTACTGTGCTTGCAAAACACCTGTCTGTATTTGAGCCTTGCTAGGTAGTTGGCTTTTGTGTTTGACTGAAGATTTTTTCCAAAGAAAGCAAATAGCTATTAGGAAAAGAAAGAGTCAGCAAATTTCTGTATGCTTTCATGGAAGAGATTTCCCAATTAGAAAGCTTTTGTAGGCTTAACCTTTTGCCCTAAAGTAACCCAACATTTCATTATGTATTCCATTGAGGTTTTGGAGCTCTGCACCAGAAAGCGAGGACCAAGGTTGAATGTGAAAGGAATATTCAGAGGATGAAGCTCATAGTCAACAAAGTGCTGCTTCATAGGCTAGGTCCAAAAATAACCTGCTTGCCATAGGGAGCAAGAATGGAGGTAGCATTAGCTGCTGTTTTGAGCAGTGTTTCATGTCCTGTCATGTCATTCCAGAATGGTTTTTTGGTTTTGTTTAGAGACAGGGTCTTGCTCTGTTGACCAGGCTAGAGTGCGGTGTGGTGTGATTGTAGCTCACAGTCACCTCAAACTCCTGGGCTCAAGTGATCATCCCATCTCAGTCTCCTGAATAGATAGGACTACAGACACACACCATTGCACTTGGCTAGTGGTTTTATTTTTAGTATAGACAGTGTCTCAGTTTGTTGCCTAGGCTGGTCTCAAACTCCTGGCCTGAAGCAGTTATCCTACCTTGGCCTTCGAGAGCACTGGGATTATAGGCATGAGCAGCCACACCTGGCCTCATTCCAGAATAATTAAAATTATGTTTAAGGCGGCCGGGCGCAGTGGCTCGTGCCTGTAATCCCAGTACTTTGGGAGGCCGAGGCAGGTGGATCTCAAGGTCAGGAGTTCAAGACCAGCCTGGCCAATATGGTGAAACCCCGTCTCTACTAAAAATACAAAATAAAAATGCAAAAATTAGCCAGATATGGTAATTAGCGGGTGCCTGTAATCCCGCTACTTGGGAGGCTGAGGCAGAGAAATGCTTGAACCCAGGAGGCAGATGTTGCAGTGAGCCAAGATCGCGCCACTGCACTCCAGCCTGGGCGACAGAGTGAGAGTCCATCTCAAAAAAAAAAAAAAATTATGTTTAAGGCAATATAATTTAAAATTTTATTTTGGGAGAATGTTGCCTTGGTAAATTGGTAAATAACAGTTATTCTGAAAGGTTTAGGAAGAGTGCCTTTCTGCTAAACTGAAGAAATTAACATAATTTACTCTTCTGTAAATAGGGGGATGGTCTGCATTATGCTCATTTAACCATTGGAGTTCAAATTAATGATTCGCTGGGTTCCTGTGGTGAATCTTGAGTGATTAAGAGGCAGAACTCAGTCTTTGGTTCAGAAAAGTTAGCACTGGAATGGATCCTCAACAGGCCCTGAAGGTAGGAAATGTTGTGATTTAGAGAGCTCTTCCAAGGCTTGTGATGGAACCCTGCAACAGTAAGTTTTAAGAGTATCAATAACTGGCCGGGCACAGTGGCTCACGCCTGTAATCCCAGCACTTTGGGAGGCTGAGGTGGGCGGATCACCCAGGATCAGGAGTTCAAGACCAGCCTGGCCAACATGGTGAAACTCCGTCTCTATTAAATATACAAAAATTAGCCGGGCTTTGGTGGCAGGCGCCTGTAAATCCCAGCTACTAGAGAGGCTGAGGCAGGAGAATTGCTTGAACCTAGGAGGTGGAGGTTGCAGTGAGCCAAGATTGTGCATTGCACTCGAGCCTGGGCAACAAGAGCAAAAAACTGTCTCAAAAAAAAAAAAAACAAAAAAACCATGCTGGGCTTGGTGGCTCACGCCTATAATCCCAGCACTTTGGGAGCCAAGGTGGGTGGATCACGAGGTCAGAAGATTGAGACCATCTTGGCTAACACAGTGAAACCCCGTCTCTACTAAAAATAAAAAAAAGAAATTAGTCAGCCGTGGTGGCGGGCACCTGTAGTCCCAGCTCCTCGGGAGGCTGAGGCAGGAGAATGGCGTGAACCCGAGAGGTGGAGCTTGCAGTGAGCCGAGATCATGCCACTGCACTCCAGCCTGGGCAACAGAGCGAGATTCCTCAAAAAAAACAAAAAAGAGTATCAATAACATAGAATGTGGACATACATAGCACATAGATACATATAGCAAGTCAGGAAGTTTGCCTAGAAGGAATAAATTAACTCTTGTTACTTGGTGAGATCACAGAAGGGAATGTAGTTTGTTTTAGGTGGTGGTAATTGTGAGTTTGAGGCCAGCCCAGGAAATGAGTTGTCAGATATATTGTCATCCTCATTAATGGTTCAGCTTATTTCTCAGGTTTTTAGTTGTATGAAGAGATGCTATGCCTACCCCATTCAGGGAACTATTAGGTTCAAAATCATAAAAACTAAAGAAGAGTGGAATACAGTGAAAAGTATCCTGTTCACACATACCCCATGATCATCCAGATTTCCCTTCCCAGGGGCAGTCAATATTATCTGTGTCTTATATGTCCTGAGGTAGTTTATGTGTATAGAAGTAAATGTAAATATCTACTACTTGCTTCCTCTTTTAACACAAATTATAGTAAATAATATACAATAGTCTGCATCTTACTTTTTTCACTCTCGTATCTAAGGTAAAAAAAGCTATGTGGTATTCCAATAAAAGGATGTATTATATATATTTTTTAGACATTTCATTTCAGTTGTTTCTTTTCTTTTTTTTTTTGAGACGGAGTCTAGCTCTGTCGCCCAGGCTGGAGTGCAATGGCGCAATCTTGGCTCACTGCAACCTCCACCTCCCTGGTTCAAGCAATTTCCCTGCCTCAGCCCCCTCGGTAGCTGGGATTACAGGCTCATGCCACCACTCCTGGCTAACTTTTTTTTTGTATTTTTAGTAGAGACAGGGTTTCGCCATGTTGGCTAGACTGGTCCCAAACTCCTGACCTCAGGCAATCCACCTGCCTCGGCCTCCCAAAGTGCTGGGATTACAGGTGTGAGCCACCATGCCTGGCCTTGAGTTGTTTCTAAGCTTTTGCTAATAAAACAATGCTAGAGGATTTAAAAAAATATGTTAGGGTTTTATATTGACAAGTAAATATTGTCATAATAGAAACTTGCTATACTTATAATAATAATATATCTATAGAACATGTTCATAAATGTCTATTTGAGTCTTCTTGTAAGGTAAGTACAACATTTTATCCCTTCATAACCAGTAAAGTGGCAGAAGTAGAGGTAGAACCAAGGTCTTCTGACTCCTATTTGAGTATCTGTCTACTTTACCCAAAATACATATATTGTTGTGGGGCTGTAGGGAAGTGGGGGTGGGAGAATAAGAGGAAGTAGACCTAGGTGGGGCAAGCTTGAGATAGGGATGTATCTGGCATTCTAGAAATCGGGACCCTGTTTGCCAGGAGTAAGTGGAGCTGAACATCAGCCTGTTACAGGGACATAAAGGCACTTAGGCACTGGCAGAGCACTATGGTTTGATTGCCATCTTGGAGTACAGTAGTATGGTAAGCCAAAGAGTGGTAGTTCTGGAGAAGCTGGGGACTGTCAGAGCTCCCCAGAATAGACTGGGAGTGAAACAGCATTCATGATTTGCTAAGGAGGCTGGACTACCTGGAAGGATAAGGTAGGAGCCCAGGAGTTCAAGGCTGCAGTGAACTATGATTGTGCCACTGCATTCCAGCTTGGCAACAGAGCAAGACCCTGTCTCTTAAAAATATTGGTCAAGACCATAAAACAAGAACATAGGCCATAGTGAAAACATAAAATTTTCTTAGCAGCTGTGGTAGCAAACATATTAATGGTAAGGAGATAGCTGTAATGTTAGTCAATTTTGGCTTGAGACTGAGGACTGGGAAAGAGCCTTCTTCCTCCGGAGGAGTAGTTAAGTCATCTTACAACTGGGAGTAGAGAGACAAGGACATGTGAAGCTGATTCATGCTTTCATTATATAGTTAATACTATTTGGAAACCTGTGTGTAGGTCTGGTCAATAGACTTCCATTTTAATTGCTGTATGCTAAGTATCCTCCTATGTTCTGTATACTTCATATAATTCTTGCTAGCCCTCAACAGCTCTTTACAAAGTAACTATTGTTATACCTAATTTCTATTGAGAAAACTGAGCTTCGCTTAGGTAACTTGTCCAAAGTTCTTTACCTTGTAAGTGGTAGAGCTGAGATTTATAAGTAGGTCTGTATGACTCCAGGGCTCTTGTTCTTTCCATGATACCAGGTATTAGGCATCAAAATTGGACAGTAGAATTCTAATCACAGTAGAATTTCTAATAACCAGAAAGTATGAGTATGGATGAGTGTTAGCATGTAACCAGACACTTGTCTGTTATGTATGATTTGGGCTGAAAGAGTAGAAGGAATGCTAAGGAAAATGAGCATTGGAGATGTTGAGAGCTCGCAAACTCATGATGAATGTGTATATAATTTAAGTAATGCACTTGCTGTGCATATGTAGAGCCTTAAGATAAAATTTCCAATGCTCCCTTCCCTCATTAGTTTTTTCTTTCTAAAGTCCTTCTATATTGAGATTATATAGCTGCCACTGAAGACTGTAGCTGGTAGCCAGGACCTGGAACTTTTTGGCAAGAGGATGTTATCTGGAGGATCCATGTATGCTGAGATCACCATAATCATGAATTCTTCTCCCACTGTAAAGTTTGAGGAGGTAAGAATCTCCTTGACTTAGCAAATTTGGGCTTATAAATGCTAGGTCCAACTAGACTTTATTGGCCTCAATCCATTAGCATTATCCTGCAAAATACTGATGTATACTTTTTGGATAATACCTTTGATCTACTTTCAACGACCGTTGTAGGGAATTGTTAGTATGAGAGGTTGACATTTTGCTTAAATAATCACTTGGAAACTGTGACTCAGCATTAGTCACTGGCTTTGTGCTGGGTTACATTCTCTTGTCTCTTGCCTTAATTGTGGTAAGCCTCAGCCATTTGATTATACAACTACCAAAGAGGATGACCTTAGTGATAACTCAATCACATTTTCAGATAGTAAAAATATTAGGGACAAAAGCATTCATATGTATTAGCCAGTGGTATGGGTTCGCCTCCGGAGAAATGTTAGCACATTTTCCAGGTTTGCCCGGTAATATTAAAAGATGAATAGCCATCTTAGTAAAAATAGCTGTTTACACTTTTAGTTAGTAGTTTTTAAAAGCGGAAATGTAACAATATGCTTTTTGGACACAGTCATTTTATTTTATTTTATTTTTATTTTTATTTTTTTGAGATGGAGTTTTGCTCTTGTCCAGGCTGGAGTGCAGTGGCATGATCTTGGCTTACTGTAATTTCTGCCTCCCTGGTTCAAGCGATTCTCCTACCTCAGCCTCCCTGGTAGCTGGTATTACAGGCACATGCCCCCAGGCCTGGCTAATTTTTGTATTTTTTGTAGAGGTGGGGTTTTGCCATGTTGGCCAGGCTGGTCTCGAACTCCTGACCTCCAGTGATCTGCCCACCTTGGCCTCCCAAAGTGCTGGGATTACAGGTGTGAGCCACCACACCTGGCTGCGGATATAGTCATTTTAGTATTTGAGATTAAATTTTAAACCTCATTTGGTGAACTTTAAAACCATTAATGATTTGAGTTAATTGTACCTGTTTTACCTTATTTTTCACCAGTGTGTGTTTCCTCACTGCCTCATTATATTGCCACATTTAATCTTTCATTAAAACAAACAAACAAACACAACTCTTGGCTTGGTGTGGTAGCTCACACCTGTAATCCTGGTACTTTGGAAGGCTGAGGTGGGAGGATTCCTTGAGCTGTAGACCAGCCTGGTCAACATAGGGAGATTCTGTCTCTCTTGAAAAAAAAAAAAAAAAAAAAAAAAAATTAACCAAGCATGGTGGCACACATCTGTAGTCCCAGCTACTCAGTAGGCAAAGTGAGAGGATTGCTTGAGCCTGGGAGGTTGAGGCTGCAGTGAACATGATCACACCACTGCATTCCAGCCTGGGGGACAGAGCGAGACCCTGTCTTACAAAACAAAACAACAACTCTCGGAATTTCTCTTTTCCCCTCCCTTTTTCTTCCCCTTCTTCCTTCTATTTCTCCTTGTTTCATCTACAAATATTTGAGTGTCACTGTGTTCCAGGCGCTGTGCCAGACATTGGGATTCGTTGGTAAGCAAGAGAGAGAGGCATGGCCTCTGTCCTTATGAGTTCGCAGTCTATCCTAGTGTTCCTTATCTAGTCTGCCCTGCCTTCAAGGTTCAGTGGAGGCCCGATCTTCACGTAGTCCTTTGACTTCTTTGGCCCTTGCAAACCCATCCCTTTGACCTATGCTACTTTAAATCTGATTCATACAATTTAGCATTTATTGATATAATTTCTCATACTGTGGGCTAATTGTTTAAATATCTTGTTTTACCGGCTAGAGTATAGTTCCTTAAGGACAGAGACTGTCATGTTATTTTTTCGTTCTTTGCAATACTGAGCCCAAAGGTTTTGATTCAGTCTGCCCTGCTGAATGTTGAAGTTACTAATAGCTCTTGGGACTTAGAAGTAGTGATGAGATAATGCCTTGCTTTTTAGTTTATTTTCTATTTTGTTTTATTTTATGTTTCTTTTTGAAATGGGATTGGGCTGGCCGCAGTGGCTCACGCCTGTAATCTCAGCACTTTGGGAGGCCGAGGCGGGTCGATCACCTGGCCAACATGGTGAAACCCCATCTCTACTAAAAAGACAAAAAGTTAGCCAGGTGTGGTGGCGGGGGCCTGTAATCCCAGCTACTAGGGAGGCTGAGACAGGAGAATTGCTTGAACCTGGGAGGTGGAGGTTGCGGTGAGCTGAGATTGCACCATTGTACTTCAGCCTAGGCAACACGAGTGAAACTTTGTCATTAAAAAAAAAAAAAAAAAAAAAAAAGGGCCGGGTGCAGTGGCTCACACCTGTAATCCCAGCACTTTGGGAGGCGGAGGCAGGTGGATCACCTGAGGTCAGGAGTTCGAGACCAGCCTGGCCAACATGGCAAAACCCTGTCTCTACTACAAATACAAAAATTAGCCAGTATGATGGCAGGCGCCTGTCATCCCAACTACTCAGGAGGCTGAGGCAGGAGAATCTCTTGAACCCGGGAGGTGGAGGTTGCAGTGAGCTGAGATTGTGCCATTGCACTCCAGCCTGGGAGACAAGAGTGAAACTCCGTCTCAAAAAAAAAAAAAAAAAAGGTATTGTTCAGTCATCCAGGCTGGAGTAAAGTGGCACAGTCATGGCTCACTGCAGCCTTGAATTACTGGGCTCAAGTGATCTTCTTGTCTTAGCTTCCTGAGTAGCTGGGATTACAGGCAGGAGCCACCATGCCTGGCAGATTATCCCTTTAAAAAAATTCCTTCTAGTTGTTTGCCTAATATTTGTTATCTGCTTCTGTTAATCTGTGCTAAAAATGAGTGGAAATTACCTTACTGATTCGCTATTTGCATTTATATTATTTTCTAGTGAAGGGGTTGTATTTGAGGTTACCATTGCATAGCTTCTCATCTAGTTCTCCTTGTGACATTATAATGAGGGATGCATTTCATGACTAAGGAATAGAGCTAACCTAATGTTGATCTCTTAGTAGCATGCTGTCATCTTTTGGGCTTAAATGCCCTATCACTATGCCTTAGTTCATGAAGTGTTAAAAGTAACTCACTTAAAATGGGAAGTGGAGAATGTAATAACTTAAAGATCAAAATCGAATTTCTCATAAAGATTTTTAGAAATGGAAAATAATCTTTTAATGGGCCAACATTATTTACATTTTATGATGTTAGAGATCAAAACTCTTCCTGAGTAGTAAATGAATGTGGCAACTTAAATGTGAAGGAGGGAGGCTATGTGATTGACTTAAATGTTTTTCTGAATGTGCTAAAAGCTCTGAGGTAATGGCAAATTTCAATATTGGAAATAAGAAGGGATATATATTCTTTATTAAGAAGGAGAATAGAGGGTACTGGGGGAAGGAAATGCTCTTTTGCCTACACTTAAAAATTAAGAAGGTAAGTATATGAAATTGAAGGGGTAAAAGACCACGGAGCAGGAGACAAGGAAACCGTTATTTCCCTCTGAAATAATTCTAGATGGTGATTTGAACAAACCAGTTGCTAAAAAAATTATATGATAATTGGGGCAGTTTGAACATTGACTGGGTATCTGATGTTAAGGAATTATTCTCTTCAGATGGGGTAGTAGTTTGGTGGTCATATTGCAAACAAAAAGTACTTACCTTTTAGAAATATATACTGAAATACATATGGATGATGGAATATGTCTGAGATTTGCTGGGGGAAAGGAAGAAGTGGTCAGCAGTATAGATACAAATGGCCATGTATTTATTTATAACTGTCTAAGCTGGCCGATGGGTACAAGAGGCACATTGTATTATTTCTTTCTACTTATGTATATGTTTGAAAATTTCCATAAATAACAACAAAACACCACACACACAAAAAAATCTTAACAACTGTCAGAACTGGCAGAATTGTCAAGCCTACCCGTTTATCTTCTTTCTCTCTAATTTTAGATGGGCAAGTAAAGCCATAGATTCATGCTGATGTTTCCAAATGGGAATGCAGTTTAGATTTCCATCCCCTTAAGTTTCAATCTATCTGTAGTGCAGCATCACTGAGAGAACAAGCCCTGCTATTTTCCCAGCAGTGTGGTAAGTTACAACAGGGTAGGGGTCATACTACCCATCTTTAAGGCTCTTCCTCCTTATAGGTGAAGAAATAAGATTTAAAAAGCAAAACATAATTAGAGAATAGGAAAATATGGTTTAAAATTATGTGCCATATTTTATAGTTCTGGCCAAACAGAAGAAATTCTAGAGAAAGGAAAGAACATTTTGGGTTAGGAATAACCAAAGACTTTTCTTTTGAAACAGGGTCTCGCTGTATCACCCAGTTTGGAGTGCAGTGGTGCATTTATGGCTCACTGTGGCCTCAACCGCTTGGGCTCGCTGCAGCCTCAGCCTCCTGGGCTCAGCTGCCTGAGTAGCTGGGACTACAGGCATGCGCCACCATGCCCAGCTAATTTTTGTATTACTTTAGAGATAGGGTCTCACTATATTGCCCAGGCTGGTTTCAAACTCCTGGGCTCAAGTGACCCTCCTACCTTGGCCTCGCAAAGTGCTAGGTTTACAGGTGTCAGCCATCATGCCAGGCCACAAAGACATTTTTTATTAGGCCGGTGGATGTTGGGATCATCTTTAAACAACATTGAAAGTTGAATTGCTGACAGTAATGTGGGGATAGCATTCCAGGGAGAGAAAATACTATGTTTGGTGGAGAATAGATAAATTTGGATTGGGGAACAGAAGATATTTTTGATAGGTAGGATGGGGTCATTTCATAAAGGACATGAACTTTTAGTTGAGACATTTGGGCTTGATCTTATAGACCTTAAGGAGCCATTTTTGAGATGTGGGGAACCATTTTTGACCCTTAAGTTACCTAAGTATTAATTTGGTTTGATGTTAATGTTGTGTATTCTTAGTTGCAGGCTTTTGCATAGAGAGTATAACTTGACTTTGTAGCCTTTACATTCTTTTTAACATAAATTTGTTATTTCCACAGTGTCCCAAAAGTTATTCAGGGACCAGAATTAATATTTATTTTTTAAAAATTATTTATTTATTTATGTTTGAGACAGGGTCTTGTTCTGTTGCCCAGGCTGGAGTGCAGTGGCGCGATCTCGGCTCACTGCAGCCTCCACCTCCTGGGTTGAAGCGATTCTGCCTCAGCCTCCCCAGTAGCTTGGACTACAGGTGCCTGCCACCAAGCCCAGCTAATTTTTGTATTTTTAGTAGAGATGGGGTTTCACCATGTTGGCCTGGCTGGTTTCGAACTCCTGACCTCCAGTGTCCTCCTGCCTTGGCCTCTCAAAGTGCTGGGATTACAGGCATAAGCCACCGTGCCTGGCCACATTTTGATATTTTTAACCAACTTTATTGAGGCATAATTTACATTCAATAAGATTGAACCATTTTAAGTTTACAATTTGAATTTTGACAAATATACACACCCATTTAATAACCATACAATTAAGATACAGAACAATTCAGTCTCTCAGAAAGTTATAATAGCACTGTTTGCATTCATTCTCATCCTCCTCCACTTCCAGAAAAACCACTGATTTGTTGTCACCATAGATTAATTTTGCTTTTTCTGGAATTTCATATAAATGGCCTCATCTAGGATGTACTCTTCTTTTGTCAGCATTCTTTGTTTAAGATTCATTTATTGTTGTTTGTATCAGAGTTTGTTGTTTTTTATTGCTGAGTGGTAATCTGAGTAGAGTTACATTGTATGGATGTAACAGGATTTGTTTATTCATTCACCTCTTGATGAACATTTGGATTGTGTCTGGTTTTCTTGTTTTTATGAATAAGGCTGTTATGAACTTCATGTACAGCTTTGCGTAGATGTATGTTTTCATTTCTCTTAGGTAAATACCTTACAGTGGAATGGCTGGATCATATGGTTGGTAGGTTTATGTTTAACTTTTAAAGAAACTGCCAAATTGTCTTCCAAAGTTGCTGTACCATTTTATATTCTCTTTAGCAATATATGAGATAGGAGAGTTCTAGTTGCTTTAAATCCTTACCATTGCTAAAATGATATATCTTAAATTTTAGCTGTTCCAATAGTTGTGTCATGGTATCCTGTGATTTTAATTTACATTTCCCTAATGACTAATGATATTGAGTATCTTTTTATGTACTTATTTTCATGCTGTGTTTCTTCTTTGGTGAAGCATTTGTTCAGATCTTTTGCTCATTAAAAGAAATGGGCTGGCCAGGCACGGTGGCTCATGCCTGTAATCCCAGCACTTTGGGAGGCCAAAGTGGGAGGATCACTTGAAGCCAGGAGTTCGAGACCACCCTGGGCAACAAGCGACACTCTGTCTCTACAAAAAACTTAAGAATTAGCTGGGTGCATTGGCATGTGCCATTAGTCCCAGATACTCAGGAGTTTAAGGTGGGGGGATCACTTGAGCCTAGCTGTTTAAGGCTGCAGTGAGCTGTGATGGCACCATGGCACTCCAACTTGAGTGACAGAGCAAGACCCTGTCTTTCCAAAAAAAAAAAAAAAAAAGGATTATTTCCTTATAGTTGAATATTGAGAATTCTTTATATATATCGGATACAAGTCCTGTGTTATATAAATGCTTTACGCTTTGCAAATATTTTTTTTTTTTCCGATTCCATGGCATATTTTTTCATTCTTTCAGCAATGTCTTTTGAAGAGCAAGAGTTTTTAGAGGTCAGGTGTGGTGGCTCACGCCTGTAATCCCAGCACTTTGGGAGGCTGAGTTGGGTGGATCACCTGAGGTCAGGAGTTTGAGACCAGCCTGACCAACATGGTGAAACCCCGTCTCTACTGAAAATACAAAAATTAGCCAGACATGGTGGCATGTGCCTGTAATCCCAGCTACTCAGGAGGCTGAGGCAGGAGAATCCCTTGAATCCGGACACGGAGGTTGCAGTGAGCTGAGATCGCACCACTGCACTCCAGCCTGGGCGACAGAGCAAGACTCCATCTCAAAAAAAAAAAAAAAGAAAAGAAAAAGTATTCTAGTGAAGACCAGATTCCTTGGCATAAGGCGCCAGGAATTTTAGATTGATAGGAGTAAAAATAAATAAATAAATATTGGCTCAGGGAATAAACTTCATTAAAATCACTTTATGGGCCAGGTTTGGTGGCTCACACCTGTAATCACGCAGCGCTTTGGGAGACTGAGGTGGGCAGATCACTTGAGGCCAGGAGTTCGAGACCAGCCTGGCCAACAGAGTGAAGCCCTGTCTCTACTGAAAATATAAAAATTAGCCAGGTGTGGTGGTGCATGCCTGTAATACCAGCCACTCGGGTGGCTGAGGCAGAAGAATTGCTTGAATCCTGGAGGTAGTGGTTGCAGTGAGCTGAGATGGTGCCACTACAGTGCAGCCTGGGTGACAGTGTGAGACTCTGTGTCAAAAAAAAAAACAATGAATTTATGAAAGTTATTTTTAAATTTGAAGATATTGAGGAAAGATACTAAATTTGTGTTAAAAAAAAGCATTTATTTTGATCAACTCCGCTGTATAGAATATTTTGTCTTATGTCACTCTAAAGTTTCCATGCCTTCAAATGAAATACAGTGCCAGGTTTAACATTTGTTTTCATGGATTATTTTCAAAAGTTATTGAGTTGTCTGATTTGCTGTAAAAAAAATGAAAAATTCATTTCTTTTATTAACATGATGTATTTACTGTGATTATTCTAATAGACTAATGGACTTTTAATTTTACTGTTTAAAATAGTTGATATTTAAAATTTAAAATCCAGTCTTCACTTGTTCTTTCATTTTTTAAAATAATAAAGTAGTTTGGGGTTTATCAGAGCAAGGGAAGAAGCCAAGCTACGTCTCATTTTATGTTGGATAAGAATCACTAGAGACAAAATTATTATTATTATTATTATTTTTGAGATGCAGTCTTGCTGTGTCACCCAGGCTGGAGTGCAGTGGCGCAATCTCAGCTCACTGCAACCTCTGCCTGCTGGGTTCAAGCAATTCTCCTGCCTCAGCCTCCCGAGTAGCTGGGACTACAGGCGTGTGTCACGTTGCCCAGCTAATTTTTTGTGTTTTTAGTAGAGATGGGGTTTCACCATGCTGGCCAGGCTGGTTTTGAACTCCTGACCTCGTGATCTGCCCACCTCGGCTTCCCAAAGTGCTGGGATTACAGGCGTGAGCCACCGCCTGGCCGACAAAGTTACTTTTTATGGGATCAATTCCTGAGTTTTATCTAACATGAGAATTTTAGCAATTAAAAATCAAGCGCAGTTCAGATATATTAGTTTAGGTAATATTTTCAGTGTTTCAAGAGAGCTCAATTTGTAAGCCATTTAGCTACTAATTACCCTGCCTTTGCTGTAGAAAGAACTTAAATGAAAGATCTGTTTTAAGATGTCTTTTTAAAAAGCAGCCGTTGTAGGTATAAGAGTTGAAAAATCAAGATCTGGGCAGCAGTGGAGAATTATGAAGTCTGATAAGATAATATGCTAAAATTGTATTGTTAATTCTGATTTGTGACAATGCTTATCAGTAGAAAAGAAATGTGATCTGTGGTTAAAGACTGAACTGCCACTGAATGTAAAATGTTTTTTAGATGAGTTGGAAGAATGCTGAACCAGTCTTTATTGCCCAAGATTGCTTTGAGTCAGCAATCTCAAAGAATAAAGAAAAAGGAGTTAAGAGTGAGAGGCAATAAGTAATATGCTGTTTTCATTTAAGATATCTTGAAGAGATAATTAAAAAGATGTAGGGGTATAGGAATTGTGATGTTTCTCTGGTGTTAATGAAGTCTACTATAAATTAGATAATACAGGCAGTCTAGATTATTGTTTTTCCTTTTTTAAATTCTTGGCAGTTACTGACAAATTACACTCAGGATCAAGTTTAAGTCTCAGTGCATGAATGACCCTGACATTGAAAACCCTGAAGGATTTTGACCTTAGTTTTGACCTGGCTTTATCCTGAGCAGCCTCTGTGAATTCTTAATGTTGTGCTCTTAAACGGGGGTACTTTTCCTAGATTTTTTTTTTTTTTTTTTTTTTTGAGACGGAGTCTCGCTCTGTCGCCCAGGCTGGAGTGCAGTGGCGAGATCTCGGCTCACTGCAAGCTCCGCCTCCCGGGTTCACGCCATTCTCCTGCCTCAGCCTCTCCGAGTAGCTGGGACTACAGGCGCCCGCCACCACGGCCGGCTAATTTTTTGTATTTTTTAGTAGAGACAGGGTTTCACCGTGGTCTCGATCTCCTGACCTCGTGATCCGCCCGCCTCGGCCCCCCAAAATGCTGGGATTACAAGCGTGAGCCACCGCGCCCGGCCTCCTAGATGTTTTTGATACTGTATTCATTAGCATATAATAAAGTTATCAGTGTCCCTGAAGGCTAATTTTTTTTTTCTGACTGAATATGAGATATGGAGTGTGCAATTTGTACTTATTGGTATTAACATTTCCAACAAGGTTTGTCTTTTTCTTATAAGATGGGGAATCTTAAGGAACTTCAGGCCGGGTGTGGTGGCTCATGCCTGTAATCCTAGCTTTGGGAAGCTGAAGTGGGGCGAATCACTTGAGGGTCAGGAGTTCGAGACCAGCCTGGCCAAGGTGAAACCCCCTCTACTAAAAATACAAAAAATTAGCTGGGCGTAGTGGTGGATGCCTGTAATTCCAGGTACTTGGGAGGCTGAGGCCCAGGAGATAGAGGTTGCAGTGAGCCGAGATCATGCCATTACGCTCCAGCCTGGGCAACAGGGTGAGATTCCATCTAAAAAAACAAAAAGAAACTTCATTAAGAAATTAAAGCCTGGGTATGCCCTCCTTGATAATTTCTTTTTACTCACATCTTTATTGGGAAATCAGGCCAGAAGGATTATTTACCTTTTCAGAAAGGGAAACTAGGTTCTACAGTTTGGTTACAGATATCCTGGCAGCTGACTTTACATTGGGCAGAGGAGACTGCCGTACTTAGTGGTTCTGAGAAACCAAGAGAGTATTGCCTGTTACAGCTATGAGAAAAGGTATTGAATCTTCCCCCTCCTTTGTGGGGGAATTCCAACCTCACTAATTTATGGTTTCAGTGTAGTTATGGCCATAGCTTCTGAGACGTGGGTACTCCTTGAAGCTAACAGTTTTAGAGAAAGGGGAGGGTGTTTAATTCCAATAACTGGTAGTTTTTATCACTTTAATAATTTAGGTCTAATGATATGAAGATTAGTTAGTGTAAGGCAGATATACATGTAATACATTCTTTTAAATATTGTACAAGGAGTAAGAAACCCCTTTAAGTAGTCATGTAATTCATTACAGCAGCTGAACATTTCTAAGTGCAACATTATAGGAAACCAGTAAAGCTGATTTCTGATTTATCTGCAGCAAAAGAATTTAATATTCCAACTTCAGCAAAAGGCAATTAAAAACAAACTTAAATCACATTGTGTGCTTTTAATACATATGTTTTTTTCCATGCTGTCTGATGTATTTAAGTTCTTAGTCATTTATTTCCATTAGTTTCCAAATTGGTTGAGGGAATTAAATTGGTAGCCAAGTTACCTATACGAGATTTTCCTTCTGTGTATGTGAACCACTCTTTCTGGGAAAATCCTCCCATTGGCAGTTTTCTTGAAGGCATGCACTTTTTCCACATTTAGTGATTTGGGGGCTGAAGCCTGCATTTAGCCTGTATTTAGTCAGAGGTGACGAATGGCTAAATTTTTTTTTTCCAGTTGAGAGATTGAGAAATGATTCAGAATTGAAACTAAAGTGAATTTGGACTTACTGTATTTCTTTGCAATTACTTTTAAACAATTGCTGTCTGTTACTATTAGGCATATTTTGGACGTATGGGTTCCATTTTGGGCCGATATTTGGTGTTATGTTGTTAAATTTCTTGCCTGGCTTAGATGGTTCATTGTTGAAACTAAACTGGAACTAGGTTTGATCAGAGGGCCAATGGAAAGGCACATAGTGGCTCATTTGGGGAGGACAAAATTTGACATATTTTTACTTTAAGAATTCTTAGGAAAATTTGGATAACGTGAGAATATATTTCCAAATGTTATAGTATTTTGTGGTTAAGTAATTTTCGAGGGAAAATCAGAAAGCTTGTAATTCCTACTGAAAATATTAGCCTGCTGAAATATTAGCCTATTTCCTACTGAAAATATAACATAGCAGGCTGGGCACAGTGGAGTTCACACCCGGCTAATTTTTGTATTTTTAGTAGAGATGTGGTTTCACCATGTTGGCCAGGCTAGTCTTGAACTCCTGACCTCAAATAATCCGCCCACCTAGGCCTCCCAAAGTGCTGGGATTACAGGCATGAACCACTGTGCCTGGCTTGACTTTTTTATTAAAAAAAAAAAAAAAAAATCTATAGCCAATTGCCCTAACAGTTTATCATTTACTCACTTATTTGAAACAGTCATATTAATATATACTCTTTATTTATTTATGTTCCTATACTTTGTTTTAATTACTGTATCTTTAGAATATGTTTCAAAATTTCATTAACTATTATAATTGATTCTCTTTTTTTGTAACATATCATCAGCAAATAATAATTTGGACTCTTCTAATATTTCTGCTTATTTATTGACATTTTCAAAGAATAGCTTATGATTGATGATAATCATACCAGTGAATACAGTGCTTTTCAACTTAAATATGCACAACAATTACCTGAGGATCTTATTAAAATGAAGACTCAGTAGGGCTGGAGTGGCCTGAGAGTCTGCATTTTGACAAGCTCCCAGGTAATGTTGACTTATGGGTTCATAGACCTTATTTTGAGTTACAGGGAACTAAGATTTATTGAGCACTTAATTTGTTCTGGTCAGTGCTTTTACATCTGTGAACTCATTTAATCTTTAAAACTCCATGATGATTATTATCCCCAATTTGCCAGTGAAGAAATCGAGACTTAGAGAAGTTTATAACTTACCCAAAGTGACACAACCAGTAAGTGGAAGAGCCAGAGTGAGCCCAAGCAGAGTTTGCACTCTGAACCTCTTGAACATATTGCTTTACCACATGCGTGTGCATTCACACACACACACACAACAGACATTATCTTCTCTTGTGTGACTCAAATGGTAATACCTTAAATTTTTTTTTTTAATGAATAGGCTTTATTTTATCTATTTTTTGAGATGGGGTCTTGCTGTGTTGCCCAGGAGTGCAGTGGTATGATCATAGCTCACCACAGCCCCGAACTTCTGGGCTCAAGCCATCTTCCTGCCTCAGCCTCCTGAGTAACTGGGACTACCAGTGTGTGCCACCATGCCTGACTAATTTTTAATTTTTGATAGAGACGAGGTCTTACTGTGTTAGCCCTGCCTGGTCTCAAACTCCTGGCCTCAAGCGATCTCTTCACCTCAACCTTCCAAAGTTCTGATATTACAGGTGTGAGCCACAGCATCTGGCCAGGCTTTATGTTGAGAAGTTTAGAGTTTACAGAAAAGTTGAGCAGAAAGTACAGAGAAATCCCACATACCCCATTATCTCTGCCTGTCCCTACAATTTTCCCTGATATTAACATCTTGCATTAGTGTGATACATTTGCTACAATTGATGAGCAATGTTGGTACATTAACTAAAATTCATAGTTTACATTAGAATCCATAGTTTGTGTTGCACATTTGTAAGAGTTTTGACAAATTTGTAATGTTGCATATCCATTATTACAGTATCATACAGAATAATTTCACTGCCTTAAGAATTCCCTGTGCTCTACCTATTCATCCCTTCCTCTCCCCAGTCCCTGGCAATCACTGATTTTTTTTTTTTTTTTTTGAGATGGAGTTTTGCTCTTGTTGTCCAGGCTGGAGTGCAATGGCATGCTCTTGGCTCACTGCAACCTCCGCCTCTCGGGTTCAAGCGATTCTCCTGCCTCAGCCTCCCGAGTAGCTGGGATTACAGGCATGCGCCACCACGCCCGGCTAATTTTTATATTTTTAGTAGAGACGGGGTTTCACCATGTTGGCCAGGTTGGTCTCAAACTCCTGATCTCAGGTGATCCGCCCGCCTCGGCCTCTCAAAGTGCTGGGATTACAAGCATGAGCCACCTCGCCTGGCCAATCACTGATCTTTTTACTGTCTCCATAGTTTTGATGTTACCAGAATGGCATTATTGCATGTAGCCTTTTCAGATTGACTTTTTTTCACTTAGTAAAGTGCATTTAGGTTTCCTCCAAGTTTTTTCATGGTTTGATAGCTCATTGTTTTTAGCAATAATATTCCATTGTCTGGATTTCCACTGTTTATTTACCCATTCACCTATTAAGGAACTTGTTGGTTGCTTTCAACTTTTTCCAACTATGAATAAAGCTGCTCTAAACATCTGTCTGCAGGTTTTTGTGTGGATATATGTTTTCAGCTCATTTGGCTAAATACCAAAGACATAACTGCGTGATCATATAGTAAGAGAATGTTTAGTTTTCTAGAAGCTGCCAAACTGTCTTCCAAAGTGGCTGTACTATTTTGCTTTCCCACCAGCAGTAAATGAGAGTTCCTGTTGTTCTGTATCCTTACCAGCATTTGATGTTGTCAACTGCTTTGAATTTTAGCCATTCTAATAGGTATGTGGTGTCTCATTGTTGTTATAATTTGCAGCAGCCTAATAACATGTGATGTTTAGCATCCTTTCATACACTATTTGCCATCTGTATATATCGGTGAGGTATCTGTTCATATCTTTTGCCCATTTTAAAATTGGGGTGTTTGTTTTCTTATTGTTGAGTTTTAAGAGTTCTTTGTATATTTTGGATACCAGTGCTTCACCAGATAGGTATTTTGCAAAGATTTTCTTCTAGCCTGTGGCTTGTTTATGCCTTTAGTTTTTTACCATTAAATATGTTGTTTGCCGTCTGGTTGTGACAAATAACCATCAAGTTAAGAAAGCTTCTTTCTTTGTCTCTCTAAGAGCTTTTGTCAGGAATGGCTATTCAGGGAAGTCCTTGAAAATTATTTGGCTAAACAAGTAGATTAAGCTTTGTTTTTAGCAAGGCATCTTGTTTTATTCCAGATAATTAAAAACACATTCTTTATAGTGTGGTATTCAGACTATAACTGAGACTTTAATTCCTATTCCTTCTAAATCATTTTCTCTTACTCCGTGATTTTGTGTGCTTTTAATGTCCATGTTGATTACTTGTCCAGCATCTTAATCTCATCTGACTTGGTCTTTCTTGTCCCAGCTATCTGTTCTTCCACTTCTCTGTAGCAATTTATTTCTGTGGCCAAACGTCCACCTCTGGAATTACAAATTTGTAAATTTTACTCTTTGAACACAATTTCCTGTCTTTTCAGTTCTTCCATTTGCTGAATTTATTTTCTCATTTCACTGAGGCCTCCAGCCCCTTAAATCTCCATTGTCCCCCAATTTGTGACATTGTTCCTGGCATCACTTTATCCCATATGGACGCCATAATTGGTCACTTTCAATGAGTCATCAGTAGCCGCAGTTCTCCTGCATCTTTGTTCTTCTTTCCCACATGCCATGCAGATCTCCAGCTGTGGATTAACAATACTGCCCTTTTTCTGTGTTCCTGCTCTAGGGCCTGAAGAAATGATTTCATCATATTAATTTGTTCTTTTACTAATCCATGAGTTTTAGCCTCATCTGTGCTTATTATTCTCTTTAGTAGTTTTCTCACTTGTTGGGAGTTGATTTCATTTTTCCTTCACCAGAATGACAGTTCTTTCTAAATCTTTCTGCATTTTCCTTTGGTTTGTGTCACCTTCCTCCATTGCAGCTGATGCTACACTTCAGCACAGTGACCTTTAAAAAAAAGAGAAAACAACAAATCTAGTATGTTATTTCCTGTACAATACTGTTCATTATAAAGATGGAGGTAATTTTTTTTTTTTTTGAGATGGAGTCTCGCTCTGTTGCCCAGGCTGGAGTGCAGTGGTGTGATCTCGGCTCACTGCAGCTTCTGCCTCCTGGGTTCAAGCGATTCTCCTGCCTCAGCCTCCTGAGTAGCTGGGATTACAGGTGCCCGCCACCACGCCTGGCTACTTTTTGTATTTTTAGCAGAGATGGGGTTTCACCATGTTGGTCAGGCTGGTCTCGAACTCCTGACCTCATGATCTGCCTGCCTCGGCCTGCCAAAGTGCTGGGATTACAGGTGTGAGCCACTGCACCTGGCCAGAGGTAAAATTCTTAAGTTTAACAGGATCTTTCTGGTTTTCCAGCCTCATCTCTCTCCTCTTAGTGCCTTAGCTTCACTGGCCCTTTTTCAGATCCTTCATATGCCAAGCTCATTCTTGGCACAGGGCTTTGTATGTGCTCTTCTCTCTGCTAGACACCTCTTTTCTTGGCATGTTTAATTTGTGTTTATCTTAAGGACTTAGCTTATATGTTCCTTTCTCAAGAAAGTTTTCCCTGACCTTCCATTTGCCTAAAGGTAGATTAGATTCCCTCTGAAATAATTAATAGTAATGAAAGTAACAACAGTAATAGCAGCAACCTTTGAGTGTTTATGAGTTGCAGAGACTGTTCTTAGCACTTACACATAGGAAGTTTTTTGGTTTTCATAGCAACTCTATGAGTTGTATAGGTGGGTAAATAAGTAGGACCTAGAATTATCTCCATCTTATAGATGAGGAAACTGAAGTGAGGAATGTTAAGTCACTTGTCCAAAGTCACACAGCCATTTGGTAGCAGAGTTGGAATTTGAACCCGGGCAGATCCCAGTGCCCATGTCCTAAACTGCTGTGCTCTACTGTAATGGTGAGTGTAACTGTGTAATGTTTTTTGTTAATGCGTACCTTTGTTGGTAGGCTCTAAGCTCCTCGAGGTCGGAAATCATACCTGTCTGGTTAATTTCCATGGCCTAGGACGGAGCCTGGCATGGAGTAGGCTGTGACCGAGTACTTGTTCCTATTGAATGAATCACAGCTTGCCAGTCTACTAAATTGAGGAAATAGAGGGTTTCAGTGCGATCCTTTTCATTTTTCCTCCCCACTGCTTCCAAATATTAAACTCCCTTGATTAAAAGAATAGATGCCTGTACTTATATCAAAATCTAACTCCTCTACCAGTTTGCCTTTTATATTCTAGGATTAATTTATGTACTTCATAAGAAAAATTAGTGCAAATGTACATAAAGTAAAGGTATACGTCTTCCATTTTTTCCTCCTTTAACGTTTTACACTTCCAGGAGGTGTCAACTGCTAGTAGTTAAATCATCTTCTGTACATGTACACATTTTGTGGACACTTAAAATACACAAGGGTAATGTATGTAGTATTATCTAAGTTTTTTAAAAATTCAATTATGATATTGAACGATAGTTTCACAAGATGTCTCCATTGAGGGAAACAAGGTAAAGGGTACAGGAGATCTCTATTGTTTCTTACAAGTGCATGTGACTCTACAATTATCTCTAAAGAAATGTTTAATTAAAAAATAAACTATAGAAATATTTTCATTTCAGCATATTGACCTGTTTCTTTTAAATGGCTATGTAAAATGTTATTATATAGATGTGTGTTACTTTATTTCACCTTTCCCCATTGATGGACTTTTAAGTTACTTCCATTTTTTCATTTTCACCAATATTGCCGAAAGTGGACCATCCTTGCATTTGTAGGTATATCCTTGGTTGGTGTATATGCACAGCCAAGTTTTAGAAGAGGAGAAGAGATTAAAAGATGGGCATATTTGAAATGTTGGTAAGAGTTGGCCAGACAATCCTCCAGACAAGTTCATACTTTCGCTAGCAGGTGGAATAGAAGCCCTGTGTGTTCACCTGCACTGTCCTAATCCCATTCTGCCACTTCTTCTTGGGGACTTTATATATATATATATTTTATTATACTTTAAGTTCTAGGGTACATGTGCACAATGTGCAGGTTTGTTGCATATGTATACATGTGCCATGTTGGTGTGCTGCACTCATTAACTCATCATTTACATAAGGTATATCTCCTAATGCTATCCCTCCCCACTCCCTCCACCTCACAACAGGCCCTGCTGTGTGATGTTCCCCTTCCTGTGTCCATGAGTTCTCATTGTTCAATTCCCACCTATGAGTGAGAACATGCGGTGTTTGATTTTTTGTCCCTGCGATAGTTTGCTGAGAATGATGGTTTCCAGTTTCATCCATGTCCCTACAAAGGACTTGAACTCATCCTTTTGTATGGCTGAATAGTATTCCATGGTGTATATGTGCCACATTTTCTTAATCCAGGGTCTTTTTTTTATTAATTAATCCTTTTCCATTTAATATATCTACTTCCTTGTTGGTTCTCTTCTGTCTCCTCATCCTGTAGCACATCCTCCAAACTGATAGAGCTTTTCTTTGGTTGCTGTCTTAGTTCTTTTGTGCTGCTATAGGAGAATACCTGACACTGGGTAATTTATAAATAGTAGAATTTTATTTTCTCATAGTTCTGGAGGCTGGGAGGGCACTGGCAGGTTCATTGATGGGGATTTGGTCTCTGCTTCTTAGACGATGCCTTGAATGCTGTGTCCTCACATGGCAGAAGGCAGAAGGGCAAAAAGGGAGTAACTCCCTCCATCAAGCCCATTTATAAGGGCACCTAATCGCATTCATGAAGGGAGGAACCCTCGTGACTTAATTATGTCTTAAAGGCCCGACTTCTTAATACCATCACGTTGGCAACATCTGACTTTTAGCGGGGAAGACATTCAAACTGTGGCCCTAGCCAAGTCCTTTGTGTGCTTTTACTTGTCTTTACAACCATCCTATGAGGTAGTCCCTGTTTCTCTGCCTACTTGTTAAGCGATTATATTCTTCTGGATTTTGTCCTTGGCTCCTCTATCCAACCCACCTGTAGCCCCCACCTTCTCTTCCCTCATCCAAACCAGAGAGATCCAGATTTGAATCTGGCTCCATTATTTTCTCCCTAAGAGACATGGAATGATTTACTTTGTCTCTATGTTTCTGTTTCTTTCTCTGTAAGTAAGAGGGGGGAGACTAGAGCTACTACCTCAGGATTGTGTGGATTAAATGAATAATGTGTGTAAAACATTTAACATAGTGTCTCATGTACACTAAGTGCTTAATAAATGCTAATAGGAATAGTAACAATAGTGTAGTTACATTGTTATTATAAATCTGTATCTGTGGTACTCTTAGCTTAAGTTCGTGCAAAAATATTGAGCTGCCTGTTAGAAATCTACATTTGGATGCCTCCCCAGATATCTTAAACTCAGTTTGTCTAAAGTCAGAGTCTTTCTGTGGCTTCAGTGCTTAGTGACTGTGTCCCTGAATAAACTACTTATTTTCTTTAAGCCTCCATTTCTCCATTTATGAAAGGGTGATAATGAACTTATTTTATCAATATTAAATGAGATAATTCTTGTAAAAGTATTTAGCATAGTGCTGGTTTATACTAATACCTTAATAAATATTAGTTGCTATTATTATTATTCCTTTTAAATGTTGATCCCCTTTTCGTCCTGTTCTGCCCAGAAAAAGAGCCTCAGGATAGCTTTGCCTGTCTGCCTGTCTTCCTTATCCTTCATATGCAACCAGTCAGCAAGTACTGTTATTTTTTATTTTCGTTTTAAACATTTTAATTTTTATTTATTTTAAAATTATTTATAGAGATGGGGTCTCACTATGTTGTCTAAGCTGGTCTTGAATTCCTGGGCTCAAGCGATCCTCCCACCTCTGCCAAAGTGCTGGGATTACAGGTGTGAACCACCGTGTCTGGCCTATCAAGTACTGTTGATTGTGCTTCCGAAACATGTGCTTGCATCCAACCACTCCTTATCATTTCTTGACACAATTATTGTGGTAATCTCCTAATTGCTCTCCTGGCCTCTTGGCCATCTTGTACCTTTCATCCTGAGTTATCTTTATACTGGGTAGGTCTGCTCATATCACTCAGCAGAAAGGCCTTGGATGGGTCTCTCTTACCTAAAATATAGAGCCTCCAAGGCCCACTACACCACAGTCATCTTTGGAGCCTCCCCTCTTGTTCTGGGACCCATGTGTCCTACAGTATATGCAGACTACTGACTGTTCTCTAAATCTCATACCTTTGTCCCTGACCTGCTGTTTCTGTACCTGCATTCTTTTTGCTTAGAGGGTTATCCCCTCAGGCACTCCCTGCTAATAAGCACTCAGCCTTCCACCCCAAACATCTAGTCTGTCTGGTGAATTCCTGGTGATTCTTCAGTGGTCTGTCTCAAATATATCTTCTACTCTCTTTTCTCTTTAGTCTTAACTGCCATCCAAGGCAACATTAGTTAGTCCCTCATTATAAGAGGCAATATAAGCTGGTGAGGGGTATACACCCACAGTCCTAGCTACTTGGGAGTCTGAAGCAGGAGGATTGCTTGAGGCCAGCCTGGGTAGCATAGCAAGACCTTGTCTCTTTGAAGAAAAAAGAAAGAAAAAGCTAGGTGTGGTAGCTCACATCTGTAATCCCAGCACTTTGGAAGGCCAAGTCGGGAGGATTGCTTGAGCTCAGGAGTTTGAGACCAGCCTGGGCAATGTAGCGAGACCCCATCTCTAAAAAAATTAAAAACATTAGCCAGGCATGGTGGCACATGCCTGTGGTTTCAGCTACTCTGGATGCTGAGGGAGGAGGATCACTTGAGCCCAGGAGTTTGAGGCTGCAGTGAGCCGTGATTGTGCTACTGTACTCCAGCCTGGGTGACAGAGTGAGACCCTGTCTCAGTGAGGGGGGTGGGGTGGGAAGGGGGGAAGAGGCAATATAGTGGTTAGTTAAAATCCCTGAGTTTGGAGCCAGATTGCCTTTGTTATTAAGGTAGTTGTGTATAACTGGGATGAAACTGTTTAACTTCTTTGTGCTTCAGTTTTCTCATTTGTAACAAATGAGTAATATTAGTCTTGCTGTGAGGGTTAAGTGAATTAATGTAGGGAAAATGCATTGAAAGGGCTTGCATATTACTAAGTACTTCATAAATATAGCTATTATTATTCTCAAAATATTTCTTACGTACTTATCTATAATAGCATTTGCCACTTTACTTTTTTTTTTTTTTTTTCCAAGACAGAGTCTTGCTCTGTTGCCCAGGCTGGAGTGTAGTGGCATGATCTAGGCTCACTGTGACCTCCGCCTCCTGGGTTCAAGCAATTCTCCTGCTTCAGCCTCCTGAGTAGCTGGGATTATAGGTGTGTGCCACTGTGCCTACCTAATTTTTGTATTTTTAGTAGAGACAGGGTTTTACCATCTTGGCCAGGCTGGTTTTGAACTCCTGACCTCGTGATCCGCCCACCTTGGCCTCCCAAAGTGCTAGGATTACAGGCGTAAGCCACGGCGCCTGGCCTGCAGTTACTTTTTTGTGTGTATTTCCCAATAGACTGTGGCTTCTTTGAAGGTGGGACTATTTTAATCATCTTTGTGTCATCAGTATCTAGTACACAGTGGGACCCAGTAAGCAATCAGTTGTGCTGTTTGTGTAGCCCAGAATAAAGGCCAGGTCCTCCTGCATTGCAGCAGTCAGCAGCATACATCTGGAAATTATTGCTTTCTGAAACTACGGCATTAGAGCCACAAAGCTGTTTGGGATTGGACCTTAGCAAGCTCTTCAACCAGAAATTTGCTATTACAATGAAGTTTCCTATCTGCAATAGGTAGATTGTAGCTGACAGCATGTAGTCATTGGAAGGAGGTTACTCCCAGAGCATAAGAGAACTTCTGATTTATTTTTGCTTAAAGGGATACAATCCAAGGCCACAAAGGCTACAGGATACAATCCAAGGCCACAAGGCCATAAGACTTTTGTTTTGCTGGGGATAATAAAGAGAGCTGTTTCTGCATTTCCCACTTTATTCTTATAAACCTGCTAAAGATTGAAATGTTAAAATGTGATTCAGAGAAGAGATTTCTTTATTGTAAACACGATAGAGAGCTCAGAATGAATGCCAGAGATAGACTCTTTATAGAGGATTTCAGGGTATTAAACCCTTAAGCCCCTTATGGTCAGGTTTTACTGCCAACCCTTAACACCCCACCATGCCTGGGCTATTGCAATAGAAACTGGTCTTTCTACCTTTAGGTTCCCTGCAGTCTCTCCTGCCTACTGCTGTGATATTAATATTTATAAAGCCCTACTTTGATTTTTCTCATGCATTATAAAAAATCCTCGCAAAATATCCCATTATATACAAGGAAAGTTCCAAGTTTTAGCTTGTCATTCTGGACTTGTATTAGGATTCGCTGGAGAGAGAGAGAGAGAGAGAGAGAGAGAGATTTCTTTCTTCTTTCTTTCTTTCTCTTTTCTTTTCTTTTTTTTTTTTTTCCCAGGGTTTCACTCTTGTTGCCCAAGCTGGAGTCCAGTGGCACGATCTTGGCAAACTGCAACCTCTGCCTTCTGGTTTCAAGCAATTCTCCTGCCTCAGCCTCCTGAGTAGCTGGGATTACGGGCGCCCGCCACCATGCCTAGCTAATTTTTGCATTTTTATTAGAGACGGGATTTCACCATGTTCGCCAGGCTGGTCTCAAACTCCTGACCTCGTGATCCACCTGCCTCAGCCTTCCAAAGTGCTGGGATTACAGGCGTGAGCCACCGTGCCCGGCCTGGGTAGGTAGATTTCTATAATAAACCTCTATAGGCCGGGTGTTGTAGTTCATGCCTGTAATCTCAGCACTTTGGGAGGCCGAGGCGGGCAGATCACCTGAGGTCAGGAGTTTGAGACCAGGCCAGCCAACATATTGAAACCCTGTCTCTACTAAAAATACAAAAATTAGCCGGGCATGGTGGTGTGCGCTTGTAAATCCCAGCTATTTGGGAGGCTGAGGCAGACAATCGCTTGAACCCAGGAGGTGGAGGTTGCAGTGAGCTGAGATTGCGCCATTACACTCCAGCCTGGGTGACTGAGTGAGACTCTGTCTCAAAAAACAACAAACAAAAAAACCCCAAAACCTTCATAAGTTTCCATAATAAACCTCCTCTATATCTATAGATATAGAGGAGGTTTATTTTATATATATAATAGATATATAGATAGGTATAAGAGGAGGTTTATTATGGAAATTGGCTCGTGATTCATGTGATCATGGAGGCTGAGAAATCCTATGATAGGCCATGTGCAACCTGGAGAACCAGGAAATCTGGTGGTGTAATTTAGCTGGAGTCTGAGGTCCAGAGAACCTGGGGAACCAAGACTGAAGGCCTGGGAATTGGGAAGGGGTGGTGTGCTGATGTAAGTCCTGGAGTCCGAAGACCCAAGAACCAGGAGCTTTGATGTCCAAGAGTAGGAGAAGATGGATATCCCAGCTCAAGAAGAAAGTGAATTTGCTCTTCCTCTGTCGTTTGCTCTCTCTGGGTGGAAAAGGGTAAACAGATTATGATGCCCACCGACATTGGTGAGTGTGGGTCTTCTTTATTTAGTTTACTGATTCAAATGCTAATCTCTTCCAGAAATATCCTCAAGAGACCTCCCTAGAAATGTTTTATCAGCTGTCTGGACCATTCCTTAGCTCAGTCAACTTGGCACATAAAATTAACCATCATGGGACTCTTCTGCATTCTAACTCTGGTTACCTTTTCTACCTTATCTTCCACTGTGTTCTAGAATGAGCTCTGTGGCTTACCTGGCCTAGTTGTGATTCCTGTAATGTGAATTGCATTTTACATTTGTATCTGCCCAGAACATTTACCTTTTGAAATTTTGCCTCTCTTTTAAGATCCATTGAAAAAAAAAAACTATTTATTTATATATTTTATTTTATTTATTTATTTATTTATTTTTTTTGAGACGGAGTCTCACTCTTGTTGCCCAGGCTGGAGTGCAGTGGTGCGATCTCAGCTCACTGCAAACTCTGCCTCCCAGGTTCAAGCAATTCTCCTGCCTCAGCCTCCTGAGTAGCTGGGATTACAGATGTGTGCCACCACGCCTGGCTAATATTTGTATTTTTAGTGGAAATGGGGTTTTACCCTGTTGGCCAGGCTGGTCTCGAACTCCTGACCTCAAATGATCTGCCCACCTCTGCCTCCCACAGTACTGGGATTACAGGTGTGAGCCACTGCACCCAGCTTATTTTGAAATAATTATAGAATCATAGGAAATTACAAAATTAGTACATCGAGTCCTGTGTACCCTTACCCCAACTTTCACCAATGGTGATATCTTTTTTTTTTTTTTGAGATGGAGTCTTGCTCTTGTCGCCCAGGCTGGTGTGCAATGGTGCGGTCTCAGCTCACTGCAACTTCCATCTCCCAGGTTCAAGCGATTCTCCTGCCTCAGCCTCTTAAGTAGCTGGGATTATAGGTGCCTGTTACCATACCTGGCTTATTTTTATACTTTTGAAGAGACAAGGTTTTGCCATGTTGGCCAGGCTGGTCTCAAACTCCTGACCTCAGGTGATCCGCCTGCCTCAGCCTCCCAGAGTGTTGAGATTACAGGGGTGAGCCACTGAGCCCGGCTGATATCTTATATAATTATACTATAATATAAGATCCTTTTTTTTTTTTTTTTTTTTTTTTTTTTTTTTAAGAGACAGGTTTTCGCTCAGATGCCCAGGCTGGAGTGCAGTGGTGTGATGCTAGCTCACTGTAAACTTGAACTCTGGGCTCAAATGATCCTCCTGCTTCAACCTCCTGGGTAGCTAGGACTACAGTCACATGCCACTATGCCTGGCTAATTTTAAAATTTGTATAGAGATCGTATCTCGGTTTGTTGCCCAGGATGGTCTCAAACTCCTGGCTTCAAGTGATTCCTCCACTTCAGCTTCCAAAAATGTTGGGACTACAGGTGTGAGCCATTGCACCTAGACTGATCATTTTAAAACTCTATTTTGAATAATATTTTCAGGGGTAAAAAAGGTTTTTTTCTTTTCCTTTTCTTCCTTGCTTCTTTCTTTCTTTCTTTCTTTTTTTTTTTTTTTTTTTTTTTTTTGAGATGGAGTCTTGCTCTGTCACTTAGGCTGGTGTGCAGTGGCACGATCTCGGCTTACTGCAATCTCTGCTTCCCAGGTTCAAGCCATTCTCATGCCTCAGCCTCCCAAATAGGTGGGATTATAGGCATGCACCATGACGCCTGGGTAATTTTTGTATTTTTAGTAGAGATGGTGTTTCACTGTGTTAGCCAGGCTGGTCTCGAACTCCTGACCTGAAGTGATTTGCCGGCCTTGGCCTCCTAAAGTGCTGGGATTACAGTCGTGAGCCACTGCACCCAGCTGGAAAGTATCTTTTTAAACTTTATATCCCTCCCTAGAATTTATCCCCTAATATATGGTGTTTATGGAGGTGGTTGGAATCAACTACTTTTTATAAATATATTATTGAAGAGTTGACAACCCCTAAAAATCTTTTAGATGCTAGACAAATTTGCTAACTGAGAGAAATCATGAAGTATTTTTTTTTTTTTAATTTTTTCAGATGGAGTCTCACTCTGTCACCCAGGCTGGAGTGCAGCGGCATGATCTCAGCTCACTGCAACCTCTGCCTCCCAGGTTCAAGCGATTCTCCTGCCTCACCTCCTGAGTAGCTGGGATTACAAGCGTGCGCCACCACGCCTGGCTAATTTTTGTATTTTTAGCAGAGACGGAGTTTCACCATGTTGGTCAGGGTGGTTTCGAACTCCTGACCTCGTGATCCGCACGCCTCAGCTTCCCTAAGTGCTGGGATTACAGGTGTGAGCCACCATGCCTGGCTAGTCATGAAGTATTTTAAAGGACGTAGATTCTGACACTCTTAAATTCAATAGGCCAAAGTTCCTGGTTTTTATTTTTATTTTTATTTATTTATTTTTTTTGAGACAGAGTTTCGCTCTTATTGCCCAGGCTGGAGTACAATGGCCCGATCTCGGCTCACCTCAACCTCTGCCTCTAGGGTTCAGGCGATTCTCCTGCCTCAGCCTCCCGAGTAGCTGGGATTACAGGCATGCACCGCCAAGCCCGGCTAATTTTGTATTTTTAGTAGAGATGGGGTTTCACCATGTTGGTCAGGCTGGTCTCGAACTCCCGACCTCAGGTGATCCGCCCACCTCGGCTTCCTGAAGTGCTGGGATTACAGGCGTGAGCCACCGCGCCCGGCCTGGAAAGTTTTAATTGACCTTGTGTCTGTAGAATTAAATGTATTTCATTAACTTTTTAAAGGTAAATAAATCTGGGGTTTCATCTAAGTGTCGAAAATATGATTTTCACCAATGGCATACTTATTTTTACCATTATTTGCATAAATAGCCTTCTGGTCTTCCTCAAGTTAACCTGTATGTTTGTGATGTGAAAGTCATAGTATATATAGAAAAATAGTACCAAGATGAAGTATAGATGGTCATTCTGAACCATTATTCCTTGGCAGACTGAACTATATTTAAAGTTTTAGAAATAAATCATACTTCCATGTCTGAATAAGACCTTAGTCTTATTTAAATAAATGTAGGAGAGATGGAGAGAAAGAATAAGATTTGCCTAAGAATACTAATATTAAGATGAATGGCAGGTAGGACACACTGAGGCTGTCAGGCACTGTTCTTGGTGTTTTACATTCACCATCTTGCCTCATCCTTACAACAGACTTTATCATTTGATTAGAAAAAAATCAGTACGATCTAGATGTTCTCACTGAATAACCTTTTTTCATAAACAATTTAATTTCATTTAATTTATATTGTTACTGTTTTTCATATAAGTAAAGATGAGGTCTCACTATGTTGCCCAGGCTGGTCTCAAACTCTTGGGCTGAAGCCCAAGCCTCAGCCTCCAAAGTGCTGGGATTACAGGCATGAGCCACCACATCTGGCCCTGAACAATTTTAATGCAACAAGCATTTACTGAGTTCCAGTAAATGAACCAAGTCTGGTGCTTTAGAACCATGATCTCAAACTGGAGGACATGTCTAAGAATATCTAGGCTTGGATTGTTTTAAGATAATAAATTTCCAGGTTCTCAATATTTTATTTATACTCTTCTCTGAAATTGAGTTGTCTGAAGGCAACACTGGTATAATGCTAGTCCACCTTCACTACCCTCCCTTTAGCCCTGTGCCTTCTTACGATTAACAGAAGACAGCCATACCTTTCACCCATCTTGAATCTCACCATTGTACATTTCTATGAGGTATAAAATCCTCCAGGATTCTAACAAAGGGATAGTCAAAATGCTAGTGTCACATGTGAAACTTCCTTTTATCAAGGTATATATCTTCCTCCATACATCTTATTAAGAGATACATCTCCAAAAAAGGAAATTACTTTTTATGTTTAGTTCTCAAAATTTGTAACATTTGCATTGTCTTCATCAATTGTATTTTACTATAATAGTAACCATACCACAATCCAACATAAATAAACAATAATATACATGTTTTCATTAAGGAAAGTATGATAAAAATTGTATTAAATACTGTGGAAGAAGCAGAATAGAAATACAGTTTCACGGAGACAAATAAATGGCATAGCATTTTATAAAGGAAAAAAAGATTCTGTTACAGTTTTAAAATGTAGGATGGGGGATATCAGATTGCCCAGGTGCTTAGATTTTATTGGAATTTGTGATACAGTAGGGTTTTTTGCTTGTTCGTTTTTAAGACAAGGTCTTGCTCTTTTGCCCAGGCTGCAGTGCCGTGGTGCGATTTTGGCTCACTGCAGCCTCTGCCTCCCAGGCTAAAGCAATCCTCCCACCTCAGCCTCCTGAGCAGCTGGGACTACAGGCGAGTACCACCATGTGTGACTAATTTTTGTATTTTTTTTTGTAGAGACGGGGTTTTGCCATGTGGCTCAGGCCGGACTTGAACTCCTTGGCTCAAGTAATCCACCTACCTCCACCTCCCAAAGTGCTGGGATTATGGGTGTGAGCCACTTTGCCTGGCCAATATAGTAGGTTTAATAGCTTTAAAATTAGCAATATATTAGTGTTTTTAGATGTCAGTTCTAAATAGCATAGATTGATGTATAAATGAAAATATAACCTTTGCAGTGATTAAAACTTGTAATGAAAATTTTAGATGTCAACCTAACAATATTCAAGGAGACATCTTTTTCCCCCCCCATTAAATTTGTTTTAGCAGGTATGTGAGCAAAACTTTTGAATAGTGCTGTAAAGGATATAGAGATCAAGAAGAAATAGTTTTTGCCCTCAAGATGCTTCTTAGTTAAATGGTGAAGCAGGGGCATAGATACATGATTTGGCTTAAATAAAGCCTTAATTGTGTCATGGTATTTTGCTGTTTGCTTAACATGGGCATTGTGCCTCAGTGTTGTGTCATGCTTGTTAAAATGACCCTTGAATGGTAGTTGAGCTCATATGTGCTGTGTTACCACATAGACTATTGTGCAGAACAGTGAGGAATTGTATATTGTGAAAGACAGATGGATAGGAGCAGTGCCCACTGCACTTACCACCAATGAATGGTAGGGCTTTCTCTCATTGTCTAGTTCATGTGGTCATAAAAAACATTAGACTGGAAGTCAGGACGCCCTAATTCTCATCCTGAGTCTGCCACAGAACGTGTGACCTTTTGGCTAAATCACTTAACACATTTGAACTCTAGTTTCCTCATAGAAAAAAAGTTTAAACTGGATGATTTTCTACCTGTGAAGTTTAGAGTTCATACATTTTTACACAGTATATTCGTTTTAGAAGGGATAGGTGCAGCAAATTTTAAGAAACAGATGCCAAAATAATGGAGTAGATTACTTACTTACTGTAATATGCGGAGAAGAGTAGCTTACTACTTATTATTTATCTAAGTGTGATTAGGACAGTCTGTTATATGGCCTTTCGTAAGTGTTGTGGGTCTCACCACTGCCCTTTTTATTTAAAAAGAAAGAGAATTTCCCCTACTTTTGAGAATTAGAACAAATTCTACACAGGATTAGTAAGCGAGAATACCAATTTCAGCTTCATGCCAGTGCCTCTAGTGAAAACCACATTTTTGCAGTGTTCTAGCAGAATATTAAAATGGCTTATGGATTACAGACAGCTCAGGCTTTGGTCTTTGTAGGTCAGAGGTGGAAACCAAGGGAGCAATTACCATTCACTCTTGTGGGCGGGGCTTCTTAGGTTCCTTATGGAACTAAAGTGAAACTCTGGAACAGTTCCACTAGAATGGCTTTCCTGGGAGCTTATGAGGCTTATATTCTGAAACTGATACTCTTGTACTACAAGAATAACTACAAACTGATGTGGAATTAGGAGGCCAGAGGGGGGAGAAGCCACATGTAGCTCTCATTCTCACAAGTCCTTTGGCTGGCGAACAGAGGTTTTTCCCGTCACTAAGCAGATATTTGGTTATATATTGACAAATCCTCTCTAAACAATTCTTAGAATAGAAGACTGATTCTGTTTTGTGCTTTGGAGGTGAAGGGGAAGAGGAATATTGAAATGTGTGAAATTAGCTTGTGATGGTTTAACATGTGCAAATATTATCTATCTAACCAGTCTTTATCTCCTATATGTGTTCTTAGATATGGTCCCCATTGTTTGAAGTCAAGAAAGATAACTGAGGAAATTCTATGGCTGATTTGCAGATGTTATTACCAATTATTTATTAGCCTTAGTATCAGATAGTTTGACTGATTTGCCATGTTGTTTTTTAGAAATGGGGGTCTTGCTCTGTTGTCCAGGCTGGAGTGCAGTGACACAATCCTAGCTCACTGCAGCCTCGAACTCCTGTGCTCAAGTGATCCTCCTGCCTCACCTGTGAGTAGCTGGGACAACAAGCATGTACCACCACTCCTGGCTAATTTCTTTTTTTACTTTTTATAAAGACGAGGTCTCCCGATGTTGCCCAAAGGCTGATGATTTGCCTTACCTGGACTGGGCCCTCAAGTTTTTAACTTTTTTTTTTTTCTTGGTGATACAAAATGTGGGGTGAAGAGGTCTGTTAAAGTGACCAGGCTTGGTGCTATTTAAAGCCAAAGAGGGAAATACTATTTCCTGGCAGGCTTTATTGTGTTTTTGTATCATTAAATCTCTAAGTCAGCAGTTTACTTTTTGTCTAGTGTTATGTCTTGGCTTGTCTAAATGAATCATAATTAAAATTTAGTCACTGGGACTCTTAATCTTGTCTAAGCAGGAATTATGGTTTAGAGATACTATACCTTGCTGTGTATAGAATAAGAATAGTATAGGTCTGCTATGATCACTGAGATGGGCTTTTATAAGTACTAAACTTTTTTAGAAGCATAGTTTTATTTATCACCTATCCCCCAAAAAGTTTAGAAAGTGAAAATAAAAAAGTAAGTAAAAATAATGGTATTGGAGTTACAATTTGGAAATTTGTTTCATTCACTTGCATTTTAATATGGATCATGTAAACATGAAATGATAAATTTGTTTCCTTTGAAAAGATTCAAGAAATAGGATAGTTTTAAAGTAGTCTTTTACATTCCTTTGCTTATTGACAAAATCATCATCAGGAACATTGATTCAGGGAATGAGGCTTCTGATCCATCTCAAAACGAACATTACTAATATTTGCTATGGTCATTTGACATAAGTTTTTATTGAGCCAGAACTATAGTGGGGCAGTAGCCTTCAAGCCAGTTAAACATGAATTAAGAACTTGTGTGCCAGGTACTGCACTAAGTGTTAATGGCATCGAGGTGAATAAAACATCATTTATACTGTGTTTTGTTTCACACAGGATTTGAGATGGCTGACAGAAAGTAACTAAAGTGAGATTGTAAAATATAACTGAAGTTCAGAACCAGGGAAAAGATAAATTAGATTTGGAGGCCAAGATATGGTTAAATAGTTAATTAGACATGAAACCCTATGGCTGAACAGTTCAGTTGAATGTTGATTTTAGTAGTGATATGATACAGAAGCTAAGCTTTGTTATATTCACGCAATGTTGAGGCATGGTTAATATATTTAGCAGGATTATGAAGAGTTCAGGCATTTTTTGGAAACTCCTATGAATATGTCATCTAGAATTGGTTTTGTAAAATGGTAGTACTTGTACTGTTTAGTTACATGTGTTGAATACCAGATGGATTTCAGTATTTTTTTAAAACTTTGCTTAAGCCTCTTAAGCCTCATTGAGCAGGGAGACTACAGTATAAGTATCCAGGCTGAAGACTGAACTTCCACCTTATTTTTATATGGTAATGGGTTTTTGTTTAGATGATATATATGTTTTAATGTTGAGATGGAAAAAGTAGAAGTGAATTGCAGTGTAGAAACTACTCTATTTCCTTTTTTATCTATTTTTATTTCAGTCGTTAAGCTTTCCCCATCTTTAGTCTATTGAGTTGTTTCATGGCACCTTCTGAGGGATGGTGGGAATGCCCTTTGCTGAATCAAAAACTACTGTTTCTCCAACTTCACAGGTTAGAGAAGCTCATCAAGTCAATAATTTATAATTTTAATATGGAAGCTGTTTTGGGAACTCTTGTGGGCATATCTCGGTTTTAAAAGAAGAAAAATACTGATTTAAGAGGTATATAAACGCAGCTTTCTGACAGTAGCTTTTGATTTTATTGGTTCAACAAATATCATTGTTGCACAATACATAGTCTTCCACTGTGGCAGCTAATGAGCTACAAAACTGCATAATTGCACCAACAGTTATTTTCCTTATAGAATTTGGCGGCTACTAAGTAAACAACTTTTAAAATTTATCTTAATTGGTTTAGTTATGTGCCATCATTGAATGAGTCTTACATTTTCCTTCACGCTGTTGCACTCCACATTCTTAGTTGAACAGAGGAAGATATTATTTTAAGGGAGGGCTTGATCTTTTAGCATTTTAGCCAGTTGGCTTTTCTTAATTAGGATGATTACTCATATTTAGATGAAATCTAACTCAGAAACCACAGCAAAATGCTTACTGAAAACATTCAGGTAGTCAGTGTGGAGGAAAGACGCCTGGAAAATAAAATGTCTCAAGGTCGTTTTGAAGTTTATCCTCATTGTTTTTATTTATCCTTATGTGTGTTAAGTATACGAGGATTCCTGGTTGTACTGATATTTTGGCAAAGTCCTGTACTGTTCCTCAAATGCTTCTAATGCAGATACTGACTTATAAGAACCAGACACATATAGATGTGCAGCAAGACAACACTCTGGCCTTTAACCATTGTGCCTCCTTTCTTCCCTGCGAATTGTGTTTACTAGTGTATTTCACATTTCAGCCAATAGATCTAAAGAATACAAATGAGAACATATAGGGCCTGTCTGCAAATAGGTTTTAACTCCAGAGATTGGAAGTAGCTGTTGAGAGCACTGTGGGTTTAGTGAGAAAGAGTGCTTTGGCAGAATGGGCAGTGTCTACTGTAGGCTAAAAATGGGGGAACTATAGCATATCATGCGCCTTCTGTAACCCTCGAAGTCAGTTATTAGCAGTTGAACATGCGCTTTGGTCATAATGGCAGTCCCCAGGCTCCAGATAATAATTTGAGCAGGGAGCTGGGAGAAATAAGGAGGACATGAGTATATAGGACAAAAGTGGGCCAGTAAAGGGAAAATTACATATGAATGGAAGAATAGAGAATGGAAAATGGTAAACTGGAGAGAAAAAGATGAAAAAGACATGAAAAAAAGAGTAGGGATAAACGGGCTCTACCTGTTTCCTTTTCTGATCAGTAAAGGAAAATAGTTCGTGAACTCCTTAGGGCATCTTTGGACAAGGAAATCAGAAGTAATTCAAACTGTATTGTTGTCAGAGTTTAGTCTTAAAAGTTGTGTTGCCAGGTAGAAAACAAAGCATGATAATCATTTCTAGAACTCCTTTAGTTGGTTTACTTGGGTCTTAGGGTAAAAAAAAAATTAGACTTCCAGAGTAGTCTGTGATCTTGGAAACGTCTTTCTGAAAAATGATTATAGAACTGTTAAGACATCTCCCATCTCATCTCATATGGCATCATACTTTTCCCAATTATTTTCAGATGTTTTAACATCAAAGTTTTCTAGAATGAGTTTTGTAGAACACTAGTATCCCTCATTGCTTAAATATATTAGGAGGAAAAGGATTTTTTTTATTAAGTAAGTTTGGGAATATATAGAGTGGACAAAATTAGTTTTTAAAATTACAGGTCATTTGAGAGGTCTTGAAGTACCAGTGTCTTGTGGATCCCTGAAGGGCTAGATGAGGGTGGGGCATGTAGCCTTTCTCAAATTTATGTGACTACCATACAGTTTGAGGAAAGCTGGTCTATATCAATGCATTACCTGTGAAACCTGGCTTTCTTCCACATCTCCTCTGACTTGCTTTGCTATTTTTTTCCCCATCTCTTACAGTACTTCCTGCTATCCCCCAAATTGGGGGAATTCTCTCTTTTTTCATTTTAAAATATGATATTCTGGAGATCTGAATTCTCTTTTTCCATTTTTATATGTATATTCCACTCTGAGCAATATTAATACTAGCTTACATTTTAAAATATGATATTCTGGAGATCCAATGTACAACATGAGGACTATAGTTAATAATGTTGTATTATACTGGGATTTTTGTTGAGAGTAGATTTTAGTTGCCCTTGCTAAAAAAAAAAAGGAGGCAGGTAACTGTGAGGTGATGGATAAATTAATTTGCTTGACTATAGTAACCATTTCACTATATATAAGTATATAAAAACATTGTGTTGTATACCTTAAATATATACAACGAAAAAGAAAAGAAAATATGATGATAGTATTTATATTTGAACTCTTTATTTGGATCTTTAATTTTCTGGATAATCTGGTCGCTAATCTTATCTACATTCCCAGGTTTATTCATCACCAGTCTTCCATGATAAGTCTTCACTTGAGCTCAATTTGCTATTCCACGATTATATTCTGTATGTGGAATGTTCTCTTCTACTTTTTGTATTATGGTCTGGCTCAAGTGCACATTTTCCATGAGACCTTCCCTGATATCTTTAGCTAGAAGTAATCTCTTCCTTGGCACATCTGTAGCATTTATGTACTAATACCTATAGTGTTATTTACAGATTTGTTTGTGGTTATTTATGCACATGTCTTAGATTTCGAGCTTCAGAAGAGAGGGAATAGCATGCCATATCACCCAGAAGCTTGTAGCTTAACTATTGCCTAGTAACATTATTAACAGAGTAATAATATCAGCTAACATTTATTGTTTACTATAATAAATGACGAGCACAGTTCTAAGTGCTTTAGATAATTAATGTAGTTAAGAAGTAGAGTAACTTAGTCACATACTCAGTTAGTGATGGAGCCAGGATTTGAACCTAAGCATTATTCTGCTGTTTATCACTACACAGTACTGCTTGCTATAATAGGTGCTCAGTGAGATTTGAATGAACGAGTGAGCAGACAAGGCTTTGAAAAAGAGGGCCCATCACCTGTGGCTCAAGCTAATAAGGCACTTTCTTTTCCCCTTTTCAAAGCTGACATTTATCATTTATCTAGCCATGTAATGTTTTCAGTGATTAAGAACAATTAGCTAGAGTTCAGGTGGGCTGTGGGAGTGGTAGAGATGAATGTGTGGGGAAATGTGTTTAGTCACTGTGTTTATTTTATTTATACACTAGAACCTGCTGCTATCCTTGTTTAAGAAATAGTGGTGAGTCCAGGCTTTGGAGTCAGGAAAACCTGGATGGGAGTTTCAGCTTCTTCATTTATTAGCAGTTTGGGCAAGTTTCTGAACAGTTCTAAACCGTAGTTTTCTTCTTTGTAAAATAATAGTAACTACTTCTTTAGTGTCTATGTGAGGATTAAATCAGATGATCATGTAAAGCACTTAGCTATAGTACCTACTACATATTAAGTGCCCATCAAATGTTACTTATGATACAATAGGTTTTACTTAACATAAAATTGACTCCTCATCTCTTTTAAAAAAGTATGTCTTTTGAATGTGGACCTTTCGATTTTAGTCAGCTAAAGCATTAAGTCTGTTTTCTTCCCCTCCCTCAACTTCATAGTAACATGTCTGTTTATGATATGCAGTGAGAATTGTAGTGTACATTGCACCATTTATACACTGCAAACATCATACATTAGTAACAAGTCTGTCATGAACTGAGTTAATTGTAGGGTTTGTTCTGAACATTTTCTTGCCAGGCATGGTGGCTTACGCCTGTAATCCCAGCACTATGGGAGGCTGAAGTGGGAGGATCACTTAAGTGAGTTCAAGACCAGGGCAACATAGCGAGACCTCACCTCTACAAACAAACACAATTAAAAAAATATATTTTTTCATTGTTGAGGTTTATTTTCGGTGTTTGTAATATGAAGACAATAGGTATCTTTTTATTTATCAAATAAGGTTTATTAATTATGCTTTTTCTTTTAAATGACAGCCTTGAGTCAACTTTTTCTGTCCTTGTGCTAAGAATTATAGTAGTCTCAATGTAGAGCTGAGGTGATTCTGATCTAAAGATGCTCCATGAATGTGTGATATTTCTTTTTCTTTTTTTTTTTTTTTGAGACGGAGTCTCACTCCGTCTCCCAGGCTGGAATGCAGTGGCACGATCTCAGCTCACTGCAGCCTCCGCCTCCCGGTTTCAAACAATTCTCCTGCCTCAGCCTCCCGAGTAGCTGGGATCAGAGGCACACACCACCATGCCTGGCTAATTTTTGTATTTTTAGTAGAGATGGGGTTTCACCATTTTGGCCAGGATATGCTTGCCTTGGCCTGACCCCAAATGATATGCTCGCCTTGGCCTCCCAAAGTGCTGGGATTACAGGCATGAGGCACTGCACCCGGCCGCATGTGGGATATTTCGAAGAATCTTAGCTTTGATGCATCTGCGGGGAAGAAATGAGTGATTATTAATGAAGGTAAGAGGAGAGGAGAGTCATTGCAAATAAAGAATCTTGTAGCGGCCAGGTGTGGTGCGGTGGCTCACACTTGTAATCCCAACACTTTGAGAGGCCGAGGAGGATCACCTGAGATCAAGAGTTCGAGACCAGCCTGGCCAACATGGTGAAACCTCATCTCTACTGAAAATACAAAAATTAGCCAGGCGTGGTGGCGGGCGCCTGTAATCCCAGCTACTCCAGAGGCTGAGGCAGGAGAATCGCTTGAACCCGGGAGGCAGAGGCTGTGGTGAGCTGAGATTGCACCACTGCACTCCAGCCTGGGAGACAGCGAGACTCTGTCTCAAAAAAAAAAAAAAAAGTATCTTGTAGTAATTTATTCTAGGCCAGAGCCACAGTTTGTGTTGGTTTGGCTAGAAATTATTAAAGTTGGTATTCTGTGAAATTTTCTTTGAGTGGTTCTTTGTTTGGTTGAGCGGGTTCAGATGAGGCTGAGAAAACAGGAAGATTGTGCTTGGAAGAGGAGGAGAAGGCTTCTTTAGGCCAAGGCAGGTCAGTCATTCTATAAGGAGAGTGTCTATACAGGATGTTTCTGCTTTTAAAAATACGGTCTGATATGCAAATTCACTTATCTGGTGCAAATGATTCTGGCAAAGGTTTCTACTTTCTTGATTCAGGAATAAGACAAAAGAGTTTTCTACTCCAGAGTACACAACAAAAAAGAGACATTATAAAACTTATCAGAACTGCTAAAGTGGTATGATTTTATGATTTCTTGTTGAATTCAGCATTTGAAAACAGAAGAAATGTGAAAACAGAGGAAAGGTGCTTAAGCATAGGAATTAACTTGTTTCTTGGCAAGGAAACCAGGGTTGGGTGTTTGAATCACTTGGCTTTGTGGTGGTTCTGTTGGTTTTTGTGTGTGTGTTTTTCTTCTTCTGCTGGATTATCATCTCTTTTTTTCTGACTTGGAAACTGTTTCTTTATCTAGGGCAATCACCCCCTTACACAGGAGGCAAATTCAAAGCTCGTTGCCTTATGTTGTTAAAAGCTGTCAGATTCACATCCTTTGCCATATCCTTCTTCAAGAGTCAGGACAATGAAGACAGGAGCCTAAACATGGGGCCAGAGTGATCTGCCCCGTCCTCAGTACCAACACCTATTCCTGACGGCTTAAGTTGCTTCTCAGCCTTAGTGAGGCTTTCTCAGCTATTCTGGCTCATGATGATCATTCCTTCCTTTGAACTGAAATAGCCTAATTGTCTCTGAGTCATGTGGCAATTAGTCTTGTTTTGCTTTCTGATATCTCTTGTAGTTGACTTTTATTGTTAATGTATGCTGCTTGAAGGCAAGGGCTGTTGTGAATTTGTTATATTGCTATATATTTTACAGAGACTCTTGATTTTTCCCTGGGTTTACCTTGGGAAGTTTTCCTGCCTTTTAAATGGCGAGAGGATCCTTTAGAAGATTTCCTAACTCTCAGAATCTTTTAGATTTTTCCTGTCATGCTGTGTTTGCTATGGCCTTGAAAAAGCAGTTTTTCCCTCCTTTGCAACAGACACAACCAAGATTCTGGATAAAGACCAGGCACCACAATTTTCCTAGAGTAATACTTACCTTGAGTAGTTTTTTATGGGGAAAAAACCCCCCAATATTCTTAGGCTTAATTTCCATGATCAAATATTTTAAAGACAGAAACAAATGATATATAGTAGTTAGCTATGGGGGCAGGCAAACAAGCAAAATGTTAAGATCTTGCATGACTAATTAGTACTGTATAAAACACATTTAAATTTTGTTGTACCCACTCTTACATTAGAAATGAATTGATTGATTGATATGGTATTGTTTTTCCTTTAAGGGATTTATTTCTTAATGAATTAGAGGTTTCACATTGAAAAAGAATCTGCGTATTTTTATATACTATCCGAACTTTCATCTGAGTTATTTCATGTTTTTCATTGCCCCATTGGAAACCATATTTTGCCAGAGTCATTTAATATATTTTTCACACTGGCTTTGATTTGGTGACATGTAACAGTTCTGGAAGAATTAACGATATGTTAACAGAAGTTGACTGTGATAGAATAATTACAATAAATATGCCTATTTTCCTTTGGGGAGAAAAGTCTAAAATTCTACTTTATAGAAGCTATTCTCAGCTCTAAAAGAGCATATATGTAGATCTTCATTTCTTTTTTTCTGACAATTTTAGGGGAAAATACAAACCTTAAGTTATTTCCTAAAATATTTCCCATGATGATTACTACCTTGGATTTTAAGGCTTCTTTCTTCAGGAGTTCTGACTCTTCTATAAGCACAGTCAGAATGCTGACTCTCCTTTAGGTAGTCAGAATGGGTCTTCCAAACCTTTGTATGAGCCCATTAGCTGCCTCAGCTTTTCCTAAACTTTCAGGAAAACACAGGTTACATATTCTTTATGTTACTATGAGAAACTACCTACGTTATTTTTTTTTTAAATTTTATTTTTGGCTGGGCACATTGGCTCACACCTGCAATCCCAACATTTTGGGAGGCTGAGATGAAAGGATTGCTTGAAGGCAGGAGTTTCAAGACAAGCCTGGGTGACAAAGTGAGACCTTGACTATAAAAAAAAAAAATTAACCTTTCCGGCGGTGACGACCTACCCACATGAGAACATGCCTCTCACAAAGGATCTCCTTCATTCCTCTCCAGAGGAGGAGAAGAGGAAACACAAGAAGAAATGCCTGGTGCAGAGCCCCAGTTCCTATTTCATGGATGTGAAATGCCCAGGATGCTATAAAATCACCACAGTCTTTAGCCATGCACAATTAGCCAGGCATGGTGGCATGCACCTGTAGTCCTAGCTACTCTGGAGGCTAAGGTGGGAGGATCGCTTGAGCCTAGGAGCTCAAGGTTACAGTGAGCTATGATCACATCACTGCATTCCAGCCTGGGTGACAATAGCCCTATAATGTAGGTAGTTACTTTTATCTCCGTTTTACAAATGAAAAGAACTGGGAGATATTGAGTTAAAATAACCAGTACAAAAATCACAGATGGGGGTTAGCCAAAGCTTTAAAATGGAATATCAGAAAATTTTAATTTGCAAGTAGAATCATTAATGTTTAATAGAATCGTTAATAGATTTAATAGAATTAATGAGTTGATAGACTCATTAATTTATACTTAGTTTGGAGTGATTGTTGAACACATTTCTCAGCTAATTTAGGTCTTCATTATATTTTAGAACATATTATCTGCATCATTAAGAAATTCCTCATTTCCTCATTGCCTATCTTTGCCTTTTATTCACTCAAAGTTTTAAAATAAACAGATTTTGTTTATACTGCTTCTTTTATTAATATTTATGGTAAGATATTTTATACTGCTGATAAATGGACATTAATGATATATAGCCTATTGTTTGAAAAAAGCATTTTGGATTATAGCCCAAAACTGGAAACAACCAAGAGATAAATAAATGGTGGTATGTTCATACAATAAAATACTACTCAGATAAAAAAGTTCAGTTCAAAACTTTAAGTTTTATCATTGGCATTATTTGCAGTTATAAAACATGGTAACATCACAACCTTATGTTGCAAAGTTAAAAATATTAGCAAGGTACACTAATTGCTGTAGCCATGTTACAATTAAGCTAAAGGAATTTCTTGTTAACCAAAAGCAAAAAATAAGTTTGGTTTTTTTAGGTCTTAATTGACTATTTATAATAGAGCTTGCCTTTGGATAGCGAACAGATTTCACAAATGAAAGAGGAGATTCTGGAACTTACTGTATAATTGCAGGTAACTCTGTAAAGTTTGAAATGTAAAGACCATGCCTTAATACAATTGATAATTGGAATCATGCTGGCATCTTCTTAACATCTCTTGCTTGTCTGTGGAGCATGGCATGATTACTTATACATTACTACATTTAGGAAACAGCCTTTATAAGACCCAGTTTTTCGTGTTACTCTTTTCTTACCACCAGTACTGATCTCATTATGTTTTGGCCAACTTACTTGAGGACATGCTAAAAAGTGATCTAAATACTTAATTTCTTCCTTCCAATTGTGCATCGTGTTTTACAAATAAACCTTATCTTTACTTTCATTTACTTGCATGTCATTGAGAAAATTTGAGATCTTTAGCATTCATGTCCTTGCCTGAAGTATAAGGATTTCACATAATTTCAGCTTTTATCGTTCAAGTCTTATAGATGCTTTTCTCTTGTCTCTGTTTTCAAATAATGGTGCTAATTATATTTAAGCAACAGTATGTTTATTCAATATAGTTGTTATAGTGTTAGTAGTGTAGATTTAACAAGCTTTTCCTCTGAAATATATACTAGTTCTTCATGTTCTATGTAATAACTTATACAGTGCTATGGTATTTTTGTTGTTACATTTAAGTTTTCTTTGAATTTTTTTTCTGTCCATAATCTTAGGCTTTCTTTTTATGCTTACTGTTTTTTCTCCCCGAGAATGATACATGGCAGGGATTATAAATCTGTTTTATAAAACTTAGCTTCATTAAACATATGAAGAACGTGGGATTATTTTTCTTGTCATAAAAGGTGACCTCCAGTGACAAATGGCTATTACATTATTTATTTATGTGAGATTCCTTCATTTCATATACTGTTATCAATGTGTTTGATAATGGTTGAAGAACCAGTTGGTGTTGGTTTCTAATACTAATTAATAATTTGCCTTAAGCCTGATCAATCTTCTTATATCCATTATCAGATTTTTTTCTTCAAATCTGAAAATTTTTTCTTTTCTTTTTTTTCTTTTTTCTTTTTTTTCAAGACAGAGTCTCGCTCTTTCCCCCCCAGACTGGAGTGAAGTGGCGCAATCTCAGCTCACTGCAAGCTCTGCCTCCTGGCTTCACGCCATTCTCCTGCCTCAGCCTCCTGAGTAGCTGGGACTATAGGCGTCTGCCACCACGCCCAACTAATTTTTTTTTTTTTTTTTTTGTATTTTTAGTAGAGATGAGGTTTCACCGAGTTAGCCAGGATGGTCTTGATCTCCTGACCTCGTGATCCGCCCGCCTTGGCTTCCCAAAGTGCTGGGATTACAGGTGTGAGCCACCACACTCATCTATTTTTTCTATATTTTTATATAGTTCATTGAGGGTAATAATTTTATCCTACAACAAAAATGTAAGTTATTGAAGAATATTGGAATTTTATGATAATGCTATCATAAATGTAAAAGGTAGGGTAAGAGGGATCCAAACAGAGTTCACTTATATTGTCACTGACAGGCAGTCACACTGTGCTGATAGAATGTGACCTGACACTTGATGGAGTGCAACATATGTATACTTGGGCAAATTTGAGCAGATATATATGGTCCCGAGTTTAAAGAAGAGAACAAACACCAGTGCACAGTTATAGTATCCTAATATAGGATGCATTTTAAAGAATTTCACATTCTACAAATGGAGAGAGATGGCAGGAGAAGCCTTATTTTAAGTCCTGCACTATGGCAAGTTAACCTCATGGGTGTAATTACCTGGACCTTTTTGTAAGGACAAAATATTTAATCATTAAAAGGCCCTCTGTAGGGTTTGAAATATCTATATTTTATATATGAATGCTTCTTTTATTAATATTTATGGTAAGATATTTTATACTGCTGATAAATGGACATTAATGATATATAGCCTATTGTTTGAAAAAAGCATTTTGGATTATAGCCCCAAACTGGAAATAACCAACAGATAAATAAATGGTGGTATATTCATACAATAAAATACTACTCAGATAAAAAAGATGAACTTAATCTCATAAACATTATGGGCAACATAGTGAGAACCCATCTGTTTAAAAAAAAAAAAAGAAAAGCTGGGCATGGTGATGTGTGTCATAGTCCCAGCTACTAGGGAGGCTGAGGTAGGAGGATTGCCTGAGCCTGGGAGTTTGAGGTTGTAGTGAGCTATGATCATGCCACTGGACTCTAGCCAGGAGCCTGGGCAACAGAGCAAGACCTTGTCTCTAAACAAGGCAAAACAAAAACAAAAAAACAAAAATCAATTGCATTTTTATATATTAGCAGTGAACACATGGAAAGACATGCAATACCATTTATAACAGTTCAATCAAAAGAAATACTTGAGCATATATCTAACAAAACATATATAGGACTTGTATACTGAAAACTGCAAAATGCTGATGAAAGAAATCAAAGACCAAAATAGTGAGAGATACTGTGTTCATTGATTGGAAGACTCAACATAGTAAAGATGTCAGTTCTCCTCAAATTAATCTGCAAGTTTAATGCAATTTTTATCAAAAGCCCAGGAGGATTTTTTGTAGATATAGGCAAGATTATTATCAATTGTATGTGGAAATACAGGGAAACTAGAATAGCTAAACTGAATAAAAAAATTGGAGGAACCTGATTTCAAGACTTATTGTGTAGCTCCAGTAATCAAGATTGTGTAATATTGGTAGAAGGATAGACCAAAGATCAATGAAACAGAATAGAAAAGCAGGAATAACAGAATAGAGACCTATACAGATATCCTCAGTAAATTTTTAAATTGAGATATAACTTACATACCTGTAAAATTCAGTGGTTTTTTATTATATTCACAAAGTCATATAACATTCACCATCATTTAATTCCAGAACATGATCATCACTTTAAAAATAAATGCTGGCCTGGTGCGGTGGCTCACGCCTGTAATCCCAGCACTTTGGGAGGCCTAGCGGGTGGATCACCTGAGGTCAGGCATTCGAAACCAGCCTGAGCAACATGGTGAAACCTCATCTCTACTAAATATACAAAAAAAAAAAAAAAAAAAAAAAAATTAGCCGGGTGTGGTGGTACATGCCAGTAATCCCAGCTACTTGGGAGGCTGAGGCAGGAGAATCGCTTGAACCTGGGCGGCGGAGGTTGCAGTGAGCCAAGATCGCGCCATTGCACTCCAGCCTGGGCAACAAGAGCAAAACTCTGTCTCAAATAAATAGAATAGAATAGAATAGAATAGAATAGAATAGAATAGAATAGAATAGAATAGAATAGAATAAAAAATAAATGTTGTATTCATTAGCCATTGCCCAACTGATTTTTGATAAAGGTGCAGAAGCAATTCAGTGCAGGAAGGGGTAGCCTTTTAAATAAATGGTGCTGGAGCAACTGGACAGCTATAAGACAAAAAAAAAAAAAAAAAAAAAGGAAAAAAGAAAAAATCTGACCTAAACTTCACACCTTATAAAAAAATTAACTGAGAATGGATCATGGACTTAAATGTAAAACATAAAACTAAAAAAAAATTTAGAAAATAACAGGAGAAAATCTTTAGGATATAGAGCTAGGCAAAGAGTTCTGTGACTTGACACCAAAAGTATGATCTAGAAAAGGAAAAATTGGTAAGTTGACAAAAACAAACGATTTGGTCTGCTAAAGACCATGTTAAAAGGCTGAATAGGCAAACTACAGACTGGGAGAAAATATTTTTGAATCACATGTCCAGTAAAAGACTACTATCTAGAATATATAAATAACTCCAAACTCAATATTAAAAAACCCCAAGTAATCCAATTAGAAAACGGCAAAAGATGTTAAGGAACATTTCACTGAAGAAGATATACAGATGGCATGTAACCGCATGAAGAGATGTTCAACATCATTAGCCATTAGGGAACTGCAAATTAAAACCACAGTGAGATGTCTCAAAATAGAGTTCAATTTTTAAAAAGCCTGGGTGCACTGGCACACACCTGTAATCCTAGTACTTTGCGAGGTTGAGGTGGGAGGATCACCTGAGCCTGAAAAGTCGAGGCTGCAGTGAGCCATGATCCTGCCACTGCACACCAGTCTGGGCAACAGGAATGAGACTGTGTCTTAAAACAAATTTTTTTAAAGGAAAAAATAATATCATTAAATTTAGTAAATGCAGGAAAAAAGGCTAAAGCAGAAAAAAACCACATGTGATCTCAATAACTGTATATAACTTCCAGTAACATTTTGTTGTATTTTATACATTTTTTTGCTCTGTGCATTTTTATATTATATAGTTAATTGAATATGCAGTTGTGTCTTGCTTTTTTCACAATACTCAATATCATGAGTATTTTTATCACTTAAAATTATCCATGAATATAAATTTTAAATGGCTCATAATCTTTGTTGTGTGGATGTACAGTGATTTATTTAACCGTTCCTTTCGTATGTTTAAAGTACTTCCATTTTGTTGCTATTATAAATAATGCTGTGAGAAACATTTTTGTATGTAAACCTCTGTCAGGATTTCTGATTCCTTCCTTACAATACATTCTTAGATGTAGAATTACTGTGTCACAGCGTGGGCATCTTAGAGGCCTTTGTTAACTATACATTGCCAAAATATTTTGCAGAAATATAGTTTCGATTTATGCCCCTTTTATATTCTTACATGTCTCCTATCTCTAGGAAAATAAATGTTCATGTTACTCACCTTCACTCAAGGTTTCCAAACACTTTTTCTTGGCTCTCCTCCTACAACTCTGTTCTCAGCTTTCCGAAATTGTTTCTCTTTACTCCTTAGATATCTGGGTTTCCTTAGGTTCTGTGCTCTCCCTCTTCTCTCTATGTGTATTCTTCTTTGAGCTAATCAGAACCAGCCCCTTGTCTTCAACTACAGTTTACATCATAATGACTCCTAAATCCCATATCACTGCTGAGTTTTGGGAACCAGTTCTAACACCATATTAGATATTTTTACCTTATGCCACATAGCCATCACAAATGTAACTCCCTTATCCAAAACTGAACTCATTATCCAACCACACCAACTTCATCTCCACTGATGGCAGTATGACCCACCCAGTGGTAGAAGCCAGAAGTTTGGGAGTTAGCCTAGATTTCTCCTTGAATTTTGTGTACCACTTGTCAATCATTACATTTTAAGATTCTGCTTCCAAAATAGCTCTCTAATTTGTTACCTCCCCTTTTCACTGCCTTAATTTAGGCCCTCATATTTTTTGTACTACTGCATTGATGTCTTAACTGATACGCCTATTTCTGACCTAGTTCCATCCCTCAGTTTCATCCTTCACATTAAAACCCGTTTGTCTTTTAATTTTTAATCTTTAATTTTATTTTTGAGAGAGGGTCTGGCTCTGTTGCTCATGCTGGAGTGCAGTGGTGCAGTCTTGGCTCACTGCAGCCTCTGCCTCCTGGGTTCAATTCATCCTTCTACCTCAGCTTCCTAAGTAGCTGGGACTGTAGGTGCTTGCCACCATGCCCAGCTAATTTTTTGTAGATCCAGGGTTTCACCATGTTGCCCAGGCTAGTCTCAAACTCCTGAGCTGAAGTGATCCACCTGCATCGGCCTTCCAAAGTGCTGGGATAGGCTGGGCACAATGCGTCACACCTGTAATCCCAGTACTTTGGGAGACCGAGGTGGGCGGATCACTTGAGGTCAGGAGTTCGAGACCAGCCTGGCCAGCATGGTGAAACCTTGTTTCCACTAAAAATACAAAAATTAGCCGGGTGTAGTGGCAGGTGCCTGTAATTTCAGCTACTCAGGAGGCTGAGGCAGGAGAATCACATGAACCCAGGAAGCGGAAGTTGCAGAGAGCCGAGATGACACCACTGCACTCCATCCAGCCTTGGCGACAAAGCGAGATTCCATCTCAAAAACAAAACAAACTATACAAAATGCTGGGATTACGGGTATGAGCCACCATGCCTGGCCCAGTTTGTCATTTTAATGCATGCATTTCAGCATGTTTCTCACCGTCACTGTCTTCTGTCTCCTGTAAAATAAAGCCTATTCTCTGTAACATGGCACCCATGAGCCTGGTCTCGATTTCCTTCCTCCAGGCTACTTTCATGATTTATCCCTGGCCGTGCCTGATCTGGCTGCCAGTCATGCTGAGCTCGTTTCCTCAATATATTAGAATTGTTTTTCAGGCCTTTATGCTTTTGCTCATGTTTTTTTCCCTGACATGCTTCTTTCTTCTATCCATTTGCCAGATTTCTTTCACATCCTAAGATTCAGGTAACATTATAACCTCCTATGGAAAGGAAGCCCTCTGTGGGAAGAGTTAAGGGCTTCCTTGTCTGTGTTCCCATTGTGCCATGTACCTACTTCTTTTTGCCACCTCCTACATTGGTGTACTTTTGTTGTTGTTAAGGTGTCCCTATTATACTAGATTGTAACACATGCTTTCTACCGCCTAGAGCAGCATCTGAGTACTCTTAATTGTTTCCTGAGGGCTTGAGATTAGCATCTGGCATGTAGTGGGTGTTTAATAAATATTTCTTGAGTAGATGAAGTTATGAGTGAATGAATGAAGGGTTTCATGCTGAAAAATGAAAAAAGGGTTTAACTTTAAGAAAAAAGTCACAGATTTTGGAGTCATAGGAATTGAGTTTGAGTCCCACCATCATTTCTTAGTGTTCATATAATTTTAAGCAAGTTGTTTCCCTCCTCTGATCTTTAGCTCTTTTGCAAAAGTGAGGTGGTAGTGGTAGTAGTAATAGTATTAACAGTAGTAGTAATAATAAAAGTGCTTTTAAAATAAATATTCTGCAGATTTTAGTTAATATTGTTACCAGTAATAAAAAGCATCTTCTATATGTAGGCTGCACATGCATAATGCATTGTCTTGAATGAAGTGAGAGAAGAATTACTTAAAACTTTGGGTAGACATACTCATCAATTACAAGATCAATGTACTTGGTTTTGCTATAATTTGGTTGCCATTGTTGACCCATTGCTTTATTGTCCCGTTGTCTCATTACTTGCTCAGACGCTGAAGATGGGTCGGGGGGGAGTCAGTTTTAGAAGACAGCCTTCCCTGGGCTGGGCACAGTGGCTCACGTCTGTAATCCCAGCTCTTTGGGAGGCTGAGGCAGGTGGATCACCTGAGGTCAGGAGTTCAGGACCAGCCTGGCCAACATGGTGAAACCCCATCTCTACTAAAAAAAAATACAAAAATTAGCTGGGCGTGGTGGCGGTCACGTGTAATCCCAGCTACTTGGGAGGCTGAGACTGGAGGATTGCTTGAACCTGGAAGGTGGAGGTGGCAGTGAGCCGAGATTGCACCATTGCACTCCAGCCTGGGGGACAAGAGTGAAATTCCATCTCGAACAAACAAACAAACAAACAAACAAACAGATACACAAAAAGAAAAAAAAAGAAAACAGCCTTCCCTGAAAGTTGTTTGTAATGCTTATGGTCTAGGATGTGAAATTTACAGGATGATGAAACATGCAGATATTAATAGTGTTCCATATTATTTTTGAATGTGGTTTGACTTTTCTAACGATCAGCAGTGACAAACTTGTATACTACCAGTCAACCCTGTTTTCCATGTTTTCTCTACAGAGATGTATAGTTAAAGCAGAGATGACTAATGTGTTTTCAAGAAATGCTACTATAACCTTTAAGTCTGATGGGTAGATTGAGCATTTAAAGCTGTTGCTTTTTCATCGCATCTGGATGACTGTATGTTCCTACCAAATGAATCACTTTATGAATATGCATGAGCTTATAAACACAACTTTTTAGAAAAAATTCTTGTGTTCTGAAACAAAATTACATTGATAGTATTTTCCAAGTTTTCCGTAAGAAGTAGCTTTCCATTAGCCCAGAAATTCCTTGAATAATATGTTTTTACTGCCTTACTTGTATTACATTTAATGACATCTCTGGCTTTATTTTCTCCATTCTTTTTTCCATGGAGTTTCTTAATTTCACTGTTTTTGCCTTGCCCTTTAGACGGGTGAAACAATGATGACTCATTTTAGATTGATGAAAGGGACAGCTTAGCAGCTGGAGAGCTGGTAGACACTAGAGCACTAAATTGCCAGCACCAGCCTTCTCTTCATTGTCCATGTAAGGCTTGTGACAGAGGTATGCCCATTCAGTCATTTATTAATATGTAATTTGTAGGTTAGGTGACATCATCAAATTGTATTTGCATTTGACCTGGAGGTTCAACCATGTTTTGCTTTGTGACATTTTTAATTGTTAAAAATCATAGTTGGGTTCTGATCAGTATGTACATGCTGAATTTCTTTTTTAGCCACATTATGGGCTTTTTTTTTTTTTCTTCAGCACATCAACAGTACACAGCAGCTCAGAATGGTCAAAATTGTTTCATTAGTGCCTTAACAACCATTCATGATATATCATATTGTAGAATGCAAGTATAGTCACGCACTGCTTAGCGATGGGGATACATTCTGAGAAATGCATCATTAGGTGATTGTTTCCTTGTGGGAACATCATAGAGTGTACTTACACAGACCGAGATGGTATAGCCTACTACCCACCTAGGGCTATGTGTATGTGGCATGGCCTGTTGCTCCTAGGCTACAAACCTATACGGCATTTTCCTAACTCAATACTGTAGGCAGTTGTAACACAACGGTAAAGTATTTGTGTATCTAAACACAGCTAAACAGGAAAGGTGCAGTATAAATACAGCATTATCATCTTACAGGACCTCTGTCGGTATATGGTGCATGACTGTATATCCCTTATCTACATTTCCCCCTTTTGGCTTGGATAGACCATCAATTGCTTGGGTTTGCATTTATTTCGTGTAATCTTAAAGGATTTTTTTTTTATGCATGGCACCATTTTTTTTTTTCAATACAAATGGTTAGTATAGAACCCAAATTTGAGAAGTTGATAACAATGGCTTAGTATTGAACACAAGTGTTACATAAAGTTGTAGAAAAAGCCTTAGAGAGGTAGTTGGGGATTTGAGTTCCAGGTCTGACTGTGCACTTGACTCACCACGTCATCTTGGTTAATAATCACCTAACAATAAAAATAATAACCTTAATTTATATAATGCTCTGCAGTCTGCAGAGCACTTTTAAGGAAAGTATAGGCTGGGTGTGGTGGCTCAATGTGTAATCCCAGCATTTTGGGAGGCTGAGGCAGGTGGATCACTTGAGTGATTAGGAGTTCAAGACCAGCCTGGACAACATGGTGAAACCCTGTTTCTACCAAAAACACAAAAAAGTAGCTGGGCGTGGTGAAACATGCCTGTGGTCTCAGCTACTCCAGAGGCAGAGGTGGGAGGATCACTTGAGCCTGGGAGGCAGAAGTTGCAGTGAGCTGAGATTATGCCGTTGCACTCTAGCCTGGGTGACAGAACCAGATCTTGTCTCCAAAAAAAAAAAAAAAATTATATTGGGCATAGATACGATTATTCACATTTTATGATGAGGAAACTGAAATTCAAAGAATTTAAGAGATTTGCTCAAGGTCACATACCGGTAAGGGCTAGAACTAGGAATGATTTTTATCACTTTCCTTTCAGTCATACCATGCTGCCTCTCGTTTTACTTTTATGGGTATCAATTGTAAAATAAGGGGGTTGGACTGGATCAGTGATTTTTTTCAAGCTACATTTACACAGAGTCTTAGGATTCTTTTGAGTGGCCTCCAGGTTTGCTTGTGGAATGAAGATTGAAATATAAGGAAAGGTGCTTAGCTTTGCACCAGACTATACACACTGAGTGAGGTAGTAGTTGCTCATTGACAGTTGAGAAACTACCACATGTTATTACCGATGGATGATTTTGTGTCCTTTTAGTATGATTGGACAAAAAGAAAGTGAAAAGGCATCGGATATAAACTTTTGAGGTTTTGTTTTTGTTTTTTTTAAAGAATGGGGTAGAATTCCATAGCTACTTAAAGCTTGCAAACTACTGCATTAGATGATTTTTTTTTTTTTTTTTAAGGTAGGGTCTCACTCTGTCACCCAGGCTAGAGTGCAGTGGCGCTGATCTCAGCTCTCTGCAACCTCTGCTTCCTGAGCTCAAGTGATCCTCCCACCTCAGCCTGCTAAGTAGCTTGGACTACAGGCGCATGCCACCACGCCTGGGTAATTTTTGTATATTTTGGTAGAGTAGAGGTTTCGCCATGTTGCCCAGGCTGGTCTTGAACTCCTGAGCTCAAGCAAACAACCTGCCTTGGCCTCCCAAAGTGCTGGGATTACAGGCGTGAGCCACCATGCCCAGCCAGATGGTTTTTAAGGAATTTTTCAGCCTGTGAGTTTGTAAAATATTGCAACCTTAACTTTGGTGGTGTTACCTGATGGGCCCCTGATGACTTTACATGTGTTGCAGGCTTACTTCAGTTTAGAGTTATGGGGCATTATTGAAGCCCTGTTTATCTTCCAAGATAGTCTTTATTATTCTTTGCTAAGGTGGCTATTTTTAGTAATCTTTAGGGAAAAGAGGCACAATTGCAGAAATGAGCATGTGTTATTATTAGTATATTTATGCAGCCAATATTGGTAATGCTTTTTTTTTTTTTTAAAGACTGTGTAGGGCTGGGCGCGGTGGCTCACGCTTGTAATCCCAGCACTTTGGGAGGCCGAGGCGGGTGGATCACGAGGTCAGGAGATCGAGACCACGGTGAAACCCCGTCTCTACTAAAAATACAAAAAATTAGCCGGGCGTGGTGGCGGGCGCCTGTAGTCCCAGCTACTCGGAGAGGCTGAGGCAGGAAAATGGCGTGAACCCGGGAGGCGGAGCTTGCAGTGAGCCGAGATTAGGCCACTTCACTCCAGCCTGGGCGACAGAGCAAGACTCCGTCTCAAAAAAAAAAAAAAAAAAGACTGTGTAGGAGTGAAAGGGGAGTTTTCCTTTCCCCCTTTGAGGTTAGCTGAAAATCAACTGAGAAAAGCCAGATTAATAGGAGAAAAGGCATAAACATTTTTATTAACATGTATGGAGGAAAATCACAGAGCGATTGCCCACAACCCAGTGGTGTACAGATGCTTCTGTACCCTTGTTTTTAGAGGAAGGGAGATGGGGAGGTATGGATGATTTTACAGGGCTAGTAAATGATTTTTAAAGTTATTCAATGGGCTTAGAGAATATACAGTGGTCTGGGACAAAGTTTTTTGGGCCTACAGAGCAGATAGTGGTTTGTGACAAAAGTCTGTCCAGGCCCGGGTGTGGTGGCTCATGCCTGTAATCCCAGCACTTTGGCAGGCTAAAGCAGGTGGATCACTTGAGGCCAGGAGTTCCAAGACCAGCCTGGCCAACATAGCAAAACCCCATCTCTACTGAAAATACAAAAAATTAGTTATGCCATGGTGACGCACATCTGTAATCCCAGATACTTGAGAGGCTGAAGTGGGAGAATCACTTGAACCATAGAGGCAGAGGTTGCAGTGAGGTGAGATTGTGCCACTGCACTTCAGCCTGGGTGACACAGAGAGACCCTGTCTCAAAAAAAAAGATAAAGTTACCCCCAAGCACTGGCATAGTGCAGTGTGCAATATGTATATATATATATATATATATTTTTTTTTTTTTAAAGAATATTAGCTAGGCACAGTGGCACATGACTATAGTCTCATCTACTAGGGAGGTTGAGACTAGAGGATCACTTGAGCCCAGTAGGTCAAGGGTGCAGTGAGCTGTGATTGTGATTCCAGCTTGAGCGACAGAGTGAGTCCCTGTCTAAAAAAAAAAAAATCGTCTGGTGTGTTGACATACTTCAGTCTCTCTTCCTGCAATATTAGTTCAGTTAATGAAAACTCAGGGAAGGGACAGAGATAACTATTTTCTTCTTTGTCAGGTCCAGATTTAGGCAGGTCCAGATTTAGGCAGATGAGGGAACTTAAGAGAACAACTTCTCCCTGTGCTTTGGGGTTGGTGAGGGGATGGTCAGAAAGGCCTTGAGGATTCTACAGTTTAGCATGTCAAAGTGCCATATTTTGAGGTATCGGTTTCTGAGCCTCAACAACTGCTAGTAAGAATGATTGACTTTGGAGTTGCACTGGAGTTATTTTAAAAAGTGAAAATGTTACTGTTTAGCCCACACTAGTTATCTTAGTTGTCATTTGTGTTTTCTACAATCTGCCAATGGTTAAACCTGGAATTTCTATCAAGAAGGAACTCTTTTTGCTTCCAGAGTAAAGATATTTTTATTATATTAACCCTTGAAATAGATCCAGTTATGTGTTCACTTTGCATTTGTTTCTGATCAAAATAAACCTGTGTGGTAAGGTGAAAGTGGGTTTTTCACTTACGATATTAGTTACTTACATTTGTACCTTTTTTTTTTTTTTAACTTTTTCACATTTCCTCCCTTGCCCTCCACAATCTGATAAGCATCTCATTGATGACTGTGAGAGACTAATTTAGGCCATGTGGTTATAAATGAGATTTCAATTCATTTCTTCTTCTCTTAACCCGTCTCAGAGGAGATATCACAGGATGACTTTCTATGTTGCCTTTTGACACAAGGACAGTTTGTTTTTGCTTTGACTGATGGATGGGGCAGCTCTAGTTGATGAATGTGGTTTATATGCTCACAGGCAGATGAAAGTGTCCACTCTGCCCTGAGACCCTCTCCTTTCTGCTTAGTGGGGTTATGAAAGCCCCATGGGTATTTGATTTTTCAAGAATTAATCAGTACACAGAAGTTGAAATGTAGACCAAAGGAAAGAATATGTTTTTTCAGTTGGGCTTTTTGTCTTTTTTAAATTATATGGGGTTTACCCTTTGTGTTTCCCAACTCAAGGGTTTGGCTATTAAATAATTGTCTTTGACTCTTACACTTTTTAGGTAAAATTTACATACCAGGAAATGCATAGATATTAAATATACAGTTTAATGAGATTTGATGAATTATTATAACCACCACCTTAATCAATAGAGAAAATCTCTATATCCCAGATAGTCCCCTTGTGCCTCTTTCCAGTCAATCTCTAGACACATTTACTTGTATGATAAAAATATTTTGACATACCCAACTACAAAATGATCAGACCTTTGTTTCTATAGCAATGGGTAGAATAAAATAAAGTAGGATTTACTTAAAACTAATATTTTCTTTGTAGGCAGGCCTGTTGTTACAGGTAGAAGGTGCTCAAAAGCTGGTTTCTTAACTAATTTATGGATTATTTTTATTTTTTATTTGTTATTTTGTTATTTTTAGGATTTTTTTTTTTTTTTTTTTTTTTTGGTAGAAACAGAGGCTCACTATGCTATCCAGGGTGGTCTCACACACATGGACTGAAATGATCTTCCTGCCTCGGCCTCCCAAAGTGTTGGGTGTGAGCCACTGGGCCCAGATTTATTTTATTTTATTCTATCTTTTTAGAGATGACGTCTTGTTACGTTGCCCAGACAGGACTCGAATTCCTAGGGGATTCTCCTGCTTCAGCCTCCTGAGTAGCCGGGACTGTAGGTGCACACCATGGTGCCTAGCTTAATTAATGGAGTTTTTGATAATGGTTGACAAAGATAGTGGTAAGCAAAGCAGCCCTTATATAGACTTTACATCTTAAAACATAATCCCCTATGTGTGAAATTGAAAACAGCTTTCTAGAATAATAAACAGAGATCTATGTGCTAACTAAACGGCAGAGAGAATATTGGCTCAGCCAGGCCCTCACTTTTTTGTTCCTCCCTATCTGTAAAACATAATTTACCTCATCAGCGTGCTATGGACATGGGTTAATGTTTGGAAAATTCTGTGGAAAGAGTGGGGTTCTGACAATGTGCTCTGACCAAGGCAGTTTAGCAAATTTGTACTAAGTGGTTGACCTTTGATAAGCACCACTCCTCCCCCCCCGACTTGTGATTCCATTTTTCTTTTGTGCAAATAGTCCTGAAGGTTTAATGTTTATTTTTTACTACGACGCAGTAGACTTTCTTCTCTTGTGTAGAAACTGCTCGAATGACTGTGGATGACTCCTAGAATATAGGAATAACAGAATCTGTTTCTCCTGTACTCTCAACACAGAATACTTCTGTGACCAAATGTATGGGAGTGTATCCCCACACACCAAGCAGTCAACCAGTTCTGCAGCAGCTGTCAGCTGGTGTCCTCTAATGCAGTTCAGTTCAGTTCAGTTCTGACACTGTCTACCTGGAGATAGCATCAGATCTCACAGATTGAGGGCTCAGTCCCACAAGTCTGTCCCCAATCTTCAGTGCCAGTCACAGGCTCCAGGTGGTTTTACCTGTGCTTCTGACCTGCTGGCTATAAACTGGTTTCCCAAGATCCCCTTATTGGGTTCCATGAAATTGTTAGAGTGGCTCACAGAACTCAGGAAACACACTGACCAGTTCATTAGAAAGGATATTTTAAAGGACACAAGTGAACAGCCAGATGAAGAGATAGATACCCAGGGCAAAGCCTGGAAGAGTACTGAACGCAGGAGCTTCCATCCCTGTGGAGCTGGGGTGCCTCACCCTCCCAGCAAGTGGATGTGTTCCTCTTCACTTTCCTGGATGCCCGCTTTTGGGTTTTTATGGAGGCTTCATTAGGTAAGCATGATTGATTAAGTCATTGGCCATTGGTTATCAGTGCAACCTTCAGCCCCTCTCCTTTCCCTGGAGGTTGAGGGTGGGGTTTTGAGTTCTAACTGTATGAACACAGGGTTGATTCCCCTGGCAATTGGCCACCAGTCCTGTGGTTATCTAGGGACTTTCCAAAAATCATCTCATTAACATAAGTTCAGGTGTGGTTGAAAGGAGCTCGTTATAAATAGCAAAAGACTGTCTTTTGCTTTTATCACTCTGGAGCTGTTCAGGAACCAGTGGCAAGAGGCCAAATACAGTATTTTAACCAAAGTGACTTAGGAAATTACAAGGGTTATATAGGAGCTTTAAGCCAGGAACCATGGTTTTATATGTATATATATATATATGCGCACATATACACATACAAATATCACCGTGACCCATGATGCTCAAGGGCCTGTGCCTTCTGATAAATGGCTGAGTTGGCTGTTACACTTACTTTTTCTGAGCAAATGAATGTGTAGTTTCATTTGGCTCATTCGTCAAACCCCTGGTTTGGAAGGTTGTATGTTTTTATTTAGCTAGTAGCAATTGATGTGGTTGAGGTGGGGCTTTTCTTTGGGGAAGGTACAGCTTTGAGCGGCTGTTAACTTTCAAGTACAAATAGTGTAGCTCCTTATGGCTCAATAGTATCAATAAACTGTTTTATTTCCTTTCCTTTTCTCTTCCTTTTTTTCTTTCTTTTTTAAATGGAGTCTCTCTCTGTTGCCCAGTCTGAAGTACAGTGGTGTATCTAAACTCACTGAAACCTCCGCCTCCTGGATTCATGGTGAAATCCCGTCTGTACTAAAAAATACAAAAATTAGTCGGGCGTGGTGGCACGTGCCTGTAGTCCCAGCTACTTGGGAGGCTGAGGCAGGAGAATCATGTGAACCCAGGAGGCAGAGATTGCAGTGAGCCAAGATCACGCCACTGCATCCCAGCCTGGGCAAGACAGCGAGACTCTGTCTCAAAAAAAAAAAAAAAAAAAAAAAAGAGGGTTGACTGCCAAGTTTAAATATTGGCAGGAAAGGAGGAGATTTCAGTTTTTATGGAGCTTCGTTAATGAACCTTGACTGTTTATTACAAGACTTTTATTTTTAAAATTTACTTAGTAATTATTTACTCATAAAACAGCTACTTACTGTAACCAGTAGGTCAGTTCTACTCTTGAGGCTTCACATTTCTTCATTTGTAAAATTAGTACTTGTATTGGTGTCCATTCCGTTTCTGAAATTCTGTGATATATACATTTCCTTTAAAATGTTACAATTGAAAAAAAAAAGTTACAATAAAGGCCGTTTGTGGTGGCTCACCCTGTAATCCTAGCACTTTGGGAGGCTGAGGCAGGTGGATTGCCTGAGCTCACGAGTTCGAGACCAGCCTGGGCAACATGGTGAAACCTCGTCTCCACTAAAATATGAAAAAGTAGCTGGGTGTGGCAATGTGCACCTGTAGTCCCAGCTACTTGGGAGGCTGAGGCAGGAGAATTGCTAGAACCCGGGAGGTGGAGGTTGCAGTGAGCCGAGATTATGCCACTGCACTCCAGCCTGGGCCACAGAGTAAGACTCTGTCTCTAAGGAAAAAAAAAAAGTTACAATAAAAGCCGGGTGCAGTGGCTCACCCTGTAATCCCAGCACTTTGGGAGGCCAAGGCGGGTGGATCACCTAAGGTCAGGAGTTCAAGACCAGCCTGGCCAGCATGGTGAAACTCCTTCTCTACTAAAAATACAAAAATTAGCCGGGCGTGGTGGCAGGCGCCTGTAATTCCAGCTACTCGGGAGGCTGAGGCATGAGAATCACTTGAACACAGGAGGTGGAGGTTTCAGTGAGTTGAGATGCACTACTGTATTTCAGACTGGGTGACGGAGTGAAACTGTTTCAAAAAAATAAAATAAATAAAATAAAAACAATGTTACAATAATTCTGTCTTGTTTAGAGTTGCCATTTTCTGAGTATTCTGGCCATAGGATTTCTTCTTCTTGCCTCCTTCCCAGCAACATTTGCCCACTTGCTGTGGACTGCGATTAATTAGGCTGGTTTGGAGCTCTTTCCTTCCTGTTCCATTTGTGTTACACCTAAAGCATCTCATGAAGATGATTTAGATTAGTTCCTGCCATCAAAGATAATCCAGTTTAGGATGAAGTCAACAGTAGTTTAAGGGTGGAGTTCTCTTTTGGAACTGTCATTTGGTCAGAATTAGTGAATGCTGTTGTAGAGCTGACCCCTGGACAACACAGGTTTGAACTGAATTTTTTCTTTTTAAAAAAATCCACTTATATGTGGATTTGTTTTCATCCCAATGCTGATCAAAACAATGGTATCTACAGGATGTGAAACCTGTCTGTACAGAGGGCCAACTTTTTGTATATGCAGTTTCCTCAGGGGGACTGCAGGACTTGAGTGTGTGTGTAATTTGGTGTACTCGGGGGTCCTTCCTGGAACCAGTCCCCCAGTATACTGAGGGACAACTGTGTTGAGATAGATATCAGCTGCAGGTTTCCCCCCAAGCTGTTACTCAATTTTCACATTATCTGGGGTTTCATCCATTCTCATATTACCCCCGAAGATTTTATACCAATTTAGGGACATCATGTTTTCCAAATCCTAAATGAAAAGCAGGATATGAAGTGTTCGTATTTTCGTGTTCTATGGTGTTTCCTCTCATGCTCGATTTATTTATATCTAAAATCATGTCATGTAATAGTATATTAATAATGCTATACATTTGGTGCTTTGCCATTCATAAAGTGTTTTTACAAATATTGTTTAATTCGAACCTCATGATAAGCTATCTAGACAGGTATTTTCTCAGACAGATGAGGAAACTGAGATTTATAGAGATTAATTTCTTCAATTCCAAGTAGCTAATTGAAATCCATACGACCTTTCTCATTTATAGGATTTGTAGATCCTACCTCCTTTAGGTGCAAAGGAGCTGTATAACCAGTTTTTTTTCTACTAGAATGATGACCTAATCAGGAGTAAATGACTTTTACTTCATGTGTGACTTCTTCCTACTCACAGGTACTTTGATTCTTTCAAGGTGTATTACACCAATTCAATAGTATCTTGCCTTAAAAAAACTTTTGTTTTATTGAATGTTTACTATGTACTAGGCCTGTGCTTAGCACTTTCAAAAACCTTTTTATTTTGAAAGAAAATAAGTATACTGAAAAGTGTATAATAAAATACACAGCTTAATGAGCTGTTATAAATACTCCTATATACAACACACAGATCAAGAAATAGAACATTTTTAGCATGCCCAGGAGCCAGCTTTTTGTGTGCTGTGTCCAATCAACATGCTAACTTTTTGATATTCACTTCTTTTCTTTTTCTTCTTGTTATTTATTATTATTATTTTTTTAGAGACAGAATCTTGCTCTGTCACCCTGGAGTGCAGTGGCATGATTATGGCTTACTGCAGCCATGACCTCCTGGCCTGAAGTGATTCTCCCACCTCAGCCTTCCAAGTAGCTGGGACTATAGGCACATGCCACTGCACTCAGCTAATTCTTTGCTTTTATTGATTTACTTCCTAAACAAGCATCTTTAAACAATATAGTTTGCCTAGTTTTTAGCGTTATGTAATTGGAATTACACAATATGTATTCTGTTGTATCAGCTTCTTACATCCTATTTTATATTTTTCTCTATTATGTGTAGCAGTAGTTTGTTCTTTTTCATTGCTGTATAGTATTCCATTGCACGAATATGCCACTATTTCTTCATTCTATTGTTGGTGGACATTTGTGGGTGTTTTCCTGTTTGGGGATACTATGAATTTGCAGCTGAGAACATTTCCTCACCCTCCCAGCTTTATCGAGGTACAGTTAACAAAATTTGTGTATATTCAAGGTATATGCCATGATATCTTGATAGATATATACATTATGCAGTGATTACCATAACCTAATTAACATAAAGAACATTATTTTATTTTTTAAATTAAAACAATTTTTTTGGAGACAGGGTCTTGCTGTTTTGCTCAGGCTGGTCTTGAACTCCTGGTGTCAGATTATCCTGCTGCCTCAGCCTCCCAATTAGCTGAGATTACAGTCATGAACCACTGTGCTTAGCTCAAGAACATAATGTGTGTATTCTGGTACATTTCAGCACATATTTTTGGGGATATACCCAAAAATAGAATTATTACTAGGTCATGGGATTCCTTCCTTCCTTCCTTCCTTCCTTCCTTCCTTCCTTCCTTCCTTCCTTCCTTCCTTCCCTCCCTTCCTCCCTCCCTCTTCCTTCCTTCCTTCCTTCCTTCCTTCCTTCCTTACCTCCCTCCCTCCCTCCCTCCCTCCCTCCCTCCCTCTTCCTTCCTTCCTTCCTTCCTTCCTTCCTTCCTTCCTTCCTTCCTTCCTTCCTTCCTTCCTTTTTTTTGGCAGAGTCTCTCTCTGTCGCCCAGGCTAGAGTGCAGTGGCGTGATCTCAGCTCACTGCAAGGTCCACCTCCTGGGTTCCAGCGATTCTCCTGCCTCAGCCTCCTGAGTAGCTGGGATTACAGGCATACACCATTACACTAGGCTAATTTTTATATTTTTTGTAAAGACAGGGTTTCATGATATTGACCAGGCTTGCCTTGAACTCCTGGCCTCAAGTGATCTATCTGCCTTGGCCTCCCAAAGTGTTGGGATTACAGATGTGAACCATGATGCCTAGGCAGGATTTCTTTGTCTTCAATTTATTAGCTACTGCTCAACTTTTTTCTTTTTTTAAAGCCAGTCAAATTTAGCAGTGGGGGGTTGTATACCAACTTTAGTGACACTAATGTTAATAAGTTCTGATAACCCACTACCATAGGACCAGCCTGTCAAACATTTTTCTAAAGTGGTTGTAGGCTGGGCACGGTGGCTCACGCTTGTAATCCCAGCACTTTGGGAGGCTGAGGTGGGCGGATCATCTGAGGTCAGGAGCTCGAGACCAGCCTGGCCAACATGGTGAAATCTCGTTTCTACTAAAAGTACAAAATTAGCTGGGCATGGTGGCACATGCCTGTAATTAGTTTGGGAGCCTGAGGCAGGAGAATCACTTGAACCCAGGAGGCGGAGGTTGCAGTGAGCTGAGATTGTGCCATTGCACTCCAGCCTGGGCAATAAGAGTGAAACAACGTCTCAAAAAAAAAAAAAAAAAATTAGCTGGACATGAGGTTGTATGTCTGTAATCTCAGCTACTCCAGAGGCTGAGGCAGGAGAATTGTGTGAACCTGGGAGGTGGAGGTTGCAGTGAACCAAGATCATGCCACTGTACTCCAGCCTGGGTGACAGAGCGAGACTCTGTCTCCAAAAATAAAAAATAAAAAATAAAAATAAATAAATAAAGTGGTTGTAGCAGTTTAAAGTACTCACCAGCAGTGTAGGTGAGTTCCCATTTCTTCAGATCTTCTCTAACACTTGCTGTTGTCAACTTCTAAATTTAAAATTTTAAAATTTAAATCATTAAATTAAAAATTCCCAATGTAGTAGGAATATAGTGGTATCTCAGTGTGGTTTTAGTTTGCATTTCTCTGGTTAAACACTAGGAGCACCTTTTCATGAGTTTATTGGCTGTTTGTGATATTCAAGTCTTTTGCACATTTTTCTTTTGGGTTATTTGTCTTTTATTGACTTGTGGTAGTTCTTAAAAATTTTTTTTTTAATTAAAAACTTTTGTGTGTTTTGGAGACAGGGTCTTGCTCTTTTGCCCAGGCTGGAGTGCAGTGGCGTGATCACAGCTTGCTACAGCCTCAACTTCCTGGGCTTAAGCGATCCTCCTGCCTCAACCTCCTGAGTAGCTGGGACTAAAGGTGCACACCATCATGATCGGCTAATTTTCATATTTTTAGTAGAAATAGGGTCTTGCCATGTTGCCCAGGCTGGTCTCAAACTCCTAGGCTCAAGCCATTCACCTGCCTCAGCCTCCTAAAGTGAGGGATTCCAGGTGTGAGCTACCTACTTAAAAATCGTTTTAATTTAAAAAATAAAATGAAAAGAATGTTCTTCATGTTAATTACTTAGGTTATGGTAATCATTGCATAATGTATACATCTATCAAAACATCATGGTGTATGCCTTGAATATATACAAATCTTATTTGTTAATAAGTTGTTGAGGAAATACCTGGCCGGTAGTTCCCTCTATATTTTGGAGATGAGCCCCCCCCTCTTTTTTTATTGTACTTGTTACAGATATCTTTTTTCCCCTCTATAGCTTGTCTTTTCCCTGTTAGTTGTGTCTTTTGATAAATAAATTCTTAATTTTAATGTCGTAATGAAATTTAATCTTTTTTTCTGTATGATTAGTGCTTTCTATGTGTTATGACATAAAGTCATAAAGATAATCTCTAATATTATCTTTTAAAAGTTTTATTGCTTTGCCTTTCACATTTAGATTTCTTAAGGGCTAAAATTGTTAGATAACTAGGTATTAGTTGATTATATATAATTAGTGAATAAATATTTATTGTGACTTCAGCTATGTAGAAGAGTCAGTGGTAGATACAAAGAGATGTAAGACTTGGTTCCTGCCCTAAAACAATCAACATTCTGTTTGTGTAAGTAAGGCCCTTGGCATCAGCACAATGTAATAGGAAGAACACTGACTGGGCTGGGCCTGGTGGCTGACGCCTGTAATCCTAGCATTTTGGGAGGCTGAGGTGGGAGGATCACTTGAGCCCAGGAGGTTGAGGCTGCTGTGAGCCGTGAGTACAACACTGCACTCCAGACTGGGTGACAGAGCAAGACCATCCTGTCTCAAAAAAAGCAAAAAAAAGGAAAAGAAAGAAAGAAAAAGAAATAAATAAAAAATACACACACACACACACACACACATCCCTCAGAATCTAGAGGCTTATATCCATGTCCCTTTTGGGGACCTGGCTGTGACACTACCTTTGTGATTTTAGAGATCTCCTTTCCTTCTCTGGGTCTCAGTTTTATCAGTAAAATAAGGGATTGGCTTAAGTATGTAGTTCTTGATTTTGGTTCCTCAAATTGATAAAGGGTCTGAGTAGATAGCACTGGAAGCATTTTTTTTTTTTAAAGCTGAGAGTAAGTATACATTTTTAGCCATGATGAGGCCACACAGGTTAACCAAAAAATAAAATATCTTTGCTTTTAACTGGAGTTGTGTGTCCTTTGTGTGTGAGAACTGAGTTTAACAGCTTTGATTTACAATAAAAGTTTTAACTTAGTTTTTTTAAAAAAATACATTTTGTTTATTGATAATCCTAGTTTAGTATACAAAGTTTTTTTTATGTTTTTTTGAAATGGAGTTTCGCTCTTGATGCCCAGGCTAGAGTGCAGTGGCACAGTCTTGGCTCACTGTAACCCCTGCCTCCTGGGTTCAAGTGGGTCCCAGCCTATCTAGGATTATAGGCGTGTGGCACCATGCCCTGGTGATTTTTTGTACTTTAGTGGAGACGAGGGTTCACCATGTTGGCCAGGCTGGTCTCGAACTCCTGACCTCAGGTGATTTGCCCACCTTGGCTTCCCAAAGTGGTGGGATTACAGGCGTGAGCCACTGTGCCTGACCTTATACAAAGTTTTAAATAACATGGCCTTCTGACTTTAACTTAGAAACCAAAGAGTGGTAGGAGTAGGGGGAAGGTATTAAATAACAGAAACTATCTTTGGTGATTAAAAAGTTGGGTACTACTATTCTAATAACTTTTAAGGGCTCTTCTGTAGGTTAGTGTAAAAGTAATTGTGGTTTTTCCCGTTAAAAGTAATGGCAAATGGCGGGCGCCTGTAGTCCCAGCTACTTGGGAGGCTGAGGCAGGAGAATGGCGTGAACCCGGGAGGCAGAGCTTGCAGTGAGCCGAGATCGCACCGCTGCACTCCAGCCTGGGCAACAGAGCGAGACTCTTGTCTCAAAAAAAAAGCAGTAATGGCAAAAAAAAAAAACAAAAAAAACAAAACCCCTAAGAATTTCAATATATTATGAGTCAGTGAAAATATAGTATTTGTTTTTTTGTTTTCCTAAGTGCCCAATTGAGAGATCTGGACAATTACTATTATGGAGATTGTGAGGATGGACAGAGAACCTTTTGTTCACTGAGGTAGTCAAAGAAGGTAGGCTACCAGGATGAGCTAGGATTGAGCTGTGTGAGAAGGATTGTTTCTATGTATGGAGAAAAATGGGAAAGAGGGAATTGTGGACAGAGCAGTGTAAGCAAGGATATGGAAATAGCAAAGTACAGGTCATTTTTAAGGACAGAAGATGAATCAGTTTAGCATTAGAAGATGATGAAAAAGTAGTCTGAAGTTAAAGTATGAAAGGCCTTCTTCAAACATAAGGTCAAATACAGCTTTGGAAAAGTTAACAGTTACAAGTATGATGGTGTAATGAAGATTCTAGTTCTGTAAGCCAAGCAGGGGCCATTGTCTTTAGGATGCCCTCTATGCTCCAGTATAATGGTGCTGCCTGGCACCATTGAAAACATTAAAAAAACTTTTCTAAGAAGTATTTGAGGACTGGGCATGATCATGTCATTGCACTCCAGTCTGAGTGGTAGAGTGAGATCCTGTTTCTGAAAATAAAAAGTATTTAGGGGATAACCAGATTGGGCTTGTATTGATTGCCAGACCGCCAAGCAGGAAACTTTATTTATTTATTTTTTAAGAGTCAGAGTCTCTTTCTCTCTATTGCGTAGGCTGGAGTGCCAGAGTCATTGGGACTACAGGTACTGCCACCATGCCTAATTAAAAAAAATTAAAAGATGGGGTCTTGCTGTGTTGTCCAGGCTGGTCTTGAACTCCTGGTCTCAAGCAATCCTCCTGCCTCAGCTCCCCAAGTTGCTGGGAGTATAGGTATGAGTCACCATGCCTGGCCAGAAACCTTATTTTGTGGTAGTTGTTCAGCTATACCTTGCAGAAAATTTTATGTGAGTAAATCCTCAGTAAATCCCAAACAGCTTCTCTCAGTACTAACACATGGCTGATAAATGGTACTGAATTCTTTGTAAATCTCACCAATCTCAACAGAATTTCTGGTTCGGGGTAAAAAAAAAAATTCCGTTTAATTTCTGTAGAAAATAACCACTCAGAATCCACTCTCTGTTATATGTAACAATGGACAGAAATTTTACTCTTGTTGGTACAAAACAATGACTCATCCCAAATCATCTCTTGGAATTAAGAATGTAATCGTAATACACTCATACTCATATGTACATGCTCAGACAGTCCCTTTCTGCCTTTCTTTTTATTACCCCTTCTCACTCCATTGTGGTTTAGCTTGACTAATCTATTTGCAGCACATCAGCATCCTTAATGCAGACAGTTTGCAGCTTCTATTTATAGGGAAAAAAAAAAAGGAGTGTGGAGATTGCAGATTTCATCCCCCTTTTTTTTTCTTTTAAAATTTATAATTTCCTTTATTCAGGAGGAGGGTGATTATTTTCGTTTTTGTTTGAGACAGGGTCTCACTCTGTCCCCCAGGCTGGAGTGCAGTGGCGCAATCTTGGCTCACTGCAACCTGTGCCTCCCATGCTGAAGTGATCCTCCCACCTCAGCCTCCTGAGTAGCTGGGACTACAGGCATGCACCGTCACACCCAGCTGATTTTTGTAGCTTTTGGAGAGACAGAATCTGTCCATGTTGGCCAGGCTGGTCTTGAACTTCAGAACTCCAGTGATCCACCCACCTCGGCCTTCCAAAGTGCTGGGATTACAGGTATGAGCCACCGTGCCTGGCCTACATTTTATCTCTGACATTTCTCAATCTAAACTATATATATATATATATATATATATGTACATATATACATATATCATTTACATATAGTTTTTTCTTTAAAAAGTAATTATTTTTTGGTGGACTGAGTCACTTTAATTAAGACTCAGTCATTTTAATGAAGTGGGTTATTTACTTTGACCTTCCTCCCCAGGAAATAGCACTTAAATACTTAAAGGAAAAATTAAAGAGGACCAAGGCCGTGGTGGCAGGGACTGGGAGCATGGTGGCCATACAGCCTGATAAGCCGGCAGAGAAGAGTCCCACAGTAAACTGACACAACTCTGGTGATGTAGGTGGTTTAGGCACAGAAAAAAGGAAAGTTAGATTTGAGTACCCTCAGCAGGCCTTGTACTGATCACCCCCAATACCCATGAGAACACAGCATCCCAGTCCTCGATGGTTTATCGGTGCTCTCTACATGGGGGATACCTGTCACAGCTTTTATTCCAGGACTGGGGAAGTTACACTTTTCTGCCCACCCCACCCATTGTTTTGCGGAGAAGAATCTCTAAAACCTTCATTGCTCATGCTGAAAGTGCTATAGGTATTTGGAATGGGGGAATGGGAAAGAGTAAATTCTGAATGCATTGGAGCCTTAATTTGCTGCCCTTTCTTTCCTTCCCTCCCTCATCTTCATGAAGGAGGGCCCATTGTGAATAAGGAAGAGGGGGGAAGCCTGTCTGGGAGAGGCTTTTTGGGTACTGGGCTTCCCAGGAAGAAGCCACTTCCCACCGTCCCCTTGATGATTATGTGACCCTTTTCTCCATGCAGCCAGAATCAGCTTCTTTGGGGATGAACTGATAATAGATGTTGTCATTAGGGTTATTTTTAAATTTTTAGATTTTTTTTCCAGATGCATCTTCAAAATGTAGGCTTTGGAGGTTGATAAGGTTTTGTGGAATTGGTAAGTGTTGATCTAGAAGTTGGGCAGTAAACAAGAATAGTACCTTATCAGCATTAAAACAAAGCATCTGAAAGAAATGTTTTTGAGGAGTAGTTGAATATTTAGTTGGGTAAAAATTTAGACTCAGAAAATTTTCAGGAAGTTGATAAAGAGTGAATCATTAAGTGGGGAATCTCTTAAAGGTTTTATATTGATTTGATACATTAGAGAATGCTATAATAATAATAAGTGTATTTTGACTGGTGGCCTAAAAAGTAATTGTGCCTTTTATGGTATTTATGAATTGGTTATATTTTAAACAATAAATCTTGACTTTTGTGTCAAGAGTTTCTCTCTCTGTGTTTTTTTTTTTTTGAGACCTGCTCTGTCACCCAGGCTGTAGTGCAGCAGTGCTGTCATTGCTTACTGCAGCCTCAACCTCCTGGGCTCAAGTGATACTCCTGCATCAGCTTCCTGAGTAGCTGAGACCACAGGTGCGTGCCACCATTCCCAGTGCCTCACTTTAGGCTAAGTTTTTCATTTTTTGTAGAGACAGGGTCTTGCTTTGTTGCTCAGGCTGGTTTCGAACTCCTGGGCTCAAGTAATCTTCCTTCCTTGGCCTCCCAAAGTGCTGGGATTACAGGCATGCGCTATCGTGCCTGGCCCTGCATCATAGTGTTTTTTTTTTTTTTTTTTTTTTTTTTGAGACGGTGTCTCACTCTGTCACCCAGGCTGGAGTGCAGTGGTGCAATCTTGCTCACTACAACCTGTGCCTCCTGGGTTCAAGTGATCTCCTGCCTCAGCCCCGCAAGTAGCTGGGATTACAGGCGCACACCACTACACCTGGCTAATTTTTGTATTTTTAGTAGAGATGGGGTTTCGCCATGTTGGTCAGGCTGGTCTCGATCTCCTGACCTCAGGTGATCTGCCTGCCTCGGCCTCCCAAAGTGCTGGAATTAGAGGCATGAGCCACCGCGCCTGGCTACATCATAGTTTCTTAAAATTACCAACTGTTATCTTTGTTTTCCTATTTTAATTAGTCTAATTTTTAATAATTTATTTCTGGGTTACTTTCCGTACTTTTGGTAGAATTGCAGACTCACAACAGGCTTCAGGAAAGTAATTTTACCAAATGCAAGGCTATTTGCAATTTAGTTTTCTGATTCAGAAGCCATAACTCTGTGCTGGTTTTGATTATTCATTATTTAACCAAACATTTTTCAAATGCCTTCCTTATTTTCTGTCTTAACTGCGTAGAATTAAGCCTGTTTCCAAAAGGATTTTGAGGTAATTCTGGAGTTTGAGATTAATATTTTTAAAAAGAAACCACAGTTCATTTTCTGCAGAGAAAGCTTTTAATCAAATATACATATAGTACCCTGTGTCCTTAATTGATTTGAGGGTTTGACTTTTCTCCATGGAGAATTCGAGTTGATATTTTTGTAGTTTAGGAGTTTTGACTTTTCTCTTTTGCCTTTATGTTAACAAACTTGTGAGTTTGCAAGGTTATAATAGAAAGAGTATATAGCGTTTGGAGTCAGGAAGTCCTAGGTTCAAATTTTAGCTTAATGAGCAAGTTACTTAATTTTTCCAAGCCACAGGTTCCCCAGCTATGAAATGGAATAATGTTACCCATCTATTGGGGTTCTTGTGGGGATTAAATCAGATAAAAGTGCTTAGCATAGCGTATAAATGTTAGTTTATTTTCCTTTGGCGATTATTTAGGCTTAAGGGCAAAATTGCCTACTTGTTTTGGAATAAACCCAAATTTTGTGGTTAATTTTAGGCTTTTTCTTCAGTTAGACTTTTGATATGTCTAACTCCTTCCCAATTTTTTTTTTTTTTTTTTTGAGACAGAGTCTCTCTCTGTTGCCCAGGCTGGAGTGCCATGGTGCGATCTCAGTTCACTGCAGCTTTTGCCACCTGGGTTCAAGCGATTCTCCTGCTTCAGCCTCCTGAGTAGCTGGGATTACATCACTATGCCCAGCTAATTTTTGTATTTTTAGTAGAGACGGGGTTTCACCATGTTGGCCAGGCTAGTCTCAAACTCCTGACCTCAGGTGATCCACTCGCCTCAGCCTCCCAAAGTGTTGGGATTACAGGCATGAGCCACCACACCTGGGTGGCAGTGCATTTTTTAATGAGGAAGACTGAACAACTTGACAGAATGGTGAGCTCATATTCTGAACTCTTACAGTTCATCTAATGTCAAATTTCTAGAAAAAAATTATCTATATCTAAAAGTTAGTATGACACACCATAACATTAATTGTGAGTCCCTGAGGGGGCAGCTATAAAGATAAAATGGAGTATAGGATCCCCCAACACACATAACACAAACGCTTGTGATTATGTATTGGCACATGTACACCTTTGTGCTCACCCCTCCTCTCCCTTCCTTCACGTCCATGATGAGTACAGGTGTGTTGCTTTGAATTGGTGAGGAATGGGAAAGAGTCCTTTTGGTGACAAGAAAGCAAACTGGTTTTATTTAGTTCACCAAAATATTGTTTTGATCCTTTTTTGTTTGTTTGTTTGTTTGTTTTGAGACAGAGTCTTGCTCTCTCACCCAGGCTGGAGTGCAGTGGCGTGATCTTGGCTCACTGCAACCTCTGCCTCCCAGGTTCAAGCGATTCTCTCACCTCAGCCTCCCAAGTAGCTGGGATTACAGGTGCCCACCACCCAGCCCGGATAATTTTTGTATTTTTAGTAGAGACAGGGTTTCACTATGTTGGCCAGGCTGGTCTTGATCTCCTGACCTCAGGTGATCCACCTGCCTCAGCCTCCCAAAGTGCTGAGATTACAGGCGTGAGCCACTGTGCCCAGCCGATCCTTTTATTTTCAATATAAAACTGTTGCTGTAAGCACGAGCATGTCCAAAGGGAACACCATGGGATAGTAGTGAATTGAGGGTGATAATCCAGTTTTGAGGCTTAAGTCTGCAATTCCTGGATTAATTTGGCTGCTCTGTTATTGGTGGTTTTGCTAGGATCATCTTCAAATCACTTTATTTTCCTTTATGATAATTGTATTAATAGTATTTCGTAACAAGATTAATCTGGGCCAAGGGCTTTCCTGTGAAAGTTACTGTTTTCATTATGGGAGAAAAATAGAACAGCATGGCCAGTGTGCACTTTTGTTATCCCATCCTTAGGTAAGTGAGTTTAGACAGCCTGAGCTAAATACCTAGATTTGCAAAAACACCTCCTACCCCCATGCTTTCCTTTTACCATTTAAAATTGTTTGTGAAGATCTTTTTTATCTTTTTTTTTTTTTTTTTTTGAGACGGAATCTCGCTCTGTCACCAGGCTAGAGTGCAGTGGTGCGATCTCGGCTCACTGCAGCCTTCGCCTCCAGGGTTGGCCAGGCTGGTCTCGAACTCCTGACCTCTGGTGATCTGCCCGCCTCGGCCTCCCAAAGTGCTGGGATTACAGGCATGAGCCCCTGTTCCCGGCCTGTTTTTTTTTTTGGGAGATGGAGTCTTGCTCTATTGCCCGGGCTGGAGTGCAGTGGTGTGATCTCGGCTCACTGCCTCAGCTTCCCGAGCAGTTGGGATTACAGGCATGCACCACCATGCCTGGCTAATTTTTGTTTTTTTAGTATGAGGTTTTACCGTGTTGGCTAGGCTGGTCTCGAACTCCTGACCTCAAGTGATCTGCCTGCCTTGGCCTCCCAAAGTGCTGGGATTACAGGTGTGAGCCACCATGCCCAGCTCACATTTTGTTTTTATATTCTGAGTATTATATAGTAAAAAAGGAGAAGAGTTCATTGATACAGTCTTTTAAAAACTGATCTCAGTGATATAGTAGGAAAAACACTGGATTAGAAGATAGGGGTTTTAAGTTCTAATCCTGCCTGGCTGTGCCCTTAACTAGCTGTATGAGACTAGGCAACATTTACCATTTCCTTCCCAATTAAATTGAGGTAGCTGTACTAGATTTATCTAACATGCCTTTCATTGCTCACATCATGTGACATTAAGCTTTAATTAGAAAGCTTTGGTTTTGAAACCTCTTTGTTTTCCCATAGGCTTTAACCTTGTTTCCTTTCCTGTTGCCCAGCAGGAATTGGACTAGAGTTGGCCAAAGGTGGGATGAGGAGAGGAGGTGGGAATCTTACCAGAGTTGGTTGGAGTAAAGTTATTGACAGGTGGGAAGAAGTATTCCTGTGACTCTGTGGTTGTTCCTTTGTAAGATTTGAAGGAAAGTAATGAGTCAGGTCTTAATAATAGTGCCTCTATGTTATTGCCTCCCCCCCATTATCTTTTGTCAGAATTGATTAGCAAAATGCACTTACCCAAGTATTTTCAGGGTCCCTGTTTGGATAGTCTAAATAACGTTGTTCCTTTTTTTTTTTGGAGACAGGGTCTCACTTTGTCACCCAGGCTGGAGTGCAGTGGCACAATCTTGGCTCACTGCAGCCTCGACCTTCTGGGCTCAAGCAATCCTCACACCTCATCCTCCTGAGTAGCTGGGACCACAGGTGTGCACCATCATGCCTGGCTAATTTTTTGTATTTTTTGTAGAGATGGGGTTTCACCATGTTGCCCAGGCTGGTCTCGAACTCCTGGGTTCAAGCGTTCTGCCCACCTCGGCCTTGCAACATGCTGGGATTATGGGTGTGAGCCACTGCACTCTGCCTTTAGTTACTTTTATCTACCTATGGTCCTAAAGGTAGATTCGGTGAACTTGCCTGTCGGTGCTTAAGGATCAGTCTTGTCTTAGTTCAGACAAGTTAAATTCAGGGTTGCATTCTGTCAACTTTGTTTCTAATCAGTGGATGATAATATGATATTTGGAGAGGATTTTTAATATATTGGAGTCTTATGGTGGCATTCTGTTACTTAATAAATATTTTAATTTCTTAGCTTTTTTTCCCCCTATTCTCCATAATTTTTGTAGATAGATGCTCAGACGAAGGCATCAGTAGCACATGGATAATCAGGGTTTTTTGTTTGTTTTAACATTTCTTGTTAAAGTATAATGTTCAGCAATGGGGACCAATCTATACTCCTCATCTGTATAGTAGTTTGTCAATAAATAGGTTGCTCCGACTTTAAATTCTCAGCTTGAATTGTTTCTTTTTTGTGTGTGGAATTTATGACCCTCTGTGATGTTGACCCTACCTAAAGCAAATAGAATAGCTACACCAGCAAAATGAAATACCGTAACAACAACATATGCTCATGTTTATATAGTGCTTACTGTGTGCCTGGCATGGCATTGAATAAATATATATATTTAATAAATAGAGTCGGGGTCTCGCTTTGTTGCCTACCTTGTGTTGAACTCCTGGCCTCAAGTGATCCTTCTGTCTCCACCCCCACAAAGTGCTGGGGTTACAGGCATGAGCCACTGCTCCCAGCCAGCATTGAATATATTTTTTTTATTTCATCCTGAGAACAACCTTATGAGGTACTTTTAGGTCATACTTTTATTACCCTCATTTTATACTAGAAAAATTGTGCTTTAAGATGTGAAGCAAATTGCCCAAAGTGCAAAACCAGTAAGTGTTGGAGCTTGAATTCTAAACCAGATCTGCCTGAGTCAAGCTTTTCTTTTATGTTCTTATTTACTAAAGGCTTCTTGAACAGAAGTATGTGAGAGTTGGGCACATGCAGCTTGGTCAATTGTATATAAACCCAGTCAGATTCTGAGTAGTGTAGATCTGATAAAGTCAATGTGAATTTCTCATCATGCATTGAAAGAGACTTAATGTAGCAAAAATCAGTATCATAGGAAACGAGATGTTACTGTGGTAGGCACACTGTTCTCTCTCACCTACCTCATTTTTGTTGTTATTGGTGGTGGCTATTGCTCTGGCAACTACAAAGGCAGCATTTACTTGACACAGCATGTATGCTTAAGGCAGAACACTGACTGCTTTTCATTGCTGGCAAATCCGGACTTCATCAGTACTGGCTACCTGTAAGGAATGTGAGCATGTTGGATTTTAGAACAGGAAAAACACAACTTCCAGCTCATTTCACAGTAGAGTTCACTTAGGGATACAGACTTTTTGGTGACAGTAGCTGTTACTTTCTGCTTATTAATTCAGATACTTGCATAATGCTAACCTGGTAGATATTGTCAGATGACAAGCCTTCCTCCTACATGTTCTCTATAAAAGAACTGCTAGTGACAAGCATTTTATTATATTAAAAATTCTACTTCATACTGTTTTAAGTTAAAGTGTATTTATTATGAAGCCAATATTGTGAAATGTTCTTTTTTTCTTTTTCCAGAATGTGGTTTTTTTTTTTTCTTGTAATGGACTAAGATGCAGGCTTATTGTGTAGAATGAGGAGCTATTGCCCAGATGGACCTTAGTGAAAGTAACTTAAATAAGCGAGTAGATTTTGCTTCTGTTTGGGAAAATGATCTAAGACGGATGCTGGTATTTTGGGCAGGTGGAGACTAATGTTTTATCTCAATGTTTGCAACTTAAGTTCAGCCTACCTAAGGGCTGTCCCTTAAGGGTGTCCAATTGTTTGGCTTCCCTGGGCCACATTGGAAGAATTGTGTTGGGCCACACATAAAAATACACTAACACTAACAATAGCTGATGAGCTAAACAAAAAAAAAATTGCAAAAAAATGTGATAATGTTTTAAGAAAGTTTATGAATTTGTGTTGGGCCATATTCAAAGCCATCCTGGGACACATGTAGCCTGCAGGCCGAGTTGGACAAGCTTGGTCTAGAAGTTTTCTAGATTTTACTACAATGTTCAAATGGCAAGCTTTAAAACTGGGGAAAGGAATTTTGGGTAAGATACAAAGACAGATTTGAAAAAGCATACAAGTTCAGGGAACTGCAAATGGTTTCTTAAGACCAAAGCACAATGTCAGTGTGAAGAAGTGGCAGGTGATGGGAAAGGATAAATTAGCGGAGCCCAGACAATGAAGGAGCTTTGTACTTGATGCTGAGAAGTGTGGATTTGTTTCTGCAGATAATGGGGAACTTCTGATGTTTTTTTTTTAGGTGGACGGATAGAATCAACTTTGCTTTTGTTAATTCATGTGACAATGTAGAAGGTGGACTGAAGGTAGGGAGAGTATTGTATTCATTGGAGACTCATTGATTGTTAGAAGACTATTGTAATCATTCAAGCAAGAAATAATGACCTAGGCCAGGTACAGTGGTTCATGCCTGTAATTTTAGCACTTTGGGAGGCCGAGGTGGGAGAATCATTTGAGGCCTGGAGGCAGGGTCTTGCTCTGTTGCCCAGGCTGGAATTCAGTGATGTGATCATGGCTCACTGCAGGCTCCAGTTCCTGGGCTTGTGATCCTCGTCTCAGCCTCCCAAGTAGCTGGGACTATAGACGTGAGCCACTGTGCCCAGCTCAAATTACTTTATTTAAAATTTTTTTTTTTTTGAGATGGAGTTTCGCTGTGTTGCCCAGGCTGGAGTGCAGTGGGGCGATCTCAGCTCACTGCAACCTCCACCTCCTGGGTTCAAGCGATTCTCCTGCCTCAGCCTCCCAAGTAGCTGGGATTACAGGTGCACGCCACCATGCCTGGCTAATTTTTGTAGTTTTAGTAGAGACGGGGTTTCACTATGTTGGCCAGGCTGGTCTTGATCTCCTGACCTCAGGTGATGTACCTGCCTTGGCCTCCCAAAGTGTTGGGATTACAGGCGTGAGCCACTGCGCCCGGCCTCAGATTGATTTTTATACATTGAAAGATGACCTGGAAATTATTCAAGACGTTAATTTAGATAGTAATACAGTCAAGTGACATAAACCTCAGAGAAGAGGAAGGTTTCCTTGCTATCGCCCCACCCACTAGAGTGGAAGAACTTTGAGGGAGATAGAATAGTGATATTATATTCTAGTTCCTATAGATAAAGAATGTTTGCCAAGAAGGTTAACTTCTGTAGCTGAGCTCCTTTGCTGAGAAGATGAAGGAACACTGTTTAATGGATAGATTTAGTCTGTGATTCTCTGTGGAGGTGATTACTGTCAGTTCTCTTTATCCTAGCAGCATTTGGAAAACTGCAGCTAAGCAACCCGTCGTCATTTCCTAATGTTACTATAATCTGGTGTCAATGACTAATGATCTCATTGGGCTAGTTATTCCCCCCCAGCAATGCTGGCATCAGGAAGCACATTAATAGTCTGTAAGAAATGCATTCATTAAAAACCAGGTAATCACTTTGGAGCTGGTCCTGGCAATATCTGAATAAATTGGACAAGTTAGAGAAAATCTTGAGCCTGAAAGCTACTTTGTCTTTCAGCTTGGTTTGGGCAAGGTAAGAAGAGATGAATCAGTTATATTTGATGGGATCTGATGTTACTTTTATAAGATATATCACTTTAATATGATGCTTCATCATTAATGTTTTAGTAATCTGACAGCATTAGAGAGAGTTGATATTCCCCCTATTTTATTATTTCTTGGCTTCGTGACAGAACTGTGCATTAAAAGGCACTTAAGATTTTAAAAGGGATATCTAAGAAAGTGGTTAAAAAACAAACAAATCCCAAGTGGCTTGATCTGACTTACAAACTCTAACAATGTGTAGCTAATTGCAGATAGATTTTATCATTCACAGTAGTGTGTCAAGTCTCCTGTGCACATCTTCTGTATTGGAGCATAAGTAATGGAGATGTTATCTTGCCCAACATTAGGTTTGAGGAAGTCGTTTTTAAGACAGAAATAGTAGAATAGTGTTATTCCATACTGTACTTTCCCCTTTTATATAAGCTTGCTAAAATTAAGGTTGGGCAATAGGCCCTTGAGCTAAATGTGACCTGATAGAAAGTTTTAGCAACAATGAAAAAAATTACAACTATCTAATATACATATCTAATATTAGATATTTACCTTATTTACAGATCACGCACAATCAAACAAATGCCAATTATAACTACGTTCTTTTTTACTTGCCAAAATGGAAAAACTTTATTAAACAAGTTTATGCCCAGTGTTGCTCTGGGATTGGGGGACTAGGTAGGCATGATTTCAATGGAAAATAATTTAGTAATGGTATGTCTCAATAATGTATCAACAACCTGGAAAGTATATATTCTTTGACTTAGGATTTTCATTTCTAAGAATTTGTCTTATAGAAATAATAGTAGGTCAAAACAAGAATGTAGTCATAAGAGTATTTACTGCAATGTTGTTTAGAAGAGGGAGAAAACAAATGAAAATGGGCTGGGTGCAGTGGCTCACGCCTGTAATCCCAGCACTTTGGAATGCTGAGGCGGGTAGATCACTTGAGGCCAGGAGTCTGAGACCAGCCTGATGAAACCCTGTCTCTACTGAAAAAACAAAAAACAAAAGAAAAGAAAACAAAAACCCACAAAAAACAAAGAAATGAAAATGAAAAGAGATCTCACAAGACATATGAATATGTTGAACTTCAAACTGATGCAAACAGGTGTGCATCTAGATTCAATAGTGGGCAGTTAGAATTTGAAACTTACTTGTCATTGATGATTGCCCTGTGCTCAGAGGAATCACAGATTAAAAAAAATTTTTTTAGAAAGAATTGAAGTTGAGTTTCAGAAAAGTCAGATATTTAAGTTTACAGCCGTAGTTGGAGTGCAAACACGTATGTCTTAATTACAAAATGTCTGTTCTGTTAGTACAACTTAGCATAAAGAAGAGATGGACCTACAAGTGAAGTATATCAACTGATAAGAAACAAAATGCTTTAAAACTTTGGATTCAAACCTATGGTTCCAGAACTGTTCTAACATTTTAAACTATATGGTCAAACTCTAGGCAAGTGTGGTTCCCTTGTGTTTGTGAAACTATATTTTTCATAAATCTTCTGAAGTAAAAACTAAGCACTCTCATTAGTTATTTAAATCTGGAATTGGATTTGGAATTTGCCTTGATTTTATATACCTTTGTTCTTGAGGCTACCTGTATTTGCCAGTTTTACCTTATTCAAAATGGGTCACTTAGTAAAATTAATTGTCTAACTATACACTTTTAGTTTGATTAAGCTTTTTGGATTAGTTTGGGATTTTGACTAAGTTTCTATATTTGTATGATCAATAATTTCATACTTATAGTAAACAAAAATTTATATATCTGTAGTCATATAGATTTATGATTCTATGGCTCTAAAAATTTCAGTGCTCTTAGAGTTGTGGAAAGAGCAGAGCACTAGATTAAAAAATGAAACCTCTGTGTGCCAGGCCCTAGCTGGGCTTTCTTGAGGCATTAGAGTGATAAAGTTTGTTGAGGAAATGGTGAAAGCCATACCTTTGTCCTGCCATTTTTTTTCTTTATGAGATCATGGTTGAAGTCCCTGAATCTCATTATAGTGAAATTGAGATTTTAAATATTTGTTTCTCTTTACATCCCAAATTCATTGTAGCTAAGAGGAGGAATTTCAGATATTTTTCCAAGAGCAGTTGTCAGTATTTTTTTTTTTTTTTTTTTTAAGATGGAGTCTTGTTCTGTCGCCCAGGCTGGAGTGCAATGGCATGATCTCAGCTCACTGCAGCCTTTGCCTCCAGGGTTCAAGCGATTCTCCTGCCTCAGCCTCCTGAGTAGCTGGGACTACAGGCGTGCACCACCATGCCTGGCTAATTTTTTGTATTTTTAGTAGAGACAGGGTTTCACCATGTTGGTCAGGCTGGTTTCAAACTCTTGACCTTGTGATCTGCCTGCCTCAGCCTCCCAAAGTTGTCAGTATTTTACTTACTTTTCTTTCCTTGCGTATTGGAATAGCTTTTTTTTTTTTAATTATCATATACACTACCTGTGGAGGTAAAAACATAAACTGTTGTTTTCTTGGAGGCTGAGGCAGGAGGATCACTTGAGCCCAACAGTTTGAGACCAGCCTGGGTAACATAGCAAGACCCTGTCTTTATAAAAATAAAAAGAATTACTGGGTGGTGTGCACCTGTAGTCCTAGCTACTCGGGAGGCTGAGTCAGGAGGATCACTTGAGCCCAGGAATTTAAAGCTGCAATGAGCTATGATTATGGCATTGCACTGCAGTCTGGGTGACAGAGTGAGACCTTGTCTCTAAGAATAAAATAAAATGGAATTAACATTCACTGTCAATAAAGGCACTCTTGTGCCCTTTTTGTCCACTTCTTGACTGTCCTGGTCGTATGAGATCTGTTTTTCCTCTAAATTCATTGTATACTATTTTCTTTACATTGTACACTTGGCCATCTCTGGGAAAATGTTAAGGATGTTAATGTTCTCATTTTAGTATACTGATATCTCACTTTTCAGACTATCATCTTCCTAATCTTTTTCTTTTGTCATTTTATCCAGTTGTACTTATGTAAGCTACCATAAACTTTTTCTGAATCAAAGCAAAATATAAATTAATAAATGCTTCTTTAATAGTGTATATTTTATTCTTTTTATCAAATTTTTAAGTCAATAAGTACTGTGATTTAAGAACTTTTTATCCTATAATACTGAATAAAGTGTTTTGATATAGAATATGGTACATAGATATAGATATGCATTTAGTGCCTTGCATTTTTGTTGAATGAATGATTACTACACATAAGAGCTAAGTCAGCTGTTCGGGGTCTTCTGTTTGCCTGCATCTGATTGGCCTGTCAAGCAGACTGACTGCTCACCTGTTAGACCTATATGGGCTGGCTGAGTATATAGCTAGTGTTTTGCTCAGCACACCTCTGCTTGTGAGCATGGATTGATGTCTGCTCTTAGACTAGTTGCGAGCAGTCAAGTGTATGGCAAGGTGAAGGAAGACTGGCAGTGAAGATATCTTAAAGAGGTAATCTAATAATAATGGCCAGTGGTTCCCCTGAATCTTGTTTGCTCAAGTTGTTCACGTCAGAGAGATGTAAAATTGCTTTCATTTGGGTGGGTTTGGGAAATCTTTTTTGATAATGGGAAAAAATGAGAAGGTCCTCTATGATATTGTTGTGGATGGATGTGCAGATGGTCAGAGAACATGAACCTGTTAAATTTTGAGCTTGAATACTTTCATTAACAACTTAATTGAGAATAGCTACATAGCGTCTATTGTTTATTCTTTTTATAACGAGTAGAGAAATAGAGAAATGTCTTTTTTTTTTTTTTTTTTTTTTTTTTTTTTTGAGAGAGAGAGAGAGAGAGAGAGTCTCCCTCTGGTGCCCAGGCTGGAGTGCAGTGGCACGATCTTGGCTCACAGCAACCTCCGCCTCCCGAGTTCAAGCGATTCTTATGCCTCAGCCTCTTGAGTAGCTGGGATTATAGGTGCCTGTCACCACACCCAGCTAATTTTCATATTTCTAGTAGAGATGGGGTTTCATCATGTTGGCCGGGCTGGTCTTGAACTCCTGGCCTCAGGTGATCCACCCGCCTTGGGCTCCCAAAGTGTTGGGATTACAGGTGTGAGCCACCGTGCCCGGCCTGAGAACTGTCATATTTTTAATCCTGTTGGGTCTCCCCCTTCTCATGTCACTGTATTTGAGCAAGTTTATATAAATTATTGATATTTTTCTGGTCACAAAAGTGCAGCTATATTTAAGATAATATTTTCTTATTTTCACCCTCTTGACATAATCAAGCCATAACATGAAATGGAGATTTATTATTTATTGTTTATCAAATAAAATTTTGTTCCTTCTTTTTTTTTTTTGGAGACAGAATCTCGTTCTGTCACCCAGGCTGGAGTGCAGTGGCACAATCTCGGCTCATTGCAACCTTTGTCTCCCAGGTTCAAGCGATTCTCATGCCTCAGCCTCCCGAATAGCTGGGATTATAGGCACACACCACCACACCTGGCTAATTTTTGTATTTTTAGTAGAGACAGGGTTTTGCCATGTTGGCCAGGCTGGTCTTGAACTCCTGGCCTAAAATGATCTGCCTGCCTTGGCCTCCCAAAGTGCTGGGATTATAGGCATGAACCACTGCACCCAGCCAGAATTTTGTTCCTTTTTAATAATTAATTAATTAATTAATTAAGATGAAGTCTCACTATGTTGTCCAGGCTAGCCTTGAACTCCTGGGCTCAAATGATTCTCCCATCTCAGCCTCCTAAGTATTTGGGACTACAGGCAGGTTCTACCACACCTGACTTGTTCCTTATTTTAGATTTTGAAAATAAGCAAGTGAAATAAAGGCTTATCAAAGTATACACAACATTTTGCTAGATACTGTGGATGATTTTTCAGGGAAGATGCCATTCCTCCCCTGAAGAAGATAATTATTGTAGAGTTAGAGCTAACAGACACAATTAGATGATATATAAATTTATTCTTAGGAGCCAGGTTGTTGAGAGGATTAAGAGCAATCACTAGAAGATTAGAATATTGGGGACTTCCAAAACATCTGAAGTGTATCTAGAATAGTTGATAAGATCTGCACAGGTAGAAAGTAGGGTGAGCCGGGTATGGCGACTCAAACCTGTAATCCCAGCACTTTGGGAGGGTTGAGGTGGCTGGATGCCTTGAGTGCAGGAGTTTGGGACCAGCCTGGGCAACATGGTGAAACCTTATCTCTACAAAAATACAAAAATTAGCTGGGTGTGATGGTGCACACCTGTAGTCCTAGCTACTCGGGAGGCTGAGGTGGGAGGATCTCCTGAGCCTGGGAGGTGGAGATTGCAGTGAGCCAAGATCACGCCACTGCACTCCAGCCTTTTGAGGCGGTGTCTTGCTCTGTCGCCTAGGCTGGAGTGCAATGGTGCGATCTTGGCTCACTGCAACCTCCACCTCCCGGGTTCAAGCGATTCTCCTGCCTCAGCCTCCCGAGTAGCTGGGATTACAGGCATGTGCCATCATGCCCAGCTAATTTTTGTATTTTTAGTAGAGACGGGGTTTCCCCATGTTGCCCAGGCTGGTCTCAAACTCCTGACCTCAGGTGATATACCTGCCTCAGCCTCCCAAGTGCTGGGATTACAGGCGTGAGCCAACATGCCCGGCCTAAGACTCTGTTTTAAAGAAAAAAAAAAAAGGAATAAAAGTAGAGGTGAGAAGTGCCTGGAAAACAGGACTTTTAAACTGAGCTTGCTGCAGAGGTGGACACAAAAATTTGGGGCTGTTTTGTTTGAGGAACGAAGAGTAGCAGGACAAAAACAGATTGTTCTGGGGTTGGTATTAATAATTGTATAGGTAGCGTGGGGACAGCTTTTAGAGAGCCTTGAAAGCTGAACCCGTATGTTTTAGTTTGGTGTGAGTAAACATAGGTTCCTGGTGCCCTGTAACAGGAGTGTTTGACGCAGTTTAGTCTGACAGTGATGGCTTGTAGTACATATGACTGTGGTCAAGATGAGGAGATTAATTAGCTAATCCCAAAGGGATTTTGTGATCATTTATTGAATCCTTACCACCAAGCACTGTTTGTCATGAATCATTATTTCATCTAAACCTGGCAACTGCCCCGTGAATTTGATATTATTATAATCCTCACCATAACAAGTGAGAATGCTGATGCCCAGCAAGGGCAAGCACCTTTCTTAGGGTCACAAAACTAGGAAGGAGTAGAGCAGTCAGTGTGGCTCCAGGAAGCAGGATCTTAACCACTGTGCTCCAAAGTGTTGTTTTTCAGAGAAAGGAAGATTAACATTCTTTCCTTCGATGTATTTTTTTCCTTGCTAATTCCCTATCTCCTTACCTACAATGTGGCTTAGTGATCTTAGGACAAAGGTTTGGCTTGGAGACTTCAAAGAGGTTTGTCCATTTCAGACTCTTCAAAAACAGTTACTGGTTACTTACAAATAATACTTTGTAATTCAATAACTGAAAAATCAAAACAACTTTAAACAGATTTTAAGGCTGGAGAAGGGAGGCTAGCTAATTTCATAAATTTGTTGAAGTTTGATTTTCTTTACCCTAGTTGTATCATAAATAGGAATGGTTTTTTATATTTAAACTTGTTTAAATATACTGTTTATACCTGTTTAAATGCTAAGCCAACAAAAGCTCTCTGAAAGAATACATGCACACAAACACATGTCTGTTTCGTCATGGATGTGTAACTCACTCATGGTTGCTCCTCCTGATGTCTGTGTGCCACACAGTTCGGAAAAGGCACTTGCTTGGCTGTCACGCTCTAGGTTCCCTTTGTCATTTGTGACAATTGGTCTCTTTGCTGTACATCTTTTGGGATGAAGGATTGAGCTCTTGTAAAAGCATTTCGGAGGTTTTTCAGCTAATGATTTTTCCTCTCATTCTTTACTGTTTGGTTTCCTAGGCAACCCAGCCTCCCCTTGCGCCCTGCTGACATCTGTTCAGCCCCTCTTCCTCTCCACTACCCCTCCCGTTTCTCAAGTTGTTTTTTCATTGCTGCTTTAGGATTGCACTAAAGGAATATACATGTTTTCCTAAATATCTGCTCCTCTATACTTTTTAGAATATATTAGAAGGATGGGAAGAAAAAAAAATCATTTTTAGAAGCTAAGTAATGTGTATTTTTAGGTCAGTTATAACAGGGTTTCATCCATGTAAGGCTAAATTTATTCTGTTGTTTCTAGTGTTGGTTTTCTTTTTTAAAGTTAAACAATAATAAAGAAATTGTCCATTTAAACCAGGAATTCCATAATTAAGCTATTTTAGGAATGTAAGGTGTTGTATAGGAAAAAAAACAGTCTGAAAATGGTGTGCATAGTTGCGTTTCTAGATGGTTATGCTGTGATTTGTTTTTTTAAAAAATCAATTGTGTCTGTTAAAAGCATTTCTGTTACTGTGGGGAGGGATTTTTTTTTATTATACTTTAAGTTTTAGGGTACATGTGCACAATGTGCAGGTTTGTTACATATGTATACATGTGACATGTTGGTATGCTGCACCCATTAACTCGTCATTTAGCATTAGGTGTACTAGCTTTTGGGTGAGTGCAGTGGCTCATGCCAATAATCCCACCACTTTGGGAGGCTGACATGGGAGGATCACCTCAGGCCAGGAGTTTGAGACCCATCTGGGCAACATAGTGAGACTCTGTTTATTAAAATAAAAGTAAAAATAAAATAAAAATCTGTCTAGTTGTTCACATTTGGTCCTTTAGAGATACTTTTTTTGAGACAGAATCTCACTCTGTCACCCAGGCTGGAGAGCAGTGGCATGATGACGGCTCACTGCAGCCTCTATCTCCTGGACTCAAGTGACCCTCCCATCTCAGCCTCCCGAATAGCTGGGACTACAGGTGCATGGCACTACGTCTGGCTAATTTTTAAATTTTTTTGTAGAGATGAGGTCTCTCCATGTTGCCTAGGCTCGTCTTGAACTTTTGGGCTCAAGAGTCCTCCTGCCTTGGCTCCCGAAATGCTGGGATTATTATAGTCATGAGCTACTGCTCCTGACCTAGTGATAACTTTTTGAATCCCAATTCCTTGATCTTTAGCATCCTAGGCAAAGACAACCATTTCTGCTATGTAAAGCACAGTGAAAAGCCCTGCTTCTCTATATACAAATGAGACAGATTGTACAGTTAATATGTATTGGGTGCTGCATGGTCCATCCTAACCGTAGTGCTAATTGCCATATCATTTACTTTTACATTTGGAAGTATTTTACTTTGGCCTCAATGTAATTTTGTTTTTTTAATGCTGTAGAGTGTATGGGATATAGGTAAGGAGTAGATAAGAAAGGAAACAATAGAATCAGAAATAGTAAGAATTGCTATATAAATGCCTTTCCCTGTGAATGAACACAAATATATGAGGTGGTTTTTTTTTTTTTTGGTCTTGCTCTGTTGCCCAGGCTGGAGTGCATTGGTAGGATCTTAGCTCACTGCAGCCTCCGCCTCCCGGGTTCAAGCAATTCTCTTGCCTCAGCCTCCTGAGTAGCTGGGATTATAGGCGCCCACCACCACGCCTGGCTAATTTTTTGTATTTTTAGTAAAGATGAGGTTTCACCATGTTGGCCAAGCCGGTCTCGAACTCCTGACCTCAAGTGATCCGCCCGCTTTGGCCTCCAAAAGTGCTGAGATTCCAGGTGTGAGCCACCACGCCCGGCCATGAGTTTTTTGTATGTATGTCTAAATATGTAGAAAGACAAGATTTACCCCCTTTTTGGTGTCTATAATAAATTTAGTGATATACATGTATGGGTGTATATGTATATAGATATGTAGGCTGTGAGTTAGAAATGAAAAACCTGCCATAAAAGCGAGAGGAAGGAGGAGTTAATTTTGCCTGAAGATGTCAGAGAAGGCTGCATTGAAAAAATTTGCCATAGACCTGGTGATAGGAGATTGGATGGGCATTACTAGCTGTGTGTAGTGGTTAGTACCAAAAAGTATGGGGATAGGAGGGGACAGTGGCTGGGAATATTGGAAAATCTAGTTGAAAGATAGGTTGAAGGCTGATTGTGAAATAGTTTCACTTACTTTATCATTTAAATAATAGGCAACCACCAAAATTTGTTTGGTTAGACCTTTTAGATCAGATTTGTATTTTGAGAGTATCTCTAATAGTATAGAATTATGCGTACTTCTTGACTGAAACTATATGTTAAATAATGAATTTGTAACTTAGTTATTAGAGTATTCAGATTATACCTGTTTCCCCCCCTTCCCTCAATTTTTAGAAAGCATTCTCTGATGAGGCAGGGGTTTTTGTTTGTTTTGAGACAGGACCTTGCTCTATTGCCCATACTGGAGCGCAGTGGCATGATCTCGACTCACTGCAACCTTTGCCTCCCGGGTTCAAGTGATTCTCATGCCTCAGCCTCCCTTGTAGCTAAGATTATGGGCGTGTGCCACCATGCCTGGCTAATTTTTGTATTTTTGATAGAGACGGGGTTTTGCCATGTTGGCCAGGCTGCTCTCGAACTCCTGGCCACCTCGGATCTGCCCACCTCGGCCTCCCAAAATGCTGGGGTTACAGGCATGAGCCACCATGACCAGCCAAGGCAGGTTACTTTTATATTGGTTAAAAGTTAGTGCCTGATATTAAATCCTTAGTCTCCCACTAACCAGCTCTCTCTCTGACCTTGGATAAGCCTTAAACTTTGGTTTAATTCATTTGTAAAACAAGCATAATAATGCCTACCTGAAAGAACTGTTGTGAGGATTTGATTGAACGGGATAATATGTAAAGCACAGCTCTTGACACACTGTAAATGTAGCTGAAAAATAGTAGTGATTATTTTGCGGTAACAGCCTTCATTGTAGAAGAAAATTAATGGAATGCGAAGGATTAATGATTTTGGGAGGTGAAGGGGAGGAGACCTTGTTAAGTAGATTAATTAGGAAGTTATTGGTTTGTCCAAACAGTGCTTTTAGGTGACGAGGGAATTCAGTGTGGAAGAGGAGGTTTGGCAGGAGAAGAAAATATAATCAGTTTAGTTGTAGGTGGGTTGAGTTTAAGGTACCCAAGGACACAAAGGTAATATTGTGGGGATGACTGTTGGAAATATGAAGCCTGGAGTTACGAATGTGGAAGTTATTGCTCTCTGGTTGGAGATACCTGTGTCTGGGAAGAGTGATCGAGTGAGTAGAGGCCTATTAATGTTTTCTTTTTTTAAAAAATTTACTTTCAATATGCTGCCAATAAAGTAATTTGCACTGTCGTGCTAAGGTATTAGACTACGTATTCTGAGTTTGGATTTGTTGCTTTACTTGTTAATGTGTATAGGTTATACCCAGTTTTGGTAAGCCTCCTGACCTTTGGCCCCATTCACTGCGTTCTCTCTATCTCTCAAAGGGAAAAAGAAGTCCATTCTTTGAACTGGGGAGTGCTCTGATGTTGGCAGGTCTACTCCTCCTTAGGTCTAGACACTCTTGGCCTCCACAGTGGTTTTATTCAGGAAAGTTCTCACCTTTGAATTGTAGACTTAGTGCAGACTTGCTGGTAGTTGGCTAGGCGGGATCACAACAGTGATTGGTATTGGTAAGTACATGTATTGCTGCCAAGAAGTTGCATAGTTCATGCCTTCAGTCATAGCCTTTTCTTTATGTGACGACCCTGCTAAAATACAGAATGGCCTGCTGCCTTCTCACAGAAGCTCTACTGTTCCCAGCTTATTTTTTTCTGAGTGAGAAGAAAAGGTCTTTTGCCTCTGTTTTCAGACTGAAATTTAAATTTCAGCTGCCTTGGATCCTATATAATAAAAGATTGAGACACAGAAATTATCCTATTAGACTTGAAATTTCAATTGCTTTTACTTCTCAGTTTGTAGTAGTGTTTGAACCTAAAATCCTATGTGTGTTTTTAGTTACCTTTTCAAGTTAAACGTTCAGAAACTATCTGCTTAAGTTAAAAATTTACCCTTGTTCATTGCCCAACCATATCTTACTTCATGTGTCAAAATCTGCATGATATTTTAAATTTGGAAGTCCACAGTAGTGGGAAGTCATAGGAACTCACAGTCAGGGTATTCACAGTAACTACTCACAGTAATAGGAACTCACAGTCAAGTCTAATTTTTCATTTTAATTTTTCCAATCCCTTCTTTACTTCTAGTATACTAATAGAAAAACTTGGGTTGCCTTTAGTTTCAATTTATAATTTTTATTAGGATTTTACTGATACTGTATCTTTTTGGTACTGGAAGTCTCAGAGGACTGACCTGGTTCTACTTATTTGCTCTTGGGATTTAGAAGGATAGTTTCTATTGTGTTGAGCCAGCAACATTTTGCTTATTTTCAAGAGGCAGAGTGGCAGAGTACTAAATTGCAAGGTTGTGCAGACCTTAAATAAGTGTATGGTGAGCTATAAAGTTACAATGTTAAATTAGTTTCTGGCTGGCCCACATTGTTTCCAAAGTTGACTTTGCATTTTAAAAGGCCTTACTGATTTAAAAAGTGAATAGAGAACTGCCTGGAAACACATATCATCTGAGAGACATTTGAACATGCGGGGAAAAAAAAAAAGTGGAAGGAAAGGTGCTGCTGGCTGGGCATCATGGACTAGAAACCTGCATTTAAAGTTTAAACTGCTTGGGTAAGACATGTTTTCCTGGTTTATCCTCATGTTTTTTTCCATCTGTGTTCTCTTGCCATTATTACCACCAAATACGGGAGAATACTCCTTTACTTATTGTAGTATTATTTGGGAGACAGACTAGAGTGTGGATTATGTAGGGGCAGAAAGGGAGACTTGAGGTTTTTGTTTTGTTTTGTTTTTTCTTCCAGTATTTAGGTTCATTGATGTACACGGCATATGTTGTCTTCTTTTAGATTTTTCAGTGAAGTTTTGTACTCCTCTCCATAAAACTCTCACACATTTATATTTATACATATATATGTAATATATATTATTTATTTATTTATTGAGAAAGAGTCTTGCTTTGTTACCTAGGCTGGAGTGCAGTGGCATGATCATGGCTCGCTGAAGCCTCAACCCCAAAGACTCAAGCAATCCTTCCGCCTCAGCCTCCCAAGTAGCTGGGACCACAGGTGCACATTAATATGCTTGGCTAATTTTTAAATTTTTAAATTATTGTTATTATTGTAGAGATGGGGTCTTGCTATGTTGCCTAGGCTGGTCTCAAACTCCTGAGCTCAAGCAGTTAACTTGCCTTGGCATCCCAAAGTGCTGGGATTATAGGTGTGAGCACCACTGGCTGGGCCAATGTTTTTTCTCTTATGTTTCTTCTGATACTTCGTGGCTATTCTGAATGTGTTCTTTTAAAAATTATCATTAGAAAGTTACTGCATTTTTCTTTTTTTCTTTTTTTTTTGAGTCAGAGTCTCGCTCTATTGCCCAGGCTGGAGTGCAGTGGCACGATCTCTGCAAGCTCCACCTTCCGGGTTCACGCCATTCTCCTGCCTCAGCCTCCTGAGTAGCTGGGACTACAGGCGCCTACCACTGCGCTCGGCTAATTTTTTGTAGTGTTAGTAGAGATGGGGTTTCACGGTGTTAGCCAGGATGGTCTCAATCTCCTCGTGATCCACCCGCCTCGGCCTCCCAAAGTGCTGAGATTACAGGCGTTACTGCATTTTTCTGCACCAGGATCTGTTTATTTTGTACTTAGGCTTTGCTCGCTCCCTCTTTGCTTTAGTTTCATCATCTGTGAAACAAAGAGGTTAGGTTAGAATAAGAAATTTCCAAAGATCTTTCTACTTCTCACAGTACGTGGTTCTGTGTTGAGGTAACGTCCTTTACATACCTCATGAAGTTAGTGCTAATTGTACCATCCAAACCACACATAAGTTCTGTGAATACAACCAAACAGATTTGTTCACATGTATTTGCATGTGTTTCAACTTACCGTGTTCTCTGCATAATGATTCTTCAACAGTTTGAGGTAAAGAGTGAATACTTCAGTTTAAAAATACAGTCAAAAGTATAGTTTCTTATTCTGGTGGATGTGGTTTACTACTACCTCCTCCCCCTGCGTTTTAGTTTGTTGCTGTGCTAGTTTTATTGCATATTTTCTCTCCTAAAAATAGATGGTCTTTATCTAAAGCATAGTTTTTATAAATATTTGCATCTCAAGTAAATTTTTTCCTACCGCATGGATTTCATGTGGTGAGTTCCATGAAAGCAGGTTGTGTTAAGAGCACATTCTCCTAGTACCTGTTTATTCTTTTCCATACCTCTGCCCCAAGGATCTTGTTTACAGATGTCAGAATACTGGCAGTTTGAGTAGTACTCTTGAAGAGTTATTTTTTATATTTATTTCTGCTGGGTTGAAGGAGGTAGATGTACTCATTATCTCTCAGAATATCTATTCAGTCCTAACCCCCAAAATATACCTTAGAAACAGGCTCTCTCTTTTTTTTTTTAAGTCTTTTATGAAGACATACGATACACACATTTCTCTTAGATGCTGGCCAGGAATTTGTTTGAACAAATTGAAATGGCAAGTTTTAACCCTAATTTGAATAGAGTTCAAGAAAACGAAGTTAGGGCAAAGGTTGGTGAGGAGTCATATTGGAGTGTCACTGAGCTAGTACCAATTTGTTTGTTTGTTTTGTGGTAAAATGCACATAATATAAAACTTAGCATTGTAACCATTTTTAAGTGTACGGTTCACTAGTGTTAAGTACATTTATATAGTTGTGCAATCAATCTCCAGGACTCTTTTCATCTTGCAAAACTGAAACCGTACCCATTAAGTAACAACTCCTCATTTCCCCTTCCCTCCAGCTTCTGGCACCACCATTCTACTTTCTGTTTCTATGAGTTTGAGCCAGTATTTGTTTAGTTTTTTCATTTTTGTCTTGAGAACTTGACCTTCTTTATGACAGCTAAATGGACATTGAACATGAAGAGGAGAATAATCCAGTAAAACTGGTAGCCACTCTTCATGATCTTTGAGTGTTGGTAGTTGCCAACCCCGAAATTAGAGTATCAGTCAATCTTCTGTAATGCAGAGTTTGGAAATTGCTATTCCTTGTGTTTGAGGATGATGACAATAGCTAGTGACTAACAGTTACGTGGTACTTATTACATGCCTGAAGATAGAGGAAAGACCTGCTTCTGGGAAGAAAGAGTAAAGGAAAGATTGGGTGCATGGCAATGTATAGACACATAAAGGAAGTTCTTGTCTGTTTTCTCTGTTAAGCTCAAAGCTAAGTCATCTGTTGAAAGTTTGGGGGCTCAGGTTGGTTAGGAGGTTTAAATAAAGTGACAGATGTTTGCAATTACCAGGAAATGGGATAGAGACTCATCAGGGAAAGTAGAATAATAATAATAGTATTAGTGGTAATAATAACAACAAGAACAGCTGATAATGACTAGTTATCTGTTCTATGCCAGCTACTACATTTTATGTTGTAATCTTTATAGCAACCTTATTAAAGTAGTTGTTATTACAGGTAAGAGACTAAGTTGCAGAGTTAGGATGCCAGTGTCACTCTGCTGCCCCAAGCCCAGGTGTTCTTTCCTTTTTCTGCACTGTTAATGGCATTGGGAGTGTCTGCGTGACACTGCAAGCCAGAAGTTTAGAGTATAATTTTTAGAAATTGTTCTTCAGAGAAAGGAGGAAGAGTGGGCTGAAGAAAAAGCTATATGTCTAAAATATCACAATTATGTTGACATTTTTTTGCCACCAGAATGATTGATGCCCTTGATGGGTCATTTTACTAAGTAAAGTGAGTTACCACAGCCCAGTAGAAGCCCAGATCTGGTTTTGTGACCTTAATAGAGGTATCTGAAATTATAAATTGATTTTCTTCCGATAGCCCGCCATCTGAAATAACTGGATTGCAGTTCATGTCAGTAAATTCTTCAGTTTCTATGTAGGGAAAAATGAGGACCTTTTTGTTTGTAATTATTCTATTTATTGAACAGTTATTAGTTGTACTTCTAATCTGTACTAGAAGACTATATTACAAAGTGTTTATTTTCCTGAAACAATGGCTTCTCTTGATTCATGTTCATTATTGCCCTAAATAAATTGAAATTTAGAAAAAGAAAAACCCAGTTTTCTTAGTATCATACATGCAAGCTTAAGTTTTCTTATTTGACATACATGAAGGTTATTTCCAAAGATACAAATGGAGGCCAAAACAGTTTGACATAAAGCAGACCAAAACAGATTGAATTATATTGTACCTCTACACTGACTAGCATTTTGATGTCTAGATGGATAAGTAAGCATAATGCTAATTTACAAGCGCAAACTCAGCTAGTAAGATTAACTAATTTCTAGGCTGTAATGAACTTATATAAATATTCTTGTTATTCAGATGGGAAACCTCATAACTGTGCCGTGGATTAGACTTGCATTGCCTAAAACTGGAGAATGTAACTCTTTTTGTATTTTTGACAAACCCACAGCCAGCATCATAGAGAATGTAACTTTGCCTCCCAAATCTGTGTATGTCAGATCACTTATAATTGGAGCTGCACGGTTCCCTCTTCTAGGTTTGACTCTTTAAACTTGGTAACATCTCATTAGGCTAAATGAATTCTCCATGCCCTATTGTCTATCTTGCTGTGTTGCCTAACACTTTGATTTTAACATTAGGAAAACAACTACCAAAAAACGTGAGATAAAACACAAAATAGATGAATACCACTAGCTTGGTAATATAAACCATTATATAACAGGGATTTGCTGCAGACTCTTTTCACACATAGAAAACTTTTCCAAAAGACATTTTTGAAGTTTTGCTATGAAGAAAGTTTGCCAGTGACTGAAAGAACCTTTTGTAGGTCCCTATTTGGGAGTGCAGTAACTGGTGCTTCTGGACTCTATACACAGAGATCCAAGACTAGGAAAATATCTCAGGGTAAAGCTATCTAAGTTTTGTATCCAAAAGCTATTAATTTCTTCAATTATGAGAAGAAACCACAAATTGCGTAATGGCCTTGGTATTTTGTTGGTATGGAGAGAAGGATGATCTCAGAAGACTTGTAGGCCTGTCTTGGGGTGTCTGTGTGTGTGTGTGTGTTGTTTTTTTTTCCAACTTATAAAAAAACTCAACAATCAATCTTAGCCACGTTTTTGAAACCGTAGATATTCTAAGTTAGCAAATCCAAATCAGTACACAAAACAACCATTTTTGCCAGCACCAAATGCATACTTTGCTGAGCTTTCGTATCTGGGCTCCAGAGTTTATTCATAGCAAATTCTGACATCTGCTAAGTTCTATTATGACCCAGAGGGGAGTGAAGTGAAGTAGGATGAAGAATCTGGAAACGCATGCTGCCTACAGGGTAAATTGCATTGAGGAATTTGCATCCATGTAGCGTTTCCCCTTAGGGACCACTGTGACGTTTGGTAGGCTGAACTAAAAGGTCATATTGCTCAAGATGAACAACAATAAATGGTTTGTTCAGTGACTTATTAAGCCTACTGCCAGTGCCTCCTAATAGCCAAAATAGCTATTTCTCTTCTGGGATATATGAGTTTGATTGTCATCTTTTTGGGAATATGGTAATTTGTAGCCATCACTTTCAGCATGGTGGGGAGATGTAACATTTAAAGGTTCTTATCCCAGTGGTTTACAGATCCCTTTTCCCCCCACAAACTGCTGCTGCTTCTTTTGAACCTTGAATGCTACCATGGTTTAATTTTTTTTTTTTTTTTTTTTTTTTTTTTGAGACAGAGTCTTACTCTGTCACCCAGGCTGGAGTGCAGTGGCATGATCATGACTCACTGCTGCCCCAGCCGCCTGGACTCAAGTGATCCTCCTGCCTCAGCCACCCAAGTAGCTGGGACTACAGGCACATGCCACCACACCCGGCTAATTTTTAGATGGGATTTTGCATGTTGCCCAGGCTGGTCAAGCAATTCTCCCACCTTGGCCTCCCAAAGTGCTGGGATTACAGGTGTGAGCCCTTATGCCTGGCCTTCCTTTGCTTTTCTTTTCTTCAGTTGTTCAGTTCTAGACCGTGTTTACAGTAGATACAGGGGCACAGCTCCCAATAGTGTTTAAAACATGCGAAGTATCGGGTCGGAAGTTAGCATCTCTAATAAGTTGAAATTCCCCCAGATTTGCTTTATAGGAAGTATATTAAGAACATTTTCCAAAGCATTTTCATTCAACTGATATATGATATTTTACATAGCTGCCTTATTAAAATACAGATGTATTCTTGAAATTATTGATCAATTTTTTTTTTTTTTGAGATAGTCTTGCTGTGTCGCCCAGGCTGGAGTGCAGTGGCGCAGTCTCGGCTCACTGCAACCTCTGCCTCCTGGGTTCAAGCGATTCTCTTGCCTCAGTCTCCCAAGTAGCTGGGATTACAGGCGCCCTCCAACATGCCTGGCTAATTTTTGTATTTTTAGTAGAGATGGGTTTTGACATGTTGTCCAGGCTTGTCTCGAACTCCTGACCTCAAGTGATCCACCCACCTCAGCCTTCCAAAGTGCTGGGATTACAGGTGTGAGCCACCATGCCTGGCCAATCAATTTTTTTTTTTTTTTGAGACGGAGTCTCGCTCTGTCGCCCAGGCTGGTGTGCAGTAGCTAGATCTTGGCTCACTGCAAGCTCTGCCTCCCAGGTTTATGCCATTCTTCTGCCTCAGCCTCCCAAGTAGCTGGGACTACAGGTGCCCACCACCACGCCTGGCTAATTTTTTATATTTCAATTTTTAATAAATGAAATAAGATGAATGATGAGTAATTCCTTTTTCAGTAATATAGTAGATTAGATATTCAGAGAAATCCTATCTGGTCAGAACATTTGTGTTTTTTTTTTTGAGACAGAGTCTCGTACTGTCACCCAGGCTGGAGTGCAGTGGTGTGATCTGAGCTCACTGCCACCTCCGCCTCCTGGGTTCAAGTGATTATCCTGCCTCAGCCTCCTGAGTAGCTGGGACTACAGGTGCGTGCCACCATGCTCAGCTAATTTTTGTATTTTTAGTAGAGATGGTTTTCACCATGTTGGCCTTGCTCTCTTGACCTTGTGATCTGCCCGCCGCAGCCTCCCAAAGTGCTGGGATTACAGGTGTGAGCCAGCTGGAACATTTTTAAATGAGGCTAGGAAAGGTAAAAATGTATGAGCACATATAACGTTCTGGAAGTAGTGTAAGAAAAATAATTGAGGCCGGGCACAGTGGCGCGCGCCTGTAATCCCAGCACTTTGGGAAGCTGAGGTGGGCAAATCACAAGGTCAGGAGTTCAAGACCAGCCTGGCCAACATGGTGAAACCCTGTCTCCACTAAAAATACAAAAAATTAGCTGGGCGTAGTGTTAGGCGTCTGTAATCTCAGCTACTCAGGAGGCTGAGGCAGGAGGATTGCTTGATCCCAGGAGGTGGAGGTTGCAGTGAACCGAGATCGCCCCACTGCACTCCAGCCCAGGTGACAGAGTGAGACTCTGTCTGAAAAAAAAAAAAAAGCATCATTTCATAAAGCAGAGGAAGCCCTGAAGGTGGTGGTGGTTCTGAGGGTTTCTTGTAGGATTAGAGCAAAGTGGAGGGACAAGAGACAAGTAGTACCTAAGCATAGTGGAAGGTCCTACTGGAGACTGTCCCAGATGGAATTGGGACCCTGGAGGGTGCAAGTCTTCAGTGCATGAATAGAAAAAAGATGTCCTGCATGCAGAGACTTGCCTCTCACTGTCTTGGATCTGGTTGGAGAGGGGAAAGAAGCCTCCCATGTAATTGCCTAAGCAGATGCCCATACTCAAAGATTTGCAGTCAGATTTTATACTACCTGTGAGGACTGAAAATCTCTAAACTGAAAACTCAGTTGAAAGTATTCCCATTTGGTTATGGTCCCCAGTGTCTGGGAGAATCAAATTCATATCTCTTTTAAATTAATTAATTAATTTTAGAGACAGGGTCTTGCTGTGTTGCCCAGGCTAGTGTTGAACTCCTAGGCTCAAACAATCCTCCTGCCCCGGCCTCTGAAAGTGCTGGGATTATAGGCATGAGCCACCACGCCTGGCAAAAACACACTCTATAGTTAGGCCTTAAAGACTTTTAATAGAGGAAATTGCAAGAAATGTGAGTTTGCATAAGAAAATAAGTAATTATGAGTTGGTTATTTTGAGTCAGATGGGGCAGATTCTATTTTCCAGATATGGAAACAGTATTTCCTGACTCCTGCTCTTCTAGAACCTCACTATTGTGCTATCAAGAAGTAGAATCTCTTTCTGTTGAAGCTGGGCAGGCCTTTGTGACTGCTTTGACCAAAAGAATATGACAGAAGTGATATTATTTCATTTCTGAGGCTAAGTCATTAAAATACCACACATTTCTTTATTCTCTTGGGATGCTCATTCTTGGAACCCATCAGCATACTCTGAAGAAGCCCATGGAGAGATCCATGTGGAAAGGAACTGAGGTCTCAGGCCAGTGGCACCAGCTATAAGCTTCCAGCTGACGGCCAGTACTGACTTGCCATCCTTGTAAGTAAGCGATCCTGCAAGTGGATCCTTCAGTTCTCTATCAAGCTGCCCTGGGTGATGCCATGTGGAGCAAAGGCAAGCTCTCCTCTGTAAGCCCTGAACAGATTGCTAATTTGTGAGCCAAATTACTAATTATTGTTATTTTGATCCACTAAATTTTGGAGTGGTTTGATATGTATCGATTGACAGGTAACTAAACATCGGTGGTAACCATCAGTCTTATAAAGCCTACAGATGTTTAAAAAAATAAAGGAGGAGGTTAAAAATATGATGAGGAGACTCTTAAAACTGATGAGGAAAATATGGAAGAAGAACTCAGTCTCTGTAGAACTTCTAGAAATAAAAAACATACAGATGCCCCCAGACTTATGATGGTCTGATTTTAATTTTTCTTTCTTTTTTTTTTTTTTTTTCGAGACAAGGTCTTGCTCTGTTGCCCAGCTGGAATGCAGTGGCGTGATCTCAGCTCACTGCAGCCTCCACCTCCTAGGCTCAAGTGATCCTCCCACCTCAGTCTCCCGAATAGCTAGGAATACAGGCAGGCACCACTATACGCAGCAAGTTTTTTTTATTTTTAGTAGAGACAGGGTTTTACCATGTTGCCCAGGCTGGTCTCAAGCTCCTGAGCTCAAGTGATCTGCCCGCTTAGGCCTCCCAAAGTGCTGGTATTATAGGCATGAGCCACCTCACCTGACCTGATTATGATTTTTCAACTTTACAATGGTGTGAAAGTTATATTCATTCAGTAGAAATTATACTTCAGTGCAGTATTCATGAAATATTCAGCACTTTATTGTAAAATAGGCCTTGTGTTAGAATTCAAGCTTGTCTAACCCACCTTGTTTTGTTTTAGGCTTTTAGCAGCCTGAAGCCATGGTTTTAGTTTCTCTCTCTAGTGATAAGCGGAAAAGATGGTTGAGGAAGGGGCTTTACTGAACCTACCAGAAACAGGAACTAAGAACCCAAGCCTGTGTTCCCTCCCTTGGACACCCCTGAAAGATGATTTTGCTCAGTTGTAAGGCTAACATCAGTGTTCTGAGCATATTTAAGGTGGACCAGGCTATGATGTTAGGTAGGCTAGGTGTATTAAATGCATTTTTGACTTAGTAATATTTCAACTTACGAAATAGGATGGATTTATAAGGACATAAGCCCCTTGTAAATTGAGGAGCATTTGTAGTGAAAAATACAATGGAAAGAGGATACAGAGTAGAGTAAATTAATGAACTGGAAAATAGATCTGAAGAAAATTTCTAGAATTTAGTACAGAGAAAGAAGAGATGGAACATATGAGAGGTTTAGTGACATAGAGAATGAGACGATAACATTTATCTGATCTAGTCGATCCCAAACTTTTTAAATCTTAGGATCCTTTATGCCTTATGTGCTCTCTTCTTTTTGTTTGTTTGTTTGTTGGAGATGGAGTCTTGCTCTGTTGGCCAGGCTGGAGTGCAGTGGCATGATCTTGGCTCACTGCAACTCCACCTCCCAGGTTCAAACGACTCTCCTGCTTCAGCCTCCCAAGTAACTGGGACTACAGGTGTCCATTACCACGCCTGGCTAGTTTTTGTATTTTTAGTAGAGATGAGGTCTTGCCATGTTTGTCAGTCTGGTCTTGAACTCCTGACCTCAAGTGATCTGCCCACCTTGGCCTCCCACAGTGCTGGGATTATAGGCATGAGCCACTGCACCCAGCCTACTCTTAAAAATTATTGAGGACCCAAATTGCTTTTGTTTATGTGAGTTACACTTATAATTTGGCCTCATTTTTGCTTATATGTTATAGTTCCACTAAAAGTTTACTTTAAAAAAGAAACATCATAGAGTGAGAATGTGAGCCACAACTTGAGAGATATACTGACAAAGATTTGTTAGCCAGAATATAAAAGAACTCCTCAAATAAAAAAAAAATTAGGAAAAATGGAAATAGGAAAGTCATGAAAAAGTTAATTTTACAGGAGTAGGAACAAATGGTTCATGAACATATAAAAGATCCTCAACCTTTTTAGTAATCAAGAAAATGCAAATTAAAATGGCGAGGAACTGTCTATCTTCTGCTCATCCCCCTTCCCCCACCAAACAGGGAAAAATTAAAAATATAGTTACAGTTGTTAGAGATGATATGAGCAGTAGGAGCAGTCCTACTGTTAGGTACCTTCATTTTTGAAAACAATTTGGCTTTACCTAGTGATGCCTAGGTATGTGCCCTAGTGAAATTCTTGTGCGCATGGCTTAAGAGACATATGTAAGAATATTTAAATTATTGTTCATAGTAGCTAAAAGTCCAAACAGCTCAAATGTCTAGCAACTGTAAGGCGTAAATACAGTTGGTATATTTATAAAAGGGTGACCTCTGAGCATAAAATGAATTAAGTGCCACTACATACATCTTCGTAGAGGAATATTCCAAAATAGTGGAGATCAAAAAAGGCAGTTAGAAATAATAAATATGGGCTGGGTGCAGTGGCACAAGCCTGTAATCTCAGCACTTTGGGAGGCTGAGGCAGGAGGATCCCTTGAGCCCAGGAGTTCAAGACCAGCTTGGGCAACATAGCAAGACCGTTTCCCTACAACAAATTAAAAAAAATATTATCTGGGTATGGTGTTGTGTACCCGTATTTCTAGCTACTCAGAAGGCTGAGGTGGAAGGATCACTTGAGCCCAGGAGTTTGCAGCTACAGTGAGTTATGCTCATATCACTCCACTCCAGCCTGTACATCATTGTGAGACCCTGCCTCAAAAAAAAAAAGTATGATTCTATTTGCATAAAGTTTAGATGCAGGCAAATCTAAACAATATGTTGTTGTTTGGGGATACATATATGGTAAGATTATAAAGAAAAGCAAATGAACAAACTTCAGGATGGTGGTTTTCTTGGAGTGGGATGAGGTGGTGCTATGGAATGGAAGAGTACATAGGAACTGTGGTTTGAATATGACATATTTTACAATAAAATTTTTTATAAGTATGTTGTTGAAAGGAACCCTGAGGTAATTCTTTTTTCTGAAGAAGACTTTTGGTAATGCAGATAGTAATTCTTTTTTTTTTGAGATGGAGTCTCACTCTGTCAGCAAGGCCGGAGTGCAGTGGTGTGATTTCAGCTCACCGCAACCTCCGCCTCCCCGGTTCAAGCAATTCTCCTGCCTCAGCCTCCCGAGTAGCTGGGACTACAGGTGCATGCCACCACGCCCAGCTAAGCTTTTGTAATTTTAGTAGAGATGGAGTTTCACCGTGTTAGCCAGGACGGTCTCGATCTCCTGACCTCGTGATCCACCCGCCTCGGCCTCCCAAAGTGCTGGGATTACAGACGTGAGCCACCATGCCTGGCCTGCAGATAGTAATTCTTAATCTTTTGGTACATGCTCTTGCACATAAAGTTTTACAGTAAATATATTTTGCATTTTTTTCCCTGAATTTCTTTATGTCAACCTTGCTAAATAGAGAGCGTGCCTAGGAAGAAGATGAAACTAGGAGAATTCATCCACAAGCTTAAGTTCAGTGGTTGTAGCCTTAGAATGAGAAATTAGGCCTTTTATTCTACCTGTCTCAAAATTAGCTTATTATTGTTAAAAACCAAAGACTGTTTCTTAGTTTGTTTGTTTTTATTTTTTGTTCAGGAGCAGAAGCACTCTTTTGCCCCTAGCCCTAGCTTGAATCTGCTGTTTGTTAAATACCTCCATGAACTGACATCTCTTCCTTTTCCGAAGGAATGTGAAACCCAATAATTACACACAGACCTGACCTACTTTGGAGGAACCAGAGGACAAAGAAACCCTAGATTTCTTCGTCCTTTTTCAACTAAAAAGCAGAGATTTTTGGGAGGCGAGGGCCAGAACTTCCTGTATCTATTCTTCTTTGAAGAGCCCAACTCACCTAAGAAGTTTCTGGCTGGGCATGATGGCTCATGCTTGTAATCCCAGCACTTTGTGGGACTGAGGAGGGAGGATGCCTTGAGCCCAGGAGTTTAAAACCATTCCGGGCAACATAACGAGACTCTGTCTCTATAAAAAGGAAGGAAGGGAGGGAGGTAGGGAGGGAGGGAGGGAGGAAGAAGAAAGAAGTTTTCCCTTGTGTGTGCTGCTTGTAGGCTAGTGGACTTGATTCTAATGAAGCCTTTGCATGTCTGCTGATCCAGAAATATTTGGTCTTTTCCCAAGGCTCTATGGCTTTGGGAAAATAACGATGAAATACCTATTTATTTTTTATTTTTAATTGTCCTATTTTATATGTTTGATTTTTGTAAATACCTCAGCCCTTTTTAAAAAGAAATAGTTGGAATATAAACATATATTCTCATTAATTAATAAATCAGCTGGATGACTAGTCCAAACTATTATTCCATTATCATTGTAACTGCCCTGTAACTTATTTTAGTTGTATCTTAGTTATATTTACCTGTTGTTATTTTGCTAATTTGATAGTTTATTGTCAAAACAATTTTTAATATTTGTCTATTGACATTTTTTAAAATAGAAAAAAATTCTCCTAAACCACAATCAGAAATCTTTTCATTTGATTCATTAACAGTTACTAAAACACCACAACTGGGTTCTGGGTCCTAGGCCCTGTAGGGGTGCTCACACAACTTTACTAAACACCAACCTTAGCAGAGGAAGATGACTATCAATATCTGGAATATCAAGAACTAGAAGAAACAAGATAATGTGGTCCTAGCAGATAAATGGGATAGATTCAAGAATTCAGAAATAAAACCTTACACTTACAGTCATTTGACTTTTGTTAAGTCTGCAAAGATAATTCATTGGAGAAAGAAGAGTCTTTTCACCAAACAGTGCTGGAATAAGTGTATATCCATGTTCAAAAGAATGAAGTTGGACCTTTGCTTTATACCATATGCAAAAATTAACTTCAAGTGGACCACAAAACTCTCTAAGAGTTTTCATAGAGTTTTATAGTTTTAGCTCTCACATTTTTGAAGAGAAGAAAACATATGAGCAAATCTTTCTGATTTGGAGTTAGGCAGTGGTTTCTTAAATAGACTACCAAAAGCAGAAGGGACAAAGGGAAAAATAGATAAATGGACTACATCAAAATTAAAAACTTTTGTTCGGCAGACAATACCATCAGAAAATTGATGACAACCCACAGAATGGAAGAAAATGTTTGCAAATCGTACATCTGATAAGGAACTTGTATTTAGAATATATAAAAGCTTTTATAACTCAATAGTAAAAAGGCTAATAATTTAAAAATAGAGGAAAGATTCCAATGTGTAATGCCCCTCAAAATGTATGCAGTTAGTCCACAAACACATGGAAAGATTCTCAGCATCATTAGTCATCAGGAAAATGCAAATAAAATCCACAGTGAGATACCACGTATCCACTAAGATGGCTGTAATAAAAAAAGATGGACAATAACAAGTGTTGGTTAGGATATGTGGAAGTAGAACTTTCTGGCATTGCTGGTGAGAGAATTTAATGATGCAGCAGCTTTGTCATTTCTTGAAAATGTTTAAGGTTTCAAAAAATGTTAAAAGTGGAATTACCATATAACCCAGCAATTCCACTGCTAGGTATAAACCCAATATAAGTGAAAACACATTCACATCAAAATTTTATGAATGTTCATGGCAGCATTATTCATAATAGCCAAAAAGCAGAAACAACCGAAATGTCCATCAACTAAAGAATGGATAATTAAAATTAATATATCCATACAATGGAATATTATTTGGCAATAAAAAGTAATTGGAAGTACTGATACATGCTCCAAGGTGAATGCCCCTTGAAAACATTATGCCAAGTAAAAGAAACAAGTCACAAAAGGACCACATTTGTATGATCTCATTGAGATGAAATATTTAATATAGGCAAATTTATAGAAAGAAAGTGGATTAGTGGTTGCCTAGGGCTGGTGAAGGGATAGGAGTGGGGGAATGAGGAGTGACAGCTAAACAGGTATGAGGTTTCTTTTAGTCGGAACAAAAATGTTCAGTTAGATTGTGATGGTTGCACTATTCCTGTGAATTTACAAAACACATTGAATTTTACACTTTAAATTGGTGAATTGCATGGTATGTGAATATCTCAATAAAGCTGCTTTTTTTTTTTTTAAATAACTAGAATACAAAGGGAAATTCTTGCTGAGGAGAAATACTAATGTGATTATTTGTCTTGTTAATGAATTTCATGTCCTCGTTCTGGCTAAATATTTGTGAATTTTTTTAAAAGTCTACTTTCAGAAAGAGTTTCAGGTATCTTTAACGGAAGATCAATAGATTAAAACAAATTTAAAAGAATTAGGGCCAAATAGTGTAGGGAAGAAGAGAGATGGATACTATTTTACCAGAAAACTTAGGCTAAGTAGAGCTACCACAGTTCATTTAGCTTTTGCTTTCTGGCAGTACAGGCCAACAAGAAAACATGAATTCCTTAACTTAACATTATTATTAAATAAAAGGAAAAAATCCAATTGAGAAAACCAATTTCCCAGCACCACACTGTAAGTCAAAACTTAATACCCTGTGAGTTGATATCAGGTTCACAAAACCATGTCTAAAAGAAAAATTCTTCAATAATAGAATTTTTTAAAAGATTTCAAGGCCAGGTACGGTGGCTTATACCTGTAATCCCAGCACTTTGGGAGTCCAAGGTAGATCACTTAAAGCCAGGAGTTTGAGTCCGGCCTGGGCAATATAACAAGACACTGTCTCTGCAAAAACAAACAAACAAACAAACAAACAGAAACCCCTATGGTGGCACATGCCTGTAGGCCCAGTCACTGGGGAGGATCACTTGAGGCCAGGAGGTTGAAGCTGTAGTGAACTGTGATCGTGCCACTGCACTCCAGCCTGGGTGACAAAGACCCAGTTTCAAAAGGGGGAAAAAAAAGGGTTCCAAAGTGTTCTTTATATGGAAACCATTTTGACTCTGGATATAGGTCTAGTGAGTCTAGTGAAGAAAGTGGTCTGTTAAGCGTTCTGGTTACTTGAACTGACAGAAAGCAGAAAGCTGTTGTTTAATCTGGTATCTCCAACATTAAATAGAAGTTTCCTAACAAAACAATTTAAGACTGAATTTGAATGTAGTGCTAGAAGAGCAGAGCATTCCATTATGATGTTTGAAATTAACTATTTTAGAATAGCTTTAGATGTATAGAAAAATTGCAGATATAGTACAGAGGTCCCAAATACCTCACGGTCAGTTTCCTCTATTCTTACTATCTTACAGTAATATGATGCATTTGTCATAATTAATGGACCAATATTAGTACATCCTTATTAAAGTTCATACTTTACTCAAATTCCCTTAGTTTTTACCAGAATGTCCTTTTTCTGTGTCAGGATCTTGTCCAGGATACCACATGCCATTTAGTCACCATGTCTCCTTAGGTTTCTCTTAGCTGTGACAGTTTCTCAGTCTTTTCTTGTTTTTGATGACCTTGACGGTTTTGAGTAGTACTGGTCAGGTATTGTAGAATGCCCCTCAGTTGGAATTTGTCTGATGTCTTTGTCATGATTAGATTGGGGTTATAGGTTTTAAGTGGTAAGATAACCAAGGTAAAGTGCCATTTTCATCACATCATACCAAGGGCACATACTATCAACATGACTTATTACTGTTGATGCTAACCTTGATCACCTGGTTCAGGTAGTGTTTGTCAAGTTTTTCCACCGTAAAGTTATTTCTTTCCCCACCTTTCATAATATACTAGCTGGAGGGAAGTCATTAGATGCACGTGCTTTTGATAGCATTTTGTGCAATTGAAAAAAGTAACTTTGTTTGGTAAACTAAGGAGCCTGACATATTTACTTTTCCAGTGGAGAGCTTACCTATGTTTACACAGAGTTTGCTGGAATCTCTACAAGTAAGGCTAAAGCAAAGCTTTTCTCAAGAAAGAGCTTTAGTTTTGTTCACATACTTGAACTCTTGCTTGAAACTGCTACAGTTCTGTACTATAAATTACGGAAGAGATTTCCTTGGCCTAGAATTTCTTGGAGATGATAGTTGTCTACCTTATAAAGAACCATGAGCTGTTAGTTTTCTGTTACTATGTAGCAACCTGCCACAAATTTAGCAGCTTAAAGCAGCACACATTTACTGTCTTACAGTTTCCATGGGTCTTGAGTCCTGGCATGGCTTAGCTGAGCCCTCTGCTCAGGGTCTCAGAAGGCTGTACAGTATTAAATGGACTTCATTGTCACCTGGAGGCTTAACTGGGAAAGAAGTTACTTACGAGATCGTTCAGGTAATTGGTAGAATTGCTTTATGAGTGAGGATCCCAGCTTTTTGCTGGCTGTTGGCTGGAGCTCCTAGAGAGACTGATCCTAGAGAGACTGCCCACAGTTCTTTGATGCCACCCACAGTTCCTTTTCCTGAGGGCTTCTGTAACATGGCCATTTACTTCATTAAGCTCTCTAGCTCCACTTGGAAGAAAGGGAGCATATTACATAAAGGCATGAATAGGTCTGTCATTATGTGTATGTGTGTGTGTGTGAGACAACCATTGGGGGCCAGTCATCGTGGGGTCTGTTTGTCACACAGAATATGACTTCTTTTATTTTTATTTTTAATTTTTTTGTGGGTACATAGTAGGTGTATATATTTCATAATATGACTTCTGAAGAGAATATTTAATTTTGAGTAGGACTGCATCCAGTAAGTCTGTCTTGATGAAAATTAGTTGCAGAGTACATCCCAAATGTTATTTTAACCCAATAGAGCTGGTTGTAGTAAAAAGAATAAACTTTACTTTTAAAAATAATGGGTACAAGGTTAAATGAAGATAGGTAGAGATGTTCAATGCAGCATACCAGCTGGGGATGAAGAAAGAAGTTGGAGGATAAGTGAAATACTGTGATATGTTTTCCTTGTTTCAAAATTTTGCTAAAGTCTGATGCTGTCGGTCATCCATTCTTTTATTAGTCAATTATCTCTGTTTATATTTAACAACTGGCTACCATAAAATCTACTTTTGAGAAGGAGCAAAACATAATGTAGTGAAGGGCTCAGGTTCTTGAGCTCGACTGTCTGGCTTCAAATCCTGCCTCTGCCATTCAGTGCTGTATATCCAGGGCACATAACTTCATTGGTATGTGTCTCAGAAACATCTGTAAAATGAGAATAATAGTACCTACTCCATAGGGTGTTGTTGTATGGGTTAAGAGTTAATGCCTGTAATTATTCTTTTTTTTTTTTTTGAGTCAGAGTCTTGCTCTGTTGCCCAGGCTGGAGTGCAGTGAGGCGATCTCAGCTCACTGCAGCCTCCGCCCCTCCAGGTTTAAGCAGTTCTCTGCCTCAGCCTCTGGAATAGCTGGGATTACAGGCGCGTGACACCACGCCCGGCTAATTTTTCGTATTTTTAGTAGAGATGGGGTTTCACCATCTTGGCCAAGCTGGTCTTGAACTACTGACCTTGTGATCCACCCGCCTCGACCTCCCGAAGTGCTGGGATTACAGGCGTGAGCCACCAAGCCTGGCCATTATTCCTCATTTTTTTCAAGTGCGGTAAAGGTGTCATCGTTATGTTTAAAAAAAGAGAAGGACTCCTGTTTGAGGTATATTGAAGTAGTTACAGATGAAATGATATGGTGATTGGGATTTTGGAGAAAGTTGTTAGAGGTATAGATAAAACAATTGACTATAAAGTAATAATTCTTGGAGCTGATTGATGCTTTATTTTATTGTCTACTTTTGTTAATATTTGAAAATTTTCTTTACAAAAAGTAACAAAAAAATTTAGTGCCTTGGCACATATTAGGTGCTCAGTATATTTTACCTATTCTTACTATGCTTATGTTTAATATATTGGAATTAACTAGTCTAAAACAAAAAATATAAAACAAACTAAAATTGATTCTTTGACCTTCTCATTTCTAAGTGAGAAATTTGGTAATGGAAACATCGTCAAATTTGGCTGACATTGGATTATGCTACATTTCATAGACTCGGATTCTTGGTTTCTGTGTTCATGTCTTTCTGGTGTGGTTGTAATTTACAGTTTAATTAATTTGACCTACTTGTTGCCCGCTTCACATTCCATTTAATTTAGTCTGCCATTGTTTGTTCTGTAAGTGGGTTGGAAATTAATGTCAATATTATTATTTAGTGTTCTTAGTTTTAACAGTGGGAAACATCGACTTTACCAATAGTGAAAATATTAGCAAATGCCAAGGCTTTTCTGGGCAAACAGTGGTGTTATGTTTTAGTTTAATGTATTTAATTGAGGAAAGAAACACTTAGTCACCAAGGTTATCTCAAATGTGGTAAATGCATTTTTCTGCTTATTATCATATGGTCCTACATTATATAGCACTGTAAAACTAGATGACTTAGGGCTGGGTGTGGTGACTCATGCCTGTAACCCCAGTGCTTTGGGAGCCTGAGGTGGGAGGATTGCTTGAGGCCAGGAGTTCTAGATCAGCTTGGGCAAAGGAGCAAGACCCCTTCTCTTAAAAAAAATTAATTTAGCTGGGCATGGTCGTACGCGCCTGTAGTCCTAACTACTCAGGAGGCTGAGATGGAGGATCGCTTGAGACCAGGAGGTTGAGGCTACAGCAAGCTATTATCACATCATTGCACTCCAGCGTGGTCAACGGAGCAAGACCCTGTCTCTAAAAGAAATAACAAATACAGCCAGGAGTGGTGGCTTGTGCCTGTTATCCTGGCACTTTGGGAGGCTGCGGCAGGAGGATTGCCTGAGCCCAGGAGTTTGAGAGCAGCCTGGACTATAGTGAGACCTCATCTTTACCAAAATAAGTAAATAATAAACAGATAAGAGAAAAGAAAAGAAATAATAACCAAAACTAAATGGCTTGATTAACTATCCAAGATTGAGAGTTATATGACTAGTAGTGATTCTGATTTATGTGAATGAACCCTTAGGACTTAAATGTCAATTTAAAAACTTAAAAAAGTCAAAACCCAAGTCTCCCAGAGTTCGAATTAGGAATTGGCACAGCGAGAACCTTATCTTGATAACTCTCTTTCTTTCTTTTTTATAGTCAGGGTCTCACTCTGTCACCCAGGCTAGGAGTGTAGTGGCTTGATCACAACTCACTGCAGCCTTGACCTCTGGAGCTCAAGCAATTCTTCTGCCCCAGCCTCCCAAAATGCTGGGACCACAGGCACATGCCAACATGCCCAACCAATTTGAAATTTTTTTTGTAGAGACAGGATTCCACTATGTTGCCTAGGCTGGTCTGAAGCTCCTGGGCGTAAGCAATCATCTCACCTTGGCCTCCCAAGGTGCTGGGATTGCAGGTGTGAGCCACTGTGCCCAGCTGATACCTCTGCTTTCAAGTCATGTAATAGATGAAAACATTGAGGATTAGAGGGGTAAAGTGATTTTCCCAAGGTCACAAACATATCTTAGAGATACAGCTGGAAATTGAAGTCTCAATCTCAGCACCCACTCCATTCCTCTTTTTGCTGTCACAGTGATTTCCAAACTGTTCTGCAGAGCCCTAGGCTTCTAAAAAGTTTTGTCTATAACCAGGATGGATACTCTTTTTTCTGTCTTATGTATTAGGGTTTGTGTGTAATTTTGTTCAGAGGGAAAAAGTTTCTACTGCTGTGTATGATCATTTTTATATCCTTCCTACACACTGAGCTCCTTATTCTGTGCTGTTTTCTACCCAGAAAAGTACATTTGATTCATTGAAGGGATTTTTTTTTTTTTACTTAGTTTCAAAAAATGCCAACTTGATCTATCAAGAAACCTGTGACCCAGAGACCTCAGGAAAATTGCACAAAGACTTTTAAATATGGAGGGATTATTAGTTTAATATGACATTATTATCAGTTAACATTTTACTTCCTTCTAGCTCTCTACATTTTCATTTTCTCATCTCATAAATCTCATTCCTTATGATTTTTTGGTGGGGATGTGTTACTTATGGTCTCTTATTTTCCTAGAACAATATTTATCCAAATATGTCTTTTTTTTTTTTGAGACGGAGTCTTGCTCTGTCTCCCAGGCTGGAGTGCAGTGGTGCCATCTCGGCTCACTGCAAGCTCCGCCTCCTGGGTTCACGCCATTCTCTTGCCTCATCCTCCCGAGTAGCTGGGACTACAGGCACCTGCCACCACGCCCAGCTAATTTTTTGTATTTTTAGTAGAGACGAGGTTTCACCATGTTAGCCAGGATGGTCTCAATCTCCTGACCTTGTGATCCACCCGCTTCGGCCTCCCAAAGTGCTGGGATTACAGGCATGAGCCACCGCCCCGGCCATCTATCTTAAATGAAACTATTTCTGATATCTGGAGATTCTTTTGGGTCTCATTGGCAGTGAATTAGGGGTCATGTTAATTGGCTTAAAAGTAGTATTGTCATCAGACATAAAAGAGGGGCTAATAGTATAATAGTTTGGTTTTACTTAAATTGTGGATGCTTTTAATGATTTTAAAAAACCCTCAATGTTATTAACCATACTCAATACTTTAATGAACTGATACACAGTTAGACGACAATTTCCTTTACATAAAATCCTTGGTTCTACCTTAGCATCTTTTTGAAATTCTACACTTGTACTCTAATGCAAATTTAGGACCATCAGAGAAGATCAGTATTTAGGATGTCTGTAATCCTGCTACAGGAAAACACAATCTTGTTAAATGTTAACTCTGTTATATTAAGCATATACTTCATGTAGCTGTCTTTTGACATCTATTGTGGCTATGTGTAACCCATATAATAATTTTATATTTCAGTGGAACCATTCTCAGTTTTTTCTATGGCAGTGTTGTTTATCAGTTGTCCACTTACCACCTTTAAAATAAATATCAGAAATTTGGTTGGGCACGGTGGCTCACGCCTGTAATCCCAGCCCTTTGGGAGGCCAAGGTGTGTGGATCACAAGGTTAGGAGTTTGAGACCAGCCTGGCCAGCATGGTGAAACCCCATCTCTACTAAAAATACAAAAATTAGCCAGGCGTGGTGATGTGCGCCTGTAGTCTCAGCTACTTGGGAGGCTGAGGCAGGAGAATTGCCTGAACCCAGGAGGTGGAGGTTGCAGTGAACCGAGATGGCGCCACTGTACTCCAGCCTGGGAGACAGAGCGAGACTCCATCGCAAAAAACAAAAACAAAAAAACCAGAAATTTAAGAATTAATTAATGTTTACTATTAGACTTCCAGGGATTGATTTAAGTTACTTAAATTACACTATTCATCACATGAAATGCAAACATTCATTATGGAAATAACATTTGTTTGACTTGAAAATGTGATGATTACTAAATATAAAGAACTCATTGAAACTGGAATAAATGCACAAGCCATCACACAAAACATTCCATTTTGAAGGAATCCCAGAGCTGGCATTATCTGTCAGCTCTTGTAGTGTGCACCTGTCCTTAGGAAAACGCCTCGGAAGGTAGTTGGTGCCATGCTCCTGATGGGCACAGGAAGCCTGGCTTCTTACTTCAGGCTGCTCAGGGAAGATAGTCTGGTATCATAAACATCTAGACTAGAAATGCATGATTTCACAACGATGCACCTCTTGACAAACAATGAGCACACTACTGACATCTGAGGATGCATTACAAGTGAGACTTTCAGAAATAGGAGGATGAAATGCAGTCTGAAAATGGATATTGCTTCCTGTTTTTCCTTAGTCTTCGTTGTCAAATAATTGGGAGATGTCAAGAGATGAGGGATTTAGGATAGTTTTTCAACTGTTTTCTGTTTCCTTGGTTCACTCAGCTCCTGCTACTTCATGCAGACTGTGTTATTAGTCCTTGGGGGGCATATTGATATAATTTAAAACAATTTAAAATATGAACTGTTGCTGATTTTGTTCAACAGGAACAGCACTACCATTGTAAGGTTAGCAAGATACCCAATATTAATAAATCTCCATAGGGGAAGTTTAAGAAAATTATGTTATGTCAGTTGAGTTCAGCTCTCTTTTCAGCTGGAGCTTTAAGTCTTTGAGCATTCTAGGTTCTACATCTAAATGTGCTTAACAGTACACAGGCTTCTTGACAAATGCTGTTCTTGGGAAGAGTACAATCCTTCTGTGAGTCTGTGTTATTTCTACCTGTGAGTTGGCATTCCAGGAAAGAGTAGCATGTACTCATTAAGAAAATCCATCTTGAAATTTATTCAGCTTTTTGTTTCCTTACAACCTTGTATTTTAGGCCATATTGCCAAGTTATTTCCTGTCTTTCTGTCCTGGGACTAAAATTTCTTTTTCTTTTCTTTTTTTTTTTTTTTTTTTTTGGAGACAGAGTCTTGCTCTGTCACCCAGGCTGGAGTGCAGTGGTGTGATCTTGACTCACTGCAACCTCCACCTTCCTGGTTCAAGCAATTCCCCTGCCTCAGCCTCCCAAGTAGCTGGGGCTACAGGCCCATGCCACCATGCTTGGCTAATGTTTTTTTTTTTGTATTTTTAGTAGAGATGGGATTTCACCATGTTGGCCAGACTGATCTCAAACTCCTGACCCCAGGCAATCCGCCCATCTCGGCCTCCCAAAGTGCAAAATTTCATTTTTGCCCTTTTCTTCCCCAGATCCCTAATACTTTTCTGCCCAATCCTTTCTCTCTATTCAGTGTTTCTTGTTTGTCCTACATTCTCTTTCTGCCCTTCTCCTTCTTTCCTGCTCTTCCCTCTTTTTTTTTTTTTTTTGAAAATAAACACCTGAAAATAGAAAATTGAATATCTATATTTTGTAAATAATCCTGACTGACCTTCATTTTTATTGTCAACTCTGTCTTTTCCTCCACTCCTTTTTTTTTAAAAAAAATTTTGTTGAATACATTTAAATGATAAACCTGTAGGACAAGAGTTGATTTAACTATAAAACATTGTTGACACTTTGCAACAGTAACAATCATGTCAGTATGCCTGAGAGAGTTGCTCATAATATTGGAGACGCTCATAGGCTTCTGTTTTCTGAGAGGGTAAATGTCAACCAGATGGGAATTACTGGAACTGAGAAGTCATTTTCTTTTTGTCTTTAAAAATTTCTCTTCTATGTCTTGAATTTCAAGTAATCACAGAAAATTTCCTTTGCTTCAGATACCATTTACTAATTTTGCACAGTATACCATTTTCCAACTTGTTTTCCCACTTTCAGTAAACTTTCTGTTCTCTATCCAGACATTGGAAATGCATGAACTATTTTACAGTCACCATTCAGTACGGCCTAGAGGGCAGAAAAATAAAAGTTCAACCACTCACCTAAAAAGCACTAACATTTTATTATTATTGTTATTATTATTATTTTTGAGATGGAGTTTCGCTCTTGTTGCCCAGGCTGGAGTGCAGCGGTGCCATCTCGGCTCACTGCAACCTCCGCTTCCTAAGTTCAAGCGATTCTCCCTGCCTCAGCCTCCCAAGTAGCTGGGATTACAGGTGCCCACTACCACGCCTGGCTAATTTTTGTATTTTTAGTAGAGGTGGGGTTTCACCATGTTGGCCAGTCTGGTCTCGAGCTCCTGACCTCAAGTGATCTGCCTACCTCGGCCTCCCAAAGTGCTGAGATTAGAGGCGTGAGCCACCGTGCCTGGCGTGCTATACATTTTAAATTATAGTTGTTAACTACTTTCTGTGGAGTTTATTGAAAGCTGCGTGACCCTTATCTTTGCTGGCCATGTAGAGTCCTCATGTCTCGAGTTGGCATCCCAGCCATTCCTTAGGCTTGACAGCTGCATATTTTCCCAGAAACAGTTGTGATTGGTGTGTATAATGAATAGAATAACCTGTTCTTTCCAAATATACATCCCTGTTTTGCCTCTTAGTACTTGATTTGACTAATGGTTTCAAGCTGAAATATAGACTTCAATTAAAAAATTGGAAGCCAGGTGTGGTGGCTCTTGCCTGTAACCCCAGCACTTTAGGAGGCTGAGGTGGGAGGATCCATTGAGACCAGCCTGGGCAACATAGTGAGACCCTGTCGCTACAGAAAATTAAAAAATATATATTATCCAGGTGTGGTGGTGTGTCCCTGTAATCCCAGCTACTCAGAAGGCTGAGGTGAGAGGATGGCTTCAGCCCAGAAGGTTGAGGCTGCAGCGAACTATGGTCGTGTCACTGCACTCCAGCCTGGGTAACAGTGCAGACGTTAAGATCTTCCCAAGAATGTGGCCAGCCTGCATCCTGACCTTGGTCACGTGGAACATTATTAATCATGGTCATTTAATGTGTAACAGGTTGCATTCAAGAGTCTAGCTTGTGTTGGTTTGGGGTTCTTTTAAATTTGTTTTCTGTTGACAATTCTATTTTCTAGTAAATTTTAAATAAAAATTTTTTCATTAAGGCTGACTCCAAAGGTACTTAAGTTCCTTTCTAGCCAGCCATTCTTAGCTGGGTCCTGTGAAAGCATTATGCCTTATAGAAAAAGAAAATTGAGTGACTATTTTCTCAGTTCTCCCAAACATGGTACTATTCTAGATGCATTGAAGAGAAGTCAATTCATTACATACAGTAAGGCTTTAAGGGCAGTTGTTCTTGGAGTTTGATTCAGGGACCTCATAGTCTCCAATAGTGTTTCAGTGGGTCCCCTAGGTCAAAACCATTTTTATAGAAATGCCACAACATTATTTTCACTTTTCATTCATACTCTCTCACAATTATAAAATAGGGATTTCCAGAGACTATGCTATGTATGATGCTGCAATTACTCTGATGAACAAGGGGATGTGTAGTTGTATACACGTGTCTTTTAAATTTTTGTCTTAATTTCTGATTTTTAATTTGATTTCTAAGCAAATATTGAAAGATATTACTCACATAATCAAAACTTCTTTGAAGATTCTCCTAACTTTTAAGAGAAGGATTCCTGAAACCAAACAGTTTGAGAACTGCTGTCTTAAGGCTGTAAGACTTAATTCTCTGAGAGAACCCCTCCTGGGAATGGCTGCACACAAGGGCAGTGCGGTAAACCAGTCAATTGCTCAATAGACATTTTAAAAATTGAATTAAATTGAGCTCCTAGAATATAACTTTTGAGACCTTATTTGAGATTTTCTCCCAAGGCTGTGTTTGAGCATTGAGAGCCTTGTAACTTGGGCCAAGTTTCTGTGAGATAGACAGTTGGCAATTCTCAATATAAAGTCAATGATTTCAGAAGTCATTTTCAAGGAATACCTCCTTTAACTGGTGGATTAATTATGTAGCCTATTGGCATTATCTAGATCAGTGCCGTCCAACAGAAAGAGGGCACATACATTATTTACAATTTTTAAATAATCATATTAAAAAAGTAAAAAGAGGTGAAATTAGTTTTAATATCTTTTGTTTAGCCTAATGTATCTAAAATATTGTAATTTCCACATGTAATCAATATAAAAATTATCAGGGAGATAGTTTAATTCTTTTTTATATTACTATCTTTGAAATCTGGTATGTATTTTACATTTATAGCGCATCAGTCTGGATAGTTACATGTGGCTGGTGCCTCCTGTATTACACTGTACAGATCCAGATCATAAAATAGTTGTAGAGCTGAGCTGAGAATGTTCTAGAGTAGATAAGCTTTGTCATAGAGAATAAAAATTTTGCTACAGAAGTTAGTATAAAAACATAACCTCATTGAAAAAAGCTTACAATGACAAAATGTTTGATATCTGCCTAAATTTTAAAGACATTTCCAAGAGAAATAGAGCTCTTTCCTTAAAAGAAATTTTTAAAAAATAAGCTTTTCTTCAAACTGTAATGTTTTCTCTTTCCTTCTAAAAAGCATGCAGTCTGCTCACTATATTCTTTGAAATTACTGTATGTTCATCTGCATACCAGTGTAAGGAGATGCTCTTTCTCGTTTTGGAAGAATTTGAGCCCTTGTGAACTTTGCATTTCCCTCCTACGTAGTTCTTTCTTGAACTGTCCATTTGTCCTGGCACATCCCTGATTCCGTACTATCTACTATAGGGCATTTATTTCTGATGGGGAAGGGTGGTTTGTTTTGATCTTAATGCTGAACTGTCCCTTAGTTCCTTGTCTTTTACGCTGTTGCCATTATCTTGCTTGCAAATATGGTGTCAGAATATGCAAGTGAATTATTGCCTGTTGTGAAGAAACCACTATTTTTTTCAGCTTCATTCACTATGAACATTATTGTGCTTACGAAAGTGAGTTGAGTTAAAAAGAACTGTGTTTTTTAGAAGTGAGAACTAAAAGGGGGAAATAGTAATTTTTCCTCTTATAGAATGAATAATAAAGAACTATGACTTTAAATTTGGCATGATCTAAATTTAATTTTTTTCCTACCACATGCCAATTGAAAAAGAAGAATTTGTTGAATGGGAATGTCTTGAGTAGGGAAATTAAGGACTCTCACAATCTGTATCTCTTTAGTAGCATACTTGATACAGTGTCATGTTTAATTAATATTAGAATGTCAATTTACAAAATCATGCTGTTTGGAAGACAAAAGAATTCTGTGTAGAACAGGCAAACTTAGGAAATATATGGTCTCTTGATAACATGTTGGAAGTTTTCTTCTTTGTTATAATTTTCATATGTAAGTACAATTAGGAGATTTATAGATTTTCAACCCCAATATAAAAACATTCTTTGAGAGTTTATCTTTTCTTTACCTACTGATTTACCTTTGTTGTGGACACATTCAATTTTTCAAGCAACTGGTGTGTACTTTACACCAAAACCTTTACTATATAGCCTTCAGTAATCTGTAGCTGTGAAACTCCTACTGATTTATCTGTTTAGATATTCTCAAAATAGTCATACCTGTGTGCCAGCCACCTGCTGTCTGACTTGGCAGTTTCTGTGTTCCAACTTTATTTTTCTGCTTTTTAGAAAACTCCCAGTTTCCAGTTTGCAGCTAAGGTGGGAGCTGAGTTCGTTTCCCTGTTAAGTGGCCTTATCAAGCAGTTATGCCATTGCCAAGCAGCAGTAAGTTCTCCCCTCTCAGGTGTTAGCTAGTAGGTAGGGTTGGCAAGGGGAGCCTGGCCTGCTGTGAAGAAGTAGACCACTGTCTCTCTGGCACAGCCCTCAGGGTCAGGTCTTGCTGTGGGTTCCATCCTATGGCTCACTGTGACTTTCCTGAATGGAATGCGTTTATTTTTTTTCCAGCTCTGTTCTTTCCATGTTCTTCCCACATCAGCTGGCGGCAGCCAGTTGGTTCTGAATGCTGCCCACAAATTGTTAGCTATTTTGCTTCTTGGTCCCTCAATTTGTCCCTTGAATAAGGAATTGATGTGTTTCAGATCCAGGATTATGTTGCTTAGTGAAGCAAATCTAATTCTTGCCAAGGAATGCCTAAAGTTGAAGGCTTGATTCCAGAAGAAAATAAAATAACAACAGCAGTACCTGTAATTAACATATATTGCCTGTTTACTGTGCCAGGCATTATATTAATCAGGTTGCATATATTAGCTTTGTTAATCCCCAAAATCACTTTAAAGTAGGTTCCATTGTTGCCCACATTTTACAGATAGGGAGCCATTGGAAAATCAAATAAACTGTTCTAGGTTATATATTAAGGGATAGTTCCAAGATTTTGAATCTAAGTAGCTTGACTTCAGAGTCCTTGCTTTCAGTGCTATATTCAACTACTAAGTAAAGGTTCACTTTTTTTTGTTTTGTTTTGTTTTGTTTTTTGTTTTGGAGAAAGGGTCTCATTCTGTTGCACAGACTGCAATGCAGTGGCATGATCATGGCTCACTTCACCCTTGCTAGGCTCAAGCGATCGCCTAGGCTCATGGAATCCTTCTGCCTCAGCCTCCTGAGTAACTGGGACTACAGGCACACACTACCACACCTGGCTAATTTTTTTATTTTTTGTAGAGATGAGGTCTCACTTTGTTGCCCAGGCTGGTCTTGAACTCCTGGCCTCAAGCCATCCTCCTGCCTTGAACTCCCAAAGTGCTGGAATTACAGTCGTGAACCACCGTGCCTGGCCCAAAGCTTCACTTTTCAATGTCTTCTGGAATCTGAACTCTCACTAAAGAGTAGACAGGAGTTTGATGTTTTAATCTCTTGAAACTTCTTTGTATATGCCTTCTAAGAACAGATTATGTTCAATGCAATTTTTCCTGAAAAGATGAAGTACAGAGTGACCGGAGGCGGCGGCGGCGAGCGGTTCCTTGTGGGCCAGAAGAATCCTGCAAAAATGTCTCTCTATCCATCTCTCGAAGACTTGAAGGTAGACAAAGTAATCAGCTCAACTGCTTTTCTGCAAACCTGCCAATCCAGCAATTTGTCAAAGCTTCTGCTCCATGCCTCACATGGAATCTCTATCCAGACTATCCGAGCTCTCTCAATACATGGGCTGAGTTTAAATGAAGAAGAAATACATGCAAATGTGGCCGTGGTTTCTGGTGCACCACTTCAGGGGCAGTTGGTAGCAAGACCTTCCAGTATGAACTATATGGTGGCTCCTGTAACTGGTAATGATGTTGGAATTCGTAGAGCAGAAATTAAGCAAGGGATTCGTGAAGTCATTTTGTGTAAGGATCAAGATGGAAAAATTGGACTTAGGCTTAAATCAATAGATAATGGTATATTTGTTCAGCTAGTCCAGGCTAATTCTCCAGCCTCATTGGTTGGGACTGAGATTTGGGGACCAAGTACTTCAGATCAATGGTGAAAACTGTGCAGGATGGAGCTCTGATAAAGCGCACAAGGTGCTCAAACAGGCTTTTGGAGAGAAGATTACCATGACCATTCGTGACAGGCCCTTTGAACGGACGATTACCATGCATAAGGATAGCACTGGACATGTTGGTTTTATCTTTAAAAATGGAAAAATAACATCCATAGTGAAAGATAGCTCTGCAGCCAGAAATGGTCTTCTCACGGAACATAACATCTGTGAAATCAATGGACAGAATGTAATTGGATTGAAGGACTCTCAAATTGCAGACATACTGTCAACATCTGGGACTGTAGTTACTATTACAATCATGCCTGCTTTTATCTTTGAACATATTATTAAGCGGATGGCACCAAGCATTATGAAAAGCCTAATGGACCACACCATTCCTGAGGTTTAAAATTCACAGCACCATGGAAATGTAGCTGAACGTCTCCAGTTTCCTTCTTCGGCAACTTCTGTATTATGCACGTGAAGCCTTCCCGGAGCCAGCGAGCATATGCTGCATGAGGACCTTTCTATCTTACATTATGGCTGGGAATCTTACTATTTCATCTGATACCTTGTTCAGATTTCAGAATAGTTGTAGCCTTATCCTGGTTTTACAGATGTGAAACTTTCAAGAGATTTACTGACTTTCCTAGAATAGTTTCTCTACTAGAAACCTGATGCTTTTATAAGCCATTGTGATTAGGATGACTGATACACAGGCTTAGCTTTGTGTGAAAACCAGTCACCTTTCTCCTAGGTAATGAGTAGTGCTGTTCATATTACTTTAGTTCTATAGCATATTTGCATTTTTAACATGCTACCATAGTACATTTAGAATGATTGCCTTTGATTTTTTTAAAAAATTCTGTGTGTGTGTGTGTGTGTGTGTGTGTGTGTGTGTGTGTGTGTAAAATGCCAATTAAGAACACTGGTTTCATTCCATGTAAGCATTAAACAGTGTATGTAGGTTTCAAGAGATTGTGATGATTCTTAAATTTTAACTACCTTCACTTAATATGCTTAAACTGTCGCCTTAACTGTGTTAAGCATCTAGACTAAAAGCCAAAATATAATTATTGCTGCCTTTCTAAAACCCAAAATGTAGTTCTCTATTAACCTGAAATGTACACTAGCCCAGAACAGTTTAATGGTACTTACTGAGCTATAGCATAGCTGCTTAGTTGTTTTGAGATTTTTAGTCAATGCATAATGAAATTCTTTCTTCTAAAGTTGCCAGTACCACTTTGTGAGAAGTGAATCACTATATGTAATGTAAAATTACTAACTTAACAAATAAACTTTGACTCCTTTTGTTCATTTGTGATTAAGTGGTATATATTATTTTGGCATTTGACGCTTAATTATGTAATACTACTTTGGATGGTTTAGAATATTTTTTGTAACTTTTCTTTTTCTCTTTGCAAAAATGATAGTGACACTTTTTGATTTTTTTCTTTTTTTTTTATTCTATTGATTATATGTATACATAAAGTTAAAAAAAAAAAAGATGAAGTACATTTCTTTGTAAAATTCATGTATATATTTATTTATTTATTATTGTACATATTTATGGGGTACATTTGATATTTTGTTACATGGATACAACATGTAATGATCAAATCAGGGTAATTAGGTTATCCATTACCCCAAACATTTATCATTTCTTTCTGTTGGTGACATTTCAAATCTCCTTCAGCCATTTTGAAATATGTAATAAATCATTGTTAATTATAGCCAACAAAAGGCATTATTGCTAGTACAGATATTTCTTGACTTATGATGGGTTACGTCCCAATAAACCCATTATAAGTTGAAAATATGGTAAGTCAGAAATGCGTTTAATTCGCTGTATTGTTATTTACCCACGTGATTGTGTGGCTGACTGGGAGCCACACAATCTCTGTTTACCATTATGAAGGTCGTATTGCTTCAGAATGCAAATGAAATTTAGAGTGAGTGCCTTATGAATCAGGGAGGCCCCACTATATGACTCCCTGTGATCTCTTGGAGGTGAAAGAATGCACAAATTTCGTAAGTTGACCTGAAGGCCACCCGCCTTTCCCGAGTTATATTGTACATGCCATCAATTAGTAGGGGGTGGGCAGAGGTGGAAGATTTCAGGCACAGACCTTAGACAGTTGATGCCCTCTGTTATTAAGATAAATAAATCCTAGCATTTCTTCCCACCTTTTGCACATCATGTCATGCACAGAAAGTTGAGATTGGAGGTGATCCATTATTGCTTGTAACCCATTTCCAACGCCCTTGTTTGAGAGTTCTTTTTTTTTTCTTTTGAGACAGGGTCTCATTCTGTTGCCGGCATGATCATAGCTCACTGCAACTTCAGCTCCTGGGATCAAACTGTCCTTCTACCTCAGCCTTCTGGGTCGCTAGGACTACAGACACATGCTACCATGCTCGGCTAATTTTTTTAAAGTTTTTTAGTAGAGATGGGGTTTCACCATGTTGCCCATGCTGGTCTTGAACTCCGGGACTCAATCAGTCTGCCTGTCTTGGCCTCCCAAAGTGCTGGGATTACAGCTGTTTGTCAGCTCTGCTGTGGGGATATATCTGCAAGTTTCTAAGCTTGTTATTTTATGAACGCATTCTGTACACTACAAGGTGCCATTCACATGTAAGGTTTTATTAATAATGACTATTAAGACCAAGCTATTTGTTCTAGGAAGAGACACTGTGTACCATGATTTTTTTTGTTGTTGTTTTGGGAGCTATCCTGAGAGAAGCAGGAGCAGATGCTAGACCAGTTGTGGAGTTAAGGTCTTGTATGTGATCTGGTGCAGTAATGAGGAGAAGTAGAAATGCAGCGGGTCAAGGGTTATAAGATCCAAGACTTCTTATAGGAAACCAAGCAGCTGGTGAGATCCTCATCAAATTCTCTACCTTCTTCTCTGCCTATCCCAGTTCTCTCTGTAGTGAAATTCTGCTTTCTTTGTGAAGTCTTTCCCAGACTTTTTCTACCTCTTCTCCTATAGGTGAAGGTCATTCACCATCCTCTGTCTGTTATTATACCTGGTACATAGCTCCATTGATTGTACTTCCAATGCTGCATTGTTTTCAGTTCCACACATCTTTTTTCCTTTTTAAACTGTGATCTCCTTGAAGTTTAAGCTGTGTCTGATTAATCCTTGTAGCTCCAGCCACACCCAGCTCCTTTCATCACACTCCCTCATTAGGCATGGCTTGAATACTCTTTGAGTACGGCTGAAATTTATCTTCCTGTGCCTTTCTCCCATGGGTCCTCATTTTAACACCTGAAACAGCTTCAGATAAAGTTACTTTTATGCCAGCCGTTTATACATCTGAATAATCTGCCATGTATGGCTCCAAACAGTCTTTATTTCTCTGAGCTAAACATTTTTACTTTTGAAATTTTGTTTTCCTGTTTTATTCCTCAGTAAGTACTGTATATGTTCCCTTTACCTCTCTGGTGCATAGAATCTTAGAATGTTAAGATTTGGAGAGGATTAGAGTTTGACTAGTCTAGGCTCTTCATCTAACCAGTATTGCTTCCATACTGATTAGGTAATTGAAACTGAGATACAGACATATTTTGGAGCAACACAAATATTTTAAGTATTTCACGGTGGAAGTTTAGATTTAGTAGATTTTTAAAAGTACTTCATCGCTCATTCTTTATTAAAATGTATTTGCTGATGAGTATCTTATTAAAAGGGGGCACATTGGAAAGATATGTTTTATGACGCAGTACATGTATGCTAAAGAAAGATCTTCAGATTTTTATAACATTACTATTAAGAATTTGATTCTAAAGCCAAGCTACCTAGGCTTCAATCCTGCATCTGTCGTATACTAGGTGTAAATTACTTAATCTTGGTTAATTACTTAATCTCTGTGTGCCTCAGTTTCTGTATTTCTGAAACAAGGTTAATGATAATGTGGGTGTTAGGAGGTTTAAATGAGTTAGTACTTCCAAAGCACTAAGAGTTATGCCTGGCCCACAGTAAACTTTTTGTATATGGTAGCTGCTGCTACTACTGCTGCCACCACCATCACTGCTACTATTATTATTATTATTGAGTTCTACAAGCACCTGGTGAGATGTGAAAGCTCCTGTGAAAGTTCTCATAGAACCTTAGTAAGACACCATGTACTTATGATACAAGCTTCTTGCCTTTTTAAAATTTTTTTATTTTATTTAAAGCTTCTTGTCTTAATGAGAGGCCCTGCATACCACTCTGCACTGAAACATGATTTGACCCAGACCGTAACGACATCTATGGAGTAATAAAGTATTTTTTCATAGGATTTTACCATATAAGCAATTGAAGAAATGGCGGAAGACCCATTAGCTTTTGGAGTCTGTTTCTTTGAGACCAACTTGCTAGGAATCCATTTCCTATCTTTTTAAAAAGAGTAAATTAATTTTTCTCATTGACATTCTGTAAACAGAATACTGGCAGCTTATATTTTATGGAACGTAATGTTTTAAAGTGAACCTAATTTTTCTTAGTAAACTGCTTTTAATAATGCATCAGAGTAAATTTTTTCCCTCTGTTGTCAGGTTGCTATCAAGATCATAGATAAGACCCAGCTGGATGAAGAAAACTTGAAGAAGATTTTCCGGGAAGTTCAAATTATGAAGATGCTTTGCCACCCCCATATCATCAGGCTCTACCAGGTAGGATCATTAGTATGTAGCAGATAGCTGCAAAGAACCCAGAATATTGTATGTATGGCTCCCTTTGAAGAAATGTGGGTGGGTGAACATCTGTGACTTATTTTGTTTCTATGTTAATCCTGCTATCTTTCCTACCCTTCTGTTTACCCACTTAGCACTTAGTATCCTCAAGTTTCCCCTGGCCGTTTACTAGTAAGTTTTCCTTACCCAGGTAGGTCTTTTTAATTTGTTCTTTAAAATTTGATGCCATTCTTAGCAAGAACTACACAAAATATTAATTCAGAAGAGGATGATAATTTATTTTATTTAGTTCAGAGTTCTAAAACAGGATGGGAAACCCAAAAAGAAGAGAATTTAGAGAGGTGAAAAGTTAGAGATGAATATAACATTTTTTAACAGCAATATTTGAATACTAGTTTCTGTGATCATGTTATAAATTGTTAAGGCAAAGGATTGCTTCTTGGATCAATCAAAACCTACCTCTTTTCTATTCTAGTAGGATGCTAGACTTAGTTTTCCAAGGTAGTAATTATTTTGATAATCAAGAGACCAGATCAAGTGACCAGATCTCTCCAATAGGAGAGATTTCTATTTTAGTTTTTTTTTTGTTGGTCTTCCCAAGAAACATGCATATTTCATGCCATCATCAAAACGATTCCCTAGCCTAACTACAAAAGCGGTAAATCTGATGGCTGGAATTTCAAGCGGGACAGAAGGAGAGGACCTTGCCTTAGCAGGCTGGTGAAAGAGATATTTTGGGAGAGGTGGGGCTTCGGGATGCTTCTCAAATTGCAATGCATTGGCAGCCGAGAACTTTGCCTCTGCATAGGCCCAACTCTACTTGCTGCTTTCTGCCAGAACAGCCATCTCTTAGTTCTGAAGGACGTGGCCACCCACTTGGTTATTTTGCTGCTGTTAGTCTGCAGTAAATGGTTACTGGCCCAGACATAGGACCATGTGTAAGAGTGGAGAAAGTACACCCAAGGCGCTATGGGCAAGCTTTCATAGCCTCTTAGTTTTATGGAAAAGAAAACATGTTATGATGTTAATATGTGTGGTTAAGAGCGTTAGAGCTCTTCCCTGGCATCAGCTGCTCACATAATGAAATTAGGTCAACAGGAGTAGACCTGTTGAAATTTATCAGCCTAAATTATGTTGAACAATTGCCTACGTTCTGCCCCACAAGCAAACTTATGAAAGCTTCCTCGTGTTGCCTGAAGACCTGTATCTGTGAGCTCACATGTGTCTAACCTCGGCTTCCTTCCTGTCCTGATGGGCTGAATAAATTTCTTGACCTTACCTTTTAAAATAAATCGTCTTTAAATAATTGTGGGGCTTAGGCTGACCTTTCTCAAGAGGTTGACTTGTAGGTATTACCCTTGTAACTGAATTCTGCAAGTTTGCCTGTCTTACCCAAGATTAGCCTATGAGACTTTCCAAAGGTCCAGTGCTAGCTTTGAGCAGTGCCTTCTTTCAAGCTTTAATTTTGCTTTCTGGCAGCTGGGTTTTTAAAATTTTATTTATTTATTTATTTATTTATTTATTTATTTATTTATTTATTTATTTTTGAGATGAAGTTGCGCTCTGTTGCCCGGGCTGGAGTGCAGTGGCATGATCTCTGCTCACTGCAGCCTCCGCCTCCTGGGTTCAAGTGAGTCTCCTGCCTCAGCCTCCCAAGTAGCTGGGATCACAGGCATGCACCACCACGCCCAGCTAATTTTTGTATTTTTAGTAGAAACGGGGTTTCACTATGTTGGCCAGGCTGGTCTTGAACTCCTAACCTCAAGTGATCCACCCACCCAAAGTGCTGGGATTACAGGCGTGAGTCACTGCACCTGGCCGGAACTGAATTTTTAATTGTATTTAGTTTTAATTAATTTAAGTGTAAAACTAAAAATAATTTTAAAAGAATTGTTGAAATGATAGTATTTTGGATATATTGGGGTAAATAAAAAATATTACTAGAATTATCTTCACCTTTTCCTTTTTCCTTTTTAAATGTGGCTACTAGAAAAGTTAAAATAATATATGCAGTTCATATTATATTTCTATTGGACAGCACTGTTCTAGAAAGATATACAATAAGCAGTGAACAGTGTTCCTCTGGGGATTGAGATGGAGGAGATTGGGAAGAGGAAAGCCTTTGGTCTTTTGTTTTATAATGAGTGTATGTAATCATTATTACTTTTAAAAATGTTTGATGGAAAATGTAAAAGGGAAGAAAGGACTGACAACTTACTACAGTGAATTTTAAAAAGGAGCAAAAAAGGGACCAAGACAAAACACAAATCACCTACGTTACTTTAAAAGGTTGAGTATTTTAAATTACTGTTCTCTTTTTTTCAAATAAATGGGCAGTGGAAAGGAAAGTTGTCATTTCTATTAAAAAAAGAAAGACATATGTGATTTCTGTGGCGTTCTTATGTGATTCCCATTATTTTCCCCAAAGGCTTTTTTTTGCTTTAGTTTTTTTTTTTTTTTTTATTTGATGGGGCATTTTTGTGCTTCAGATGATTGATGTTGAATCTGAAGTTTAAGTTTTGGTTCTTGACAACTTCTTTGCCTCTCAGTTTTATGGAGCTTAAGAGATTGCAGAGACCTCATGGAACATCAAAAAGACTATCTCTGTCAAGCAATAAATGTTTCCTACTTTTAAGAACTTGGAGGAATATCTGATTTTCTCTTTCTTCTTAATAACATTTATATTTGTTTCCCCAAAAATGTTTTAAATTTTCTTTAATCTATAGTGGTTATTAATATTTCAAATGAGAAAAGAGGAGTCGTTAGTTTCTCTTCCTATATCAGCCTGTCATTTGTGTCACTGTCTGTCACTTTCCTGCCTTTGCACCAGGTTATGGAGACAGAACGGATGATTTATCTGGTGACAGAATATGCTAGTGGAGGGGAAATATTTGGTAAGTACATTTATTGCATTATTTAAACAGCTATTGAGCACACTACAGCAAACCTAAAATAGCTGTTCAGTGCCTTTGTTACTTGAGCAGCAGTCACTTGATGCTGTTCTTCAGTCCTGTCATTTTCTATCAACAAAGGCATTTTAATTTGTTTTGATTAATCTAGTAAAATCCCTTTAACACATTTGTTTCTTTAGCAAAGGTGTTTTGTTTATTTCAGTCAGGTGCTGACAGTTGAGATTAAAGATCTCCAAAAACAAGCATCCTTTCTCAACGTGGGACTTAGAGTCTTTCCTGTTTGCAGGTTCTAACTGAGGTTACCAAGTGCGACAGAACTCACACAAGTGTGTGGGCCTCTGTTGTGTCAGAAAGAGCCACTTAGAGCAAATAATCTCACCCGAGCGCGTTCCTTAAACTTTGTTTAAATATAACATGTAACTATATTATTTACCATGTGTTCACAGTTCCCCTCAATGATTCTTGTAATTTTGGGGGTTCTGCCTTCAGTAGCTATATTTTCTTCTCTCACTTAGCTTTAGCACAACGTCAGAAATAAGCAAGAGACTTTGTTACTGACAAATCTGATTTTTAAGGTGGTAAAAACTGACAAAACGATTTTTTTTCTAACAGTGATAAATGGAGTCAAGTAGAGTTGAAGGATAAACTTCCAAATCTAAATTGATGTGTCTTTTATTTTTTCTTTTGGCAACTAACTACAGAGAAAAGTTTCTTTATATACCTTATTTGTCTAATTTCTTCATTTTTAAAAAAATTTATCAATATGAACACTTGCTAATCTAAAATTTATTTTTTAATTTTTATTTTAAACATTTGCTCCTTCCTGCATGATAAAATGTATTTAAAAGTGTAGAATCACTTTTAAAATGGATCTTCCTATTAATGACTAGTCAGTTGTGGCTGCATGGATGTGTGTGTGTGTGTGTGTGTGTGTGTCTGTGTGTGTGTGTGTTTTTGAAGTTTCCCTAGCGATCTAGTGTTTTTTTGTGTGTGTCAAAGTATCTTTAGGGTAAGTGCTAGTCCTTTTTAAAAGAGGTATCATTATTTCTTAATTTTATATTTAATTGGCTTGGTATATGTGATTAGTTAATGTTAAAGCTAATGGTGATAGAATGAAATTTATACTCAATATAGTATGGGAGGGGATACTTTATTTTAAAGAAATAAAAGCATTACAGGATTTGAAGGATAGCATTGTTTGTCAAGAAGGTATAGTAGGCCTTCAGTATGTATGATAATTATATGCCAATCATGTGCCTTGGAGATGCTAACTCAATTAAGACACTGGTTTTCCTTTCCGTGGAGAAATCTGGTGGAAAACAGACAGGGAAATCAACATATTACTTTGAAGATGAGAATGGAAACTGTAAAACTCTGTATGGTAGAGAACAGTAGTGCAGGTGGCAGTTTGGTTAACTCTTGGAGATCAGGGAAATCTTCCTGGAGGGCTTGGTTATATGGAAATTTATGAACCAGAAAATGAAAGCACAAGAGAGAATATTTGGAGAGAGAGAAATAGCAGTCATGTTATTGGGAGACTATACTATGGTCTGAAATTCCAGGCACATGTTATGATAAACCTGCCTGAATTAAGATCACAAATGTATACAAAGGCAAATAGAAAACTTCCATTATCTAGATAAGATTTTTTGTTTGGACAAGGTGTTGCTCTGTTGCCCTGGCTGGAATGCTGTGGTGCAATCCTAGCTCACTGCAGCCTCGAACTCCTGGGCTCAAGTGATCCTCCTGCCTCTGCCATCTGAGTAGCTGATACTATAGGTGTGCACTACCACACCTGGCTAATTTTTAAATTTTTAGTAGAGACAGGGGTCTCATTATATTGCTCAGGCTGGAAGATACCTTTTTACAAATTTTATTCTATAAAAAGTCAAACATCTCCCAAATCCTTGAGCTGCCTGTTAGGTATTTTATCGCATAGAAAGACATTTATTGGTGGGGATACAATGGTAATTTGGGGAGAAAAAAGATCATGTCATCTTAATGTTTTTAATAAAAAAAGACCCAAACACAGGGCACATCAATCTACCTTACTCTTTAAGAAAGCAGATTTTATTTATTTATTTATTTATTTATTTATTTATTTATTTGTTTGTTTATTCTTTTTTGAGCTAGGGTCTTGCTCTGTTGACCAGGTGAAGTGCAGTAACAGGATCACAGCTCAGTGCACCCCCAGCTTCCTGGGCTCAAGTGATCCTCCTGCCTTAGCTCCCTGAGTCACTGGGACTATAGGTATACACCACCATGCCAGGCTAATTTTTAAATTTTTATAGTGATTAGGTCTCATTATGTTGCCCAGGCTGGTTTAGAACTCCTGGGCTCTAGCACTCCTCCTGCCTTGGCCTCCCAAAGTGTTGGGATTGTAGGCATGAGCCACTGCACCCAGCAGGAAGCAGTATTAGAGAGATAAGCTTCTTGGTCATGGACTTCGTGTGAATGTACCTCAAGGGATGAACACACAGAATACCACTTCTGATAATATTATTTTAAAAACAAAATATTTTAGGTTGGTGCAAAAGTAATTGTGGCTTTTGTCATTGAAAGTAATGGCAAAAACCGCAATTACTTTTGCACCAACCTATAATTATATATTTTAACACATATTATATAATATATAACAATAGAATTTGAAATGTTATGATTGATACTATTAAGTAATATTATTATAAAAGATCCAGATGTGGAAGAAAATAGTGTATTACCTAAAGAAATTATTGAGACTGCACAGGGATAGAACTGTCTCATGAGCTCTGATTTTTAAAAATGTCTGTGTAAAAAAGATGAAAGGGGCTTAGTCAAGAAAACCTGGGCTTTGGATGTATTTAGACCTAGGTTTGAATCAGATCTCTGTCACCTATTTGCCCTTTTACTTAGAGCAAATTACTAGATGATTCTGGTACACAGGTTCCAGGTCTGTTCCAGGTAAGATCTAGAATATTTGTATTATAGTTGTGAAGATTAAATGAGATCGCATATATAGAGCTCTAGCACAGTGCTTCCTTACGCCTTCATGTGAGAGAGTGAGTGGGAGATCAACTTCTGCCATCAAGGTGTGAGGAGCTCTGCTGACCTGCCTTGCTTGCGGAAACAAGTGAAAACTACTAAAGAAAACAAAACCCAGTCATTTAAAGTCTCTGGAAATCATCCTAAGAGTAAACAGAAAATGAAGGAAGATTATTCAAGAACATCTATGCAAATTCATTAAGAAACAAAGTCTGGTCAGCAAGGTGGAAATTCCTGTCCAGGCTACTGCAGCCAAGAACACAGGGCCTCCTCCTGTCAAACGACAAAATTACAAGTTTAGTTTGACGATCCCAGTTGGCCTTATTTGCGATTCTAGAATCGGGCAACATTTCATTTCATAGAATAAGTGTTCCAGTAAGTTGAGCAGAAGAGTTTGGCTTATAGACAGATGGGCTTAAGAAGTCGGAATAGTGTATTGGTTACTTTTAAACAGAACAATAGAAAATTAACTAATTAGTTAACACCAGGTTACTTGGGGCTACCTTTTTTAGTAAGGATTAAAGCAGAGGGAACTTCATCATTGTGCCAGTTAAAGATTTTAGACTGGGCTGTTTGGGAAATTAGCTGTTATCTCTTTCTCCTGATTTCTCAGGTCAGATAACAACCTAGTTTTCGCTTTGGAACTTTAGCATGAGTGACTCCATTTTGATGTTTAGTTTGGTCTGTTGGTGCCTAGTGTAGAAGTTTATTCGAAAACAATGATCTGTAATTTTTATTTGTCACTTCTCCTCAATTCTCTCCAGCATCTGAATAGCAGCTTTCTTCCCAGGAGGATCTGGACATCAGCAATTCTCATTCTGCCCCGAGCTGCCTATTGCTGAGTCCTGGAGAAGTGCAGTTAAGAGATGGGGGCCCCTTCTTCTACTCAGCCCCCACTTGTGGAACTTGATCAGGTATGCCGAGAATATTAGGACCCAGGTCACTCTTGCCTTGGGTCTTAAGACAGTGGTTTCACTGTCTTTTGCTGCTAGGAGAGGCAAGCTGAGAGGACCCCAGGCTGCTGTCCTCCCCTGCTCTCCATTCACCAAACTCTCAGTTCCTAGAGTGGGAGTGTCACTCAGAGAAGTTTGCTATTGTCCCCAACCCCAGCTCCAGAGCCCTAACTCTGAGATTTTTACCTGTGGAGAAAAACCGTAAAACAGCTCCTAATTTTTTCCCAAAGGAACTGACTTCATTTGCAACAGGAAGTGAAGAAGTTCAAACCTGATTGTACTCTCAAGAACAGTAGAGGGAAAAGAAAAAAGAAAAAGAACAATGTAGGTTGTGGTAAAGGGCATTTGAGAAGAGATTCATGAAACAGGCCAAATGGTAGGTTTGCTAGTTCGCAGGAGAGAACCAATGAATTAATTTAGAAAGAGCTTTTCTGGGGTTAGAATAAAAATAAATCACTGGCTGGGTGCACACCTGTAATTCTAGCTATTCAGGCAGGAGGATGGCTTGAGCCTAGGAGTCGGAGGTCAGCATAGGCAACATAGGGAGACCCTGTCTTAAATAAAAACACAAATAAAACAAAACACTGATGGCAAAAATTATTTCTTCAAAGGAACCAGAATTTGATTGTATTGTTTGTAGATCAATTTGTGCCCCAGGGCATTATTCAAAACAAAAGGGCAATCAGCCAGCAATTAGTGGAGTTGAATGGCTGGGTATGGTCAGTAAATGAGAGGAAGAAAGTCCTAGCAAAAACACTGTGATCCCAAGGTAACTAACTGTAGGCATACCGAAGCTGCTTGTTCCAGAGGAATCACATTAGAGGCTGAACACTGTAAATATGGAGAAATAAACTTCACTAGAAGAATCTAGCCTTTAGCTGGGCATGGTGGCATGCACCTGTAGTCATAGCTCCTTAGGTTATTGATATGAGAGCTTTCTAACTGTGGGCATTTTACAGCTATAAATTTCCCTCTGAGCATGCTTTGGCTGCATATCATGAGTTTTAGTATGCCGTATTTTCATTTTCATTCATTTGAAAGTATTTTCTGAATTCACTTTTTTTTCTTTTCTTTTTTTTATTATTATACTTTAGGTTTTAGGGTACATGTGCACAATGTGCAGGTTTGTTACATATGTATCCATGTGCCATGTTGATTTCCTGCACCCATTAACTCGTCATTTAGCATTAGGTATATCTCCTAATGCTTCCCTCCCCCCTCCCCCCACCCCACAACAGTCCCGGAGTGTGATGTTCCCCTTTCTGTGTCCATGAGTTCTCTCATTGTTCAATTCCCACCTATGAGCGAGAACATGCGGTGTTTGGTTTTTTGTCCTTACGATATTTTACTGAGAATGATGATTTCCAGTTTCATCCATGTCCCTACAAAGGACATGAACTCATCATTTTTTATGGCTGCATAGTATTCCATGGTGTATATGTGCCATTTTCTTAATCCAGTCTATCGTTGTTGGACATTTGGGTTGGTTCCAACTCTTTGCTATTGTGTATAGTGCCGCAATAAACATACGTGTGCATGTGTCTTTATAGCAGCATGATTTATAGTCCTTTGGGTATATACCCAGTAATGGGATGGCTGGGTCAAATGGTATTTCTAGTTCTAGATCCCTGAGGAATCGCCACACTGACTTCCACAATGGTTGAACTAGTTTCCAGTCCCACCAACAGTGTAAAAGTGTTCTATTTCTCCACATCCTCTCCAGCACCTGTTGTTTCCTGATTTTTTAATGATGGCCATTCTAACTGGTGTGAGATGGTATCTCACTGTGGTTTTGATTTGCATTTCTCTGATGGCCAGTGATGATGAGCATTTTTGCATGTGTTTTTTGGCTGCATAAATGTCTTCTTTGGAGAAGTGTCTGTTCATATCCTTTGCCCACTTTTTGATGGGGTTGTTTGTTTTTTTCATGTAAATTTGTTTGAGTTCATTGTAGATTCTGGATATTAGCCCTTTGTCAGATGAGTAGGTTGCAAAAATTTTCTCCCATTCTGTAGGTTGCCTGTTCACTGTGATGGTAGTTTCTTTTGCTGTGCAGAAGCTCTTTTGTTTAATTAGATCCCATTTGTCAATTTTGGCTTTTGTTGCCATTGCTTTTGGTGTTTTGAATTCACTTTTGATATCTTATTTATTTCATTATTTATTTAGAAGTGTGTTGTTTAATTTTCACATATTTGTGAATTTCCCAAATGTTTCCTACTATTGATTTCCAATTTCATTCCATTATAGTTGGTTGTTTTTCTACTCTCTATTTCATAATTTCTGCTATAATATTTGTTATTTCCTTCTTTCTGCTTGCTTCAGTTTCAGTTTGTTTTTCCTCTTCTAGTGTCTTGAAGCAAGCAGAAAGAAGGAAATAAAGATTAAAGCAGAAATTATGAAATAGAGAATAGAAAAACAATAGAGGATATCAGTGAAACCAAAAGATGGTTCTTTGAAAAAATCGACAACGTTGACAGATCTTTAGGTAGATTGACAAGAGAGAAGGAAAAAAGAGAAGACTGAAATGACTAGAATCAGAAGTGAAAGAAAGGAACATTACTAAAGTTCCTTAAGAAATAAAAATGGGCTGGACATGGTGACTCACGTCTATAATCCCAACACTTTGGTAAGCTGAGGTGGGAGGATTGCTTTAGCCCAGGAGTTCAGTACCAACATGGACAACATAAGACCTCATTTCTACTAAACATAAAAAATTAGCTGGATGTGGTAGCATGAGCCTGTGGTCCCAGCTACTTAGGAGGCTGAGGCAGGAGGATCACTTGAGCCCAGGATGTCAAGGCTGCAGTGAGCCATGATCGTGCCAATGCATTTCAGCTTGGGCAACAGAGCAAGACCCTGTCTTAAAAAAATAAAAATGATTATAAGGGAATATTATGAACAACTGTGCATCAACAAATCAGCTGGGCTTGGTGGCTCATGCTTGTAATCCTAGCACTTTGGGGGGCCGAGGTGGGTGGATTGCTTGACCTCAGGAGTTCAAGACCAGCCTGGGCAACATGGTGAAACACCGTCTCTACAAAAAAAATTAGAAAAATTAGCCATGCATGGTGGTGCACACCTGTAGTCCCAACTACTCGAGAGGCGAAGTGGGAAGATCACCTGAGCCTGGGAGGTGGAGGTTGCAGTGAGCTATGATTGTGCCATTGCACTCCAGCCTGGGTAACAGAGTGAGACTGTGTCTCAAAAAAAAAAAAAAAAAGTCAGATAACTTAGATGAAATGGACAAATCCCTAGAAAGATAACAACTGTTGAAACAACTGACTTAAGAAGAAATAGACAATCTGAATAGACTGATATCAAAGTAAAGAGATTGAAGTAGTAATCAAAAAAACTACTCACAAAGAAAAGCCCAGGCCCAGGTGGAGTCACTGCAGAATTCTACCAAACATTTTAAGAACAATTAATAGCAATTCTTTACAACGTCTTCTAGAAAGCAGAAGAGGCAACACTTTCCATTCATTTTATGTGGCCAGAATTTCTCTGATGCCAATACCAGACGACAGTACAAGAAAATTAAAGACAATATGGCATGGATGCAAAAATCCTCAGCAAAATAGTTACCACCTGAACCCAGCAACATATAAAAAGAATTATATATTGTGGCCCTGTGGGATATCCCAGGAACAATAAAGATTCTTGGGATTGGCCAGGTGTGGTGGCTAACACCTGTAATCCCAGCACTTTGGGAGGCCGAGGCGGGTGGTTCACCTGAGATCAGGAGTTCAAGACCAGCTTGACCAACATGGTGAAACCCCGTCTCTACTGAAAGTACGAAAAATTAGCCGGACATGGTGGCGGACGCCTGTAATGTACTTGGGAGGCTGAGGCAGGGGAATTGCTTGAACCTGGGAGGTGGAGGTTGCAGTGAGCCGAGATCATGCCACTGCACTCCATCCTGGGCAGCAAGAGCAAAACTCCGTCTGAAAAAACAAAACAAAACAAAAAAAAAAAAAAAAAAAAAAAAAAGATTCCTGGGATAGATACTAATAGAATACAAAAGAAACATGACCTCTCAATAGATGCCAAAAAATTGACAAAATCCAACATTTCTGGCCGAGTGCAGTGGCTCACACCTGTAATCCCAGTACTTTGGGAAGCCAAGGCGGTTGGATCACCTGAGGGCAGGAGTTTGAGACCAGCCTGGCCAATGTGGGAAAACCCTGTCTCTATTAAAAATACAAAAATTAGCTAGGTATGGTGGTGCACACCTGTAATCCTAGCTACTCTGGAGGCTGAGGCACGAGAATCGCCTGAACCTGGGAGGCAGAGGTTGCAGTGAGCGGAGATCGCGCTGTTGCACTCCAGCCTGGGTGAGAGTGAGACTTTGTCTCAAAATCAATCAATCCAATCAATCAATCAATCCAACATTCTTTCATACATATACACACACAACACACACACACACACCCACACGCACGCACGCACTATCCGCCCGCCCATCTCCCGTGCATAAGTAAATTGCATCCAACACTCTTTCATGATAAAAACAGCCATCAACCTAGAAATAGAAGATAATTTCATCAACCGCGTAAAGGATCTCTGTGAAAAACCCACAGCTAACATAATACTTAATGTGAAAAATTGAATGTTTTCCCACGCGGATCAGAAACAAAAGGTTTAATTTCTTGCCCCTTCTATCCAAGCATTGTACTGGCGGTTCTAGCCACAACTATTAGGCAAGGAAAAGATTTTAAAGGCATCTGAATTAGCAAGGAAGTAAAACCAACTCTTTTCAGAGATGACATGATATTATATATAGAAAATCCTAAATAATCTATTAAGAAACTGTTAGTACTAATAAGTGAGTTCTGCAGATTTGCAGGGTAGAAGATTAATATACAGAAATCAATTGTATTTCTGTACCCTTGCAATGTATAATATTATCCAAAAAAGATGGAAACAATTCAATTTACAATAGCATCAATAAGAATAAAATTCTTAGGAATAAATTTAACAGAAGTGCAGAACTTATACTCTGGAGAGTATTAAGAAATATAAAAACAACATTGAAAAAAACTTAAGAAGATCTAAATGATTTGAAAAACATTCCATGTACATGGATTGTAAGAGTTAACATTGTTAAGATGGCAATATTGATTTCCAGATTCAGCGCAATCCCCATCAGAATTTAAGCTAACTTTCTTGTAGAGATTGACAACCTGATTCTAAAATTTGTATGGCATTGCAAGGGACACAACATAGCCAAAACAGTCTTGAAAAAGACTGGGGTGATTCAGCCGTAAGAAACTGGAAGAGACAAAGAACAGATTGTTCTTTCAACACAGAGTTTCTCTCTTGTTGCCCAGGCTGGAGTACAATGGTGTGATCTCAGCTCACTGCAACCTCTGCCTTACGAGTTCAAGTGATTCTCCTGCCTCAGCCTCCTGAGTAGCTGGGATTACAGGCATGTGCCACCATGCCCAGCTAATTTTTGTATTATTAGTAGAGACGGGGTTTTACCATGTTGTCCTGGCTGGTCTGGAACTCCTGACCTCAGGTGATCCACCTACCTCAGCCTCCCAAAGTGCTGGGATTACAGGCGTGAGCCACCCTGTGCCTGGCCTCCTCTAGGGTTTCTAAATAGAGCACGGTTCTGCTTTTGGACTTTTTGCTTCCAGAACTGTGAGTGAGTAAATTCCACGTGTTTTAAGCTACCCCATTTGTGCTAATTTGTTATGGCACCCCTACTAAACTGATACATATGAGGACAGGATATTGGCACAATTTCAGGCTATCTCCCCATGAAACCCTAATCACTTATAAAGGGGAAAAGCACTTATATGATGGAGGATCTGACCAACCTCAGTGAGATCAAGTGATCTATGAACATCACATGTGGTATGAAGGATTCAAAGCAGTAATGCAAGAACTGCATCTTGGAATACTTGCAGGAATTAACTAGGGAGAGCAAGATATTTCAGACGTGCTATAGCATGTTCAACGTATTTGGAGATGAGAGATAGCATGGCATATTCCATATTCCTTAAGAGGTTTAGTATGGTTAAATACAAGGTGTATGTGAGAAAATGGCGAAAAATGAGGCTGGTAATACAGGGAAGGGTCAGTAGTGAAGGACTTCATGTGACTTATTCGACTTGGCCAAACCCCCCTTTGTACCCTCTTACCGTACTATAGCCTTTCTTAATAGTATTTATATCAGTTATGGTTTTACATTTAATTTTGTCTTTATTTAATGGTATCTCTGTCCCACTAGACATCAAAATTCACAAGTTTAGGGACTGTGTCTGTTTTGCCCACTGTTGCATCCCCATGTCTATTTTTGTTCTCTAGTTCTTACTGTTGGACTGAAGTACTTGCTGCTGGAAAAGATCAGTAAATGTTTATTGAATGAATGAATGAGTGAGTGAATGAATGAATGAATGAGGACCTGAACTTTACCCTGAATTATTACCATACATTCTGGAGGAAGGATTGTGATGGGGCATACCAAGACCTGTTAGGAAACTGCACAGCAAACCATTTGAGAATTAAACAGATTAATCAGCAGAGGATGAGTGGCCACCTGGCTTGGCCACTTAGCTATGTAGACATGGGGATGACTTCAAGGAAGCCAGGCTAAAAAATAAAAAGAAGAATTTAAACAACAGTTTAGCAGAGAAATCAACAGTGGCACACCGTGGTAAGTTAGATTCTAAAATTATTTGCTGGAAGGCTACTAAAAAACAGAAAAAAAACCATTAATGGCAATAATAATCTGCAGGGGGTAAATCATAGTCCAGAATTGGTTTAATATGTGATGTATTATTACCAATTTTCTAAAAAAATTATGGTATGTTAAAGAAAAATACCCAGGGACCTGTAATCCATAGTCAGAATGAAAAGCAGTCAATAGAAACTGTCTCTGAGTGGCCAAGATGTTAAATTTAGTGAAAACGTCATAGTAGTTATAAATATGTTGAACAGTTAAAGGAGATCGTGTCTAAATAACTAAAGGAAAATATGGTGACAATGATTTGACAAATAGATAAGGTATAATAGGAACTATAAAAAAAGAACAAAATAGAAAATTTAGAGTTGAAAAGTAAATGAGAAATTCACTAGATGAGTTCAACAGAAGATTTGAAATGGCTGAAGATACAACCAATAAAGTTGAAGAAATATTTTTTTAAAAATTCACTCTGGCTCATGCCTATAACCCTAGCAGTTTGGGAGGTTGAGGGCAGGAGGATCAGTTGAGCCTAGGAGTTTGAGAGCAGCCCTGGCAACATAGCAAGACCCTGTCTCTACCAAAAAAAAAAAAAAAAAAAAAAAAATAGCCTGATATGGTGGTGCATGCCTGTAGTCCCAGCTACTTGGGAAGCTGAGATGGGAGGATCGCTTGAGCCCAGGACTTTGGTGCTACTGTGAGCTATGATCGTGTGACTATTCTCCAGCCTGGGCAACAGAATGAGACCCTGTCTCAAAAAAAAGAAAAAAAAGGAAAAGTAATTCAATCTGAAGAACAGAGAGAAAACCATTGAAGAAAAATAATTAAGAGCCTTGGAGATCTGTGGGACAAGATCAAACATACCAATATATTTGTAATAGAAAGCCCAGAAGAAGAGGAGATAGAGAAAGGGAAAGAACAAATACCTGAAATTGCAATGACCAAGAACTTCCATGATATATGGTAAAACATTAATCTTCAGTTTCAAGAAGCTCCATATATCTCACATAGGACAACCACAAAGAGATCCACATCTAGATCTAAAACACAAATCTTTGTCGAAGTGCTAAAAGCCAGAGACAAAGAATCTTGAAAACAGCAGGAGAAAACATACTTCATCACATACAGGGTAACAACAATATGATTTTCAGCTGACTTCTCATCAGAGGGAAAAAAAAGGCTGGAAGACAGCCGGTGGATTGATACATTTAAAGTACTGAAATAAAAACAAGAAAATCCTGTGAAATAAAAAATTCTTTATGGATGAAGACAAAATAAATATGTTCACAAATAACCAAATACTGAGATAATTTATTGTTAGCAGATCTATGCAGGACATATGAAAGAGGTGCTCAGGCTGAAAGCAAATGATAACAAATGGTAATTGCTATCCACAGGGGTAAGTGAAGAAAACAGAAATGGCGAATATGTAGGGAAAAGTAAAAGACTATGTAAATACATATATTTTTATTTTCTTGTCTTAATTTCTTTAAATGATATAAAATTGATTAAAGAGGTAATCACAACACTTTATATTTGGATTTCTTTTTTTGAGATGGAATTTTGCTCTTATTACCCAGGCTGGAGTGCAATGGCGCAATCTCGGCTCGCTGCAACCTCCACCTCCCGGGTTCAAGTGATTCTCCTGCCTCAGCCTCCCGACTAGCTGGGATTATAGGTGCCTGCCACCACGCCCAGCTAATTTTTTGTATTTTTAGTAGAGATGGGGTTTTACCATGTTGGCCAGACTGGTCTCGAACTCCTGACCTCAGGTGATCTGCTTGTGTCAGCCTCCCAAAGTGTTGGGATTACAGGCATGAGCCACCACGCCCCGCTTTGTATTTGGGTTTCTAACATACACAGATGTACCGTCATGGCACAAAGGAGCCATGAGGAAATGGAGTCATGTTGGAGTAAAGTTGCTGTACTTTATCTGAACCTAATCAGTATGTATCTGAAGTAGATCATCATCAATTAAGGTGGATATTGTAATCCCTAGAGCAACTGCTAGGCTGAAGGTAGAAAAAGGCTTTTGGGAAACGTAGGTATGATGAGAAGGCCTGAGAGAGAAGTAGTAGCTAGAGCAGGACTTGGCTGAGTGAGTGCTGTCTTTTTATTGTATATTTGACTTAAGCCTGGAATTTATGTTGAGGGAAAAGAACCAGCAGAAACCAGAGGAAGTGTAGATATAAAGAAGAGAGTGAGATTGAGTGGTGCATACCTGAAGGAGATACAAGGGGCTACATTTTATTTTATTTTGTTTATTTTATCTTTTTTGTTTTTTTTCTTTGAGACAGGGTCTCGCTTTGTCGCCCATACTGGAATGCAGTTGTGCAATCTTGGCTCACTGCCACCTCCGACTCCCAAGTTGAAGTGATTCTTGTGCCGCAGCCTCCCAAGTAGCTGAGATTACAGGTGCACGCCACCATGCCTAGCTAATTTTTGTATTTTTGGTAGAAACGAGGTTTCGCCATGTTGCCCAGGCTGGTCTCAAACTCCTGAGCTGAAGTGATTGCCCACCTTGGCCTCCCAAAGTGCTGGGATTATAGGCATGAGCTGCTGTGCCCAGCTAAGGGACTACATTTTAGTGAATTGGTGGGAGGATTAGTCTTGGGTCAGACAGGAAGAAGGTGAGGATAGAGTTGCAGGCTGATAAATTTGTAGAAGTATTTGTGTGAGATTGAAGTTTGGGAGATTGAAGTTTAGAGTTTGACCACCTAGTGCAGTTATGTGTTGCTTAATGACAGATGCATTCTGAGAAATGCATCATTAGGCAATTTCATCATAGTACCAACATCCTAGAGTATACTTATACAAACCTAGATAGTATAGCCAACTAAACACCTAAGCTACGTGGTATAGCCTGTTGCTCCTAGACTACAAACTTGTACAGCATATTATTGTACTGAGCGCTATAGGCAGTTGTAGCACAGTGGTATTTATGTATCTAAACATAGAAAAGGCACATTAAAAATATGTTATAAAGGATCAAGAACAGTATACCTGTATTGGGCACTTGCAAGAATGAAACTTGTGGGACTGGAAGTTCCTCTGGGTGAGTCAGTGCTGAGTGGATGTGAAGGCCTAGGACATTACTATACACTACTGTAGACTTTATAAACACCATAAACTTAGGCTACACTAAATTTATATATTTTTTAAAAAGCAACTGTGCCATGATGTGACGACAGCTATGACATCACTAGACAATAGGAACTTTTCAGCTTTATTATAATTGTATAGGAATGCCATCGTCATGTATGCAGTCTGGCATTGACCAGAATGTCATTAGGCAGGCAGTGCATGACGGCACTATTTTTGGAGACTCTGGAAAACTATTTGTGTGATGAAATGTTTTGAAATAGCTGCCAAAGGAAATTGAAGAAGGAGGTAGAACACCCCAAATCAAAAAATTGAAATCTAAAATGCTAAAAAATCTAAAGCTTTTTGAGTGCTGACATGTTTAAAGGAAATGCTCATTGGAACATTAAGGATTTTGGATTTTTGGATTTGGGATGCTCAGCCAGTAAGCGTAATGCACATATTCTAAAATCTGAAAAAATCTGAAATCCAAAATACTTCTGGTCCTAAGCATTTAGGATAAGGGATGTTCAACATGGAGGGGAGAAGTTGGAGGGCAGCATGAAGAGTCTAGCAATTATTGGATAGCTTGTATTTGTTGGGACTGCACTTATGGCTTATTTTATGGGTTGTTTTAGTTGTATTTAACACGGTTGGATCGATCCTGTTTCTCAAGGTTGCTTGAAGTGATGAATCATGGCCCCTGGAAGTTTCTGCCCCAGATGTAAGGGGAATCAGCTGGAAACTTGATCGTAGTGTTGTTGGCAGGTTAAGAAACCAGCAGTTTTAGATAGTTCGCTGTGTGATTCCATACTCAGTTTCAGGGTTGCTGAAAGAGTTGTAGCAGCCGTTACCCTCTGTTGTGGTCACAGAGTGACCATGAGTGAACCTGTGGCCACTAAAAGTTTGATCCACTGTTTAGATTATAGTGAGTCATAGAAAGGCTTTCAGCAAGAGCCAGGACACAGTCTGATATGTTTTAGAAAAGGCACTTTGGTGGCAGTGTGAGGATGGATTAGCGGGAGGCTAGCCTAGAGTCTGGGAGAACAGCGAGGAGGCTATTGCAAGAAAACAGGCAAGCCTGGAGAGAATCTTACAAGCTGTGACAATGGGGACAGAGAAAATGGATTCTAGATTTGGTTAAACACAGCAACATTATTAGTGGTTAAGAATATGGGTAGAATCAAATCATTTTGAGTCAAAGCCTAACTCCATCACTTACTACCTTTTTAACCTTAGATAAGCTATTTAGCTTCTCTTAGTGTCCTCATCTTTAAAATGAAGATGATGATGATGCTAATAAGAATAATAACAATAATACCACCTATCTCAGAGGGTTGTTGTGAAGATTATGTGAACGTGTGTGGAATGCTTAGTGCATGCAACAACATGTAAATCATGTTCATAGCAGTGTTCCTTATAATAGCTAAAAACTTGATACAAGCCAAATATTTATGAGCTGATGAATGGCTAAAGGAAACGTAGCATATCCATACAATGGATTATTATTCAGCGATAAAAAGGAATGAAGTACTGTTACATGCTACACCACAGGTGAACCTAGAAAACATTATGCTAAGTGAAAGAAGCCAGACCTGTGCCCAGGTCAACGAAAGGCCATTATTGCATGATTCCTTTTTTGTTTGTTTGTTTGTTTTTTGAGAGGGAGTCTCGCTCTGTTGCCAGGCTGGAGTGCAGTGGCGTGATCTCGACTCACTGCAACCTCCGCCTCCTGAGTTCAAGTGATTCTCCTGCTTCAGCCTCCCGAGTAGCTGGGACTACAGGTGCCCACCACCATACCCAGCTAATTTTTGTATTTTTAGTAGAGACAGGGTTTCACCATGTTGGCCAGGATGGTCTCGATGTCTTGACCTCATGATCTGGCTGCCTCGGCCTCCCAAAGTGTTGGGATTACAGGAGTGAGCCACCATGCCCGGCCCGTGTGATTCCATTTTTATGAAATGTCCTTAAAAGGCTAATCTATAGAGACAGAAAGCAGATGCATGCTAGCCAGGGGATAGGGTGGGCAGAACTAGGACTAAATGCTAATTGGTACAGGGTTTCTTTTTGGAGTGATGAAGTATTGTAGAATTAGTAGTGATGGCTGCACAACATAGTTAATGTATTGAAATCACTGAAGTGTCTGCTTTAAAATGGTGAGTTTCTTGTTCAGAAATGGATGAGAGGGAAAAAATAAAGTAAAATGGTGACTTTTATGTGATGTGAATTATATCTCAGTTGAAACAATTTAAAAAATATAAAAATGCCTAGAATATTGTCTGGTACATAGTAAACTCTCATTACTAGCTATTATTATTTAAGGAGTGTTGGCTGAGCACTGTGGTTCACGCCTGTGATCCAGGCACTTTGGGAGGCTGAGCTGGGAGGATCATTTGAGGCCAGGAGTTTGAGACTAGCCTGGGCAACATAGCGAGACCCCCATCTCTACAATAATAAATAAATAGAATAAAGAAGTCTAATATTACAAGATTTAGTAATAGACTGAATGTAGTAGCTGAAAGAGCTTAGGCGTCCTAGTCCAGAGTTTGGCAAACATTTTTTTTGTAAAGGCCCAGAGAGTAAATATTCTAGATCTCTGTGCAAAGCTACTCAACTTTGATTGCGAAAAACAAAACAAAACAAAAAAACAAAAATTTTGCAAAAGCAGCCATACACAATATATAAACAAATGTTGTGAGGCCAGGCATGGTGGCTCACACCTGTAATCCTAGCACTTTGGGAGGCCAAGGCGGGCGCATCACCTGAGGTCAGGAGTTTGAGACAGCCTGGCCAACATGGTGAAGCCCTGTCTATACTAAAAATACAAAAATTAGCCGGGCATGGTGGTGGGCGCCTGTAATACCAGCTATTTGGGAGGCCAAGACAGGAGAATCGCTTGAATCCAGGGGGCAGAGGTTGCAGTGAGCAGAGATTGCGCCACTGCACTCCAGCCTGGGATATGGAGCAAGATCCTATCTAAAAAAAAAAAAAAAAAAAAAAAAAAAAGTGGCTATGTTCCAGTGAAAGCTTATTTACAAAAAGAGGCAGCACTCTGTGAAATATACTAAAACCTACAAAATGTTGTACTTTAAAATGGCAAACTTAGGGCATATGAATTGTATTTAAATAAAGATCTTTCAAATAATCAGACAGTAGACTGCATTTGGCCCATGGGCTGTAGTTTCCCTTTTCATTGTCTAGGATAACTCTCCATTTTCTCTCTTGGGTTATTGGATTGATCACAGTGCTGCTATCAGAGATGGGAAATTAAAGGAGGAATAGAAGGTTTAAGAATGAGAAATGAAAAATTTAGTGGGATGTATGGATGGGGAATGAGAATGGCATATAGCATTTTATGTGGGATATTCAGCTACTGATATATAGGAAATATTCAGGATATAGTTTTGGAGTTTAGGATAAGCTTGGCTGAACATAAAACATTGTTAGTCACTAACATATAGGTGGCTTTACATATGCCTGATTGATTGATTGCTCACATGGTTGATCTCTGTTTCCAGGTTAACTGATACTGATGACCCAAAGCCCAGACATTAAGGGAGTGTATGAGATCATTCAAGGGCAGTATAGAGAAGAATGAGAAGAGTGAGTGAAGGGGAAAGTCAGAGAATATCCTACAACATGTTCATAGCAGTCAGAGAAAGGAGGCCCAGCAGAAGATACTAAGAAGGAACAGTCCAAACAATAGAAGAATCAGAAGTTGAACATTTATGGAAGTCAAAACTAAGAGCTTTAGAAGGAAATAGTCAAGAATTCAGATGCTACAAAGAGGTCAAATAAAGTAAAGACTATCAATTTGCAACCAGGACACCCTTTTTGACTTTGGCTAGGGAAATATATATATATATGTATGTATTTTTTTTTTTTTTTTTTATTTGAGACAAAGTCTCACTCTGTGGCCAGGCTGGAGTGCAGTGGTGCAGTCTTGGCTCACTGCAAGCTCCACCTCCCAGGTTCAGGCCATTCTGCCTCAGTCTCCCAAGTAGCTGGGACTACAGGCGCCCGCCACCACGCCCGGCTAATTTTTTGTATTTTTAGTAGAGATGGGGTTTCACCATGTTAGCCAGGATGGTCTCGATCTCCTGACCTCGTGATCTGCCCACCTCAGCCTCCCAAAGTGCTGGGATTACAGGCGTGAGCCAATGCTCCCGGCCTGGCTAGGGAAATATTAATAAAATGGCAGAGGTGGAGACAGATGTTAAAGAAGTGGAGGCATTGGGTGCTATTTTGAGAAACATTGCTCTGAAGGAAAGAAGGGAGAAGACAGTAGTTTGTACAGAAAGCAGGGTTGTTGGGAGAGAATTCTCCACGGATATCTCACATTTCTTCATGTTTCATGAGTAAGGCACTGACTGCCTTTGTTCTAGACTGTTTTCTCAAGGATGTTTATATAGTGAGCACCCTTGAAAGATAGAGATAGTATCTCCCTCCACAGCTCAAAGATAGATCTGTTTATTGCCCAGTGTGAAAGATCCTGTAAGCTTCAAGTTCAGGGTTCCTCTCCTATAATGGACCCAACTGTGTGTAGGCATCATCTGGTCCCCTTTGCAGTGCCCTGTGAAAATTAGGGCTTGGGGAACTGAAGCAAATATGTTGATGCTCATGCTGCTTGCTGTGCCTTAAGTGACAAAGTCCTTTGTCTCTGACAGAGGGGTTTCCTGTCTTCTGCCATCATCCATGTAATTGTGGCAGGTTGAATTATTAGCTTGCAAAAATGGTGAGATCTCAGACCCTCTTGATACTTGACAGGAAATAAGGAGGGGTTTGTTTTATTTTGATTTGTTTAAATATGAGACTTGATTACAGGTTGAGGTTGAAGATGCAGTAGTGGGGAAGATGAGTTTGAAAATAATTGATATGGAAAACAATCTCTAAAGCAAGATCAATGAGGAATTGAGGGATGAGCATAATTGTAAGAAATTAGCCTTGCACATGAAAAAGGATAGAAGGTAAAGGATGCATGTGGGTGTAGGTAATTTTTTAGGTAGAAGAATGTGAAAAAGATGTTTCATGCTTTTCATATGATTTTCTGTTGAGAGTAGCAGATTATGTTATCAGATGAATTAAGGATGAGAGGGTAGAGACCTGGATCAGCATGGAAAAAGTGAAATTAGCTGCAGGGAGGAATGAGAGACAGGGCAATTAAGAATAGCAAAAAGAGTTGATTAAAGGCCTTAGAGATAGGAAACAGTTAACTTGTTATTCCATTATACAGAATTGAGTGATTTTTTTCCTCTACCACCAATGTTCAATTGTAAATTGAATAAGACAGACAATTGGACTGATCCTGTTTGGAGTTTACAAGACATGTGCAAATGAAGGGAAACAGGTGACAAGGGTTTTGAAGCCACTAGCAATAATGTAATTAAAGTGTGGGCTTTTGGGCTTAGGCTGAAGTGGGGTTGGGAAGGCAAGTGAGACCAGGATGACTGATCTTAAATAAGAATTTTTAAAGCTGGCTGGGCATGGTGGATCATACCTGTAATCCCAGCACTTTGGGAGGCCCAGGCAGGTAGATCACTGGAGCCCAGGAGTTTGAGACCAGCCTGGGCAACATGGAGAAATTCTGTCTCTGTTATTTAAAAAAAAAAAAAAAAAAAAAAAAAGAGTATTCATAAAGCTACAGGTCTAGATGAAGTTGAAAAGCAAGTGTGTTAATGTGTTGGGCATAAGAAGGTTGGGGACATGAAAGTCTAAAACTACACTGCCCAACACGATAGCCGCCGTCCACATGTTGCTATTGTGCTCACGCCTGGAATCCCAGCACTTTGGGAGGCTGAGGCGGGCAGATCACGAGGTCAGGAGATTGAGACCATCCTGGCTAACACAGTGAAACCCCGTCTCTACTAACAGTACAAAAAATGAGCCAGGTGTGGTGGCGGACGCCTGTAGTCCCAGCTACTCAGGAGGCTGAGGCAGGAGAATGGTGTGAACCCAGGAGGCGGAGCTTGCAGTGAGCCAAAATTGGGCCACTGCACTCCAGCCTGGGGGACAGAGCAAGACTCCGTCCCAAAAAAAAGAAAACAGAAAAAAGAAATGTAGCTAGTGCCCCTGAGGAACTGAGTTTTGAATTTAATTTACATTTAAATTTAAAAACTGAGGTATTATGAAAAGTTTTAGGCCAGCTGTGAGTGTTAGCCAACTACAAACTGAGAGAGCACGGTCTCCAAGATCACCCCTCACTCCGCTGTCACCTACAAGTTCAGGAAATTCCCAAAACTGGTTAAGTCTGATAAATAGCTAGAAGGATTCACAAAATTCACTGAAAGCTAATATACTCCCAGTTTGGTTTAATACAGGTAAAGGACACAGATTAAAATCAGCCAGGGAAGGAAGTGCAGAGTCCAGGAGAAGTACCAAACGCAGAACTTTTGTTGTCCTTTCCATGTGGATACAAGATGTGTTACACTCCTGTTATTGCTGTGTTACATTGTGTACAGAGCAGTACCCATCAGAGAAGCTCAGCCGAGCCTCTGTGTTCAGTGTTTTTATTTTACATAAGCCTGATTGATTGATTGATTGCTCACATGATTGATCTGTGTGTCTCGGTCAACTGATGCTCGTGACCCAAAGCCCACACATCAAGTCACGCTGTTGTGTAGCCAACAATGTATATCCAACCTCTCCCGCGAGACTATATGGGTGTGGCGAATCCCAGCCTAAATCATGTTGTTAGACTCTCTGGCGTGACCCAAGGCTCCCAGATAAACAGAGACACTCCGAGCAGACATAACATTCCAAGAACCCAGAGACTGCTTCCCAGAAGCCAAGGGAAGGCCAGGCCTTCTCTTTGGGCAAGGCCAAGTTCTTCACTCTGCAGAGTCTAAAATATTTTTCTATTAAACACAACTCTTATTTTGATAAAACTACATTATACCTTGGCTATAGACAACTTATTATTTTAGTTGTGATATGCTTATAAAGTGTAAAATACACAGTGGATTTTGAAGACTTAGTATGAAAAAAAGAAGGTACCCTATCTCATTGCTATTATTTTTATTGATTACATTCTGAAATGATCTTTTGATGTATTCCATTAAAGTAAATTACTGATTTTCAAAATGAGTGCTTTTTTTTTTTACTTTTAAATGTGATTACAAGAAAATCTTTTTTTTTTTTTTTTTTTTTTTTTTTTTTTTGAGACGGAGTCTCGCTCTGTCACCCAGGCTGGAGTGCAGTGGCGCGGTCTCGGCTCACTGCAAGCTCTGCCTCCCGGGTTCACGCCATTCTCCTGCCTCAGCCTCTCCGAGCAGCTGGGACTACAGGCGCCCGCCACCACGTCTGGCTAATTTTTTGTGTTTTTAGTAGAGACGGGGTTTCACCGTGGTCTTGATCTCCTGACCTCGTGATCTGCCCGCCTCGGCCTCCCAAAGTGCTGGGATTACAAGCGTGAGCCACCGTGAAAATCTTAAATTATATAAATGGCACACATTGTATTTTATTTGATAGTGCTAATTTAGAAGGTTAAGATAAGAGAGGGGGAAGTTTAGAATTTCAGAGTTAAAATAATGTCAAGCAAAGACAAGTTCAAGATGTGGCCATAGGAATAGTTGCTATACATTGGTAGAGTTCTAGGTCACTGGAGAGAAAGAAGGCTAAAGGAATCATGAAGCAAACTGTCAAATAAGTTATCCTCATTGATGTTTGCATTCCCTAGGTGATGGCAGAATCTGAGTGGAGGGCGCAATAGACTACAAACTAGGTTTCAGTCAGTGTCTTTGATGAATGTGAAGGCAAGAGAGGCAGAAAGGGAGTATACCAGCTGCCCAAGCACATGGCATAATATTGTTAGTGCAGACCTTGAAGAGGTTACATTAATTCCTAATCCCTGGTGGAATATTGTCTCTTTTTACCTCAAGAGGCCTGTAAAGGAATTGCTAGTCTTAGAGGAGTTGGTTGGAAAAGTGATTATCAATAGGAGGTGTCGGCCCCGATGTAAAAGCCCTGCTGCCCTTCTTTGCCCTCTTTGTCCCTCCTTAACTTTTGTGACCCATCTCAAATGTTATTCCCCCTGTGAACTCTGCTCTGATTTTGCCAAATAGCTAATTGCCTTTTTTTCATCACTTTGAACATACCTCTCCTATAGCCCTTTTTGAAGTAATTTTTTTTTTTCATTTCTAAGTCTGTCTTTTACTGGTAATTTAGACTGGGTCCATTTCTTTTTCCTTTGACTATTTTCCAAGGGGCTTGATTGAATCCATGAATATGGTGCCCACAGATAGAGAGGGAAGACTATATATGCTGAATTAAATCACTTATCACCACCTCCATCACTACCAATTTGGTCTAAGCCACCATCACGTCTTGTTAAGATCACTGCAGTAGCCTTTAAATAGTCTCTCTGAATCTGCCCTGACTCCCCTATTATAGCTAGAAGGATTCTTTTAAAATTCAAGTGGGACCTTACTACTCAGCTACTTCTGTTGGCTTTCCCATCTATTTGGAATAAATTTATAATTCCTACTATGGCCTATAAGATTATATAATTTGGTCTCCAGCTGTCTCTCACCACAGCTCCTAGCACTCTCCTTCTCACATTGGCATCTTTCTTCTTCATTAAACCCTTCGCTCTGCTCCCACTTTAAGACCATATATTCCATTTCTTCTTCCTGAATTACTCTTTTCCCACATATCCACATGGCTGTCTCTCCTGTTTCTTGCCATTCTCTTATCAAATGTTATCTCATTAGAGAGGTCTTTGCTCACCATGCTGTCTTAAATCTTATTCTTCCTACTGGCCCATTGCTCTGTAGTCTCTGTCTTGCTTTACTTTCCTTTTTGGTTTTTATCATGAACTGACATATATTTATTTGTTTTTTTACTGTCTTAAGTCAATAAAATTTACGTGCCATTAAAGACTTGTCATTTTTGTTTCCTACTAAATCTTCAATACTTAAAATAGTGCCCACAGAGAATGCATGTTCCATAAATATTTATTGATAAGTTGAATAAAATACTAAGTGAATGAAAGAACATCACTGGATTGCTGATTATGGTGTTTAAGTTTTATTCATCTGTGTCTTCCTTGTTTAATGTAGTGTCTAACATATAGTAGGCACTCAGTAAATGTATTTCTTTGTGTCATAATGAAATATAACCAAGTCAAGCATGGAATTTGCATGTTATTTGATAACATTTTAGTTAAATGAGTTTTTGACATGGGGAAAGCACCTTTTTTGGGTAACTGTATAGAGAAAGACATACTGAAGATTATGAATTCTAAGCAGTGTAATAAATAGACGTCAGTAATTGGTTATTTCATGAATATTTGTTACTCATTCAATTGACTTATCCAGTTTATTTTTGCATACTATTCAGCCTTATATTATGAAGGAGCAGTGATGACAGTGTGGGTTTGTTTAATGTTACAAACAGAATTGAGAAACTGGTTAGTTTTGTAAACCACTACATTTATAATTTAAAACTTCCACACTCTGATATCTTTAGATATATATCCCCAAACTTCCTATTTGAGACCATGAAGTCATAAATCCAGCACTTTATCAAGCAAAGTTTCCTGAATACCAGGCAGAACTCATGGGCATTTAAAACAAATTACTAATTTAAGAGGAGTCTGTTGAAATGTGTATGATTTATTATGAACATTCTCAGTGTCTTAAAAATAACATTTCTTAATGGTGCCAACATGTATGGAACCCTGAACTTCTCACAAAGCCATTCATTTATGCCATGGGTCACTCAAAAACTATTAGGACAGAGGATCAGAAAGACTAACTTGCATAACCATTGTGTACAAGACACTGTGTTAAGTGTTTCACATAGGTTATTTTATCTTGTGACTGCCTGGAAGTTCAAGAATGCAACATATTTATTTGAACACTACTATGTACTGGTTTGTTGTGGCTTTTTTTTTTTTTTTTTTTTTGAGATGGAGTCTCGCTCTGTCGCCCAGGCTGGAGTGCAATGGCGCAATCTCGACTCACTGCAAGCTCCGCCTCCCGGGTTCTCGCCATTCTCCTACCTCAGCCTCTCCGAGTAGCTGGGACTACAGGCGCCCGCCACCACGCCCGGCTAATTTTTTGTATTTTTAGTAGAGACGGGGTTTCACCGTGGTCTCGATCTCCTGACCTCGTGATCCGCCCGCCTCGGCCTCCCAAAGTGCTGGGATTACAAGCGTGAGCCACCGCGCCCAGCCTGGCTTTTTTTTTTTTTTTTTTTTTTTTACGTGTTTTTATTTAATCCGCAGCATCCTTTATGTCTTCACAATTCAACTACCATTTTCCCCACTAGGTTATTTACTTCTTTGATTATTCAAAAAAGAGCTATTTTCGCCCAGGCGCGGTGGCTCACGCCTGTAATCCCAGCACTTTGGGAGGCCGAGGCGGGCGGATCATGAGGTCAGGAGATTGAGACCATCCTGGCTAACATGGTGAAACCCCGTCTCTATCAAAAATACAAAAAATTAGCCGAGCGTGGTGGTGGGCACCTGTAGTCCCAACTACTCGGAAGGCTGTGGCAGGAGAATGGCCTCAATCCAGGAGTCGGAGCTTGCAGTGAGCTGAGATTGCGCCACTGCACTCCAGCCTGGGGGACAGAGTGAGGCTCCGTCTCAAAAAAATCAAAAGAAAACAAACAAACAAACAAACAAACAAAAACTTAGCTGTTTTCTAAGGCTCTCCTAACAGAAGCAAGTAACCATGCTACTGAACTTTAGTCACTGTGAATCAAGATAATTGACTTGCACTTATTTCCCTAATTTCCCATTTATTATTATTCAGTTTTTGTTCTGTTTTCTTAATATCAGATATGACTAACATTTGTTTTATTTATTTATCCTTTTTTTTTTAATGCCCCCACCAGGAGTGTGCAAGTAGAGAGATGCATGGATGAAGGAGGGGAGCTGGCGGGGGCGGGTCTGTGACCAGCATTTGTATGGTAACTGGCTCAAGATGTATGAGGAAGCCACCCGTGCTTTGACCTCACTTTACACTAAAACATTCATTTATAGTCTGATCATCCAGTCATTTCTACCATGACATAAAAATAAAGAGCACCAGAGAACAAATCAAATTATTTTTGCTGTATTGAGTATATATAAATCCCAAAGGGCCAGGCGTGGTGGCTCACTTCTGTAATTCCAGCACTTTGGGAGGCTGAGATGGGCAGATCACTTGAGGTCAGGAGTTCAAGATCAGCCTGGCCAACATGTTGAAACCCCATCTTTACTAAAAAATACAAAAATTAGCTGGGCGTGGTGGCACACGCCTATAGTCCCACCTACTCGGGAGGCTGAGGTACAAGAATCACTTGAATATGGGAGGCAGAGGTTGCAGTGAGCCAAGATCGCACCACTGCACTCCAGCCTGGGCGACAGAGTGAGACTCTGTATCAAAAAAAAAAAAAAAAGGCCAGGCACGGTGGCTCACGCCTGTAATCCCAGCACTCTGGGAGTCCGAGGCGGGCGGATCACAAGGTCAGGAGATCAGACCATCCTGGCGAACATGGCGAAACCCCGTCTCTACTAAAAATACAAAAAATTAGCTGGGCGTGGTGGTGGGCTCCTGTAATCCCAGCTACTCGGGAGGCTGAGGCAGGAGAATGGCGTGAACCTGGGAGTCAGAGCTTGCAGTGGGCTGAGACCACACCACTGCACTCCAGCCTGGGCAACAGAGCGAGACTCCGTTTCAAAAAAAAAAAAAAAAACTTAAAGGAATATTTTTGCCTGGCTCCTACGTTAACATTTACTTTCTCTGAAAATCATAACCCTGTGTTTGTTATTATCCAGTGTCTACAAACAGCCCAGCTTCTATAGTTACGTAAAGTAAATTCAATATCAGTTGTTCTTTCGTAATCAAAACTAAAGTCTACAATGCCATTCTTACATACAACAGCATTAACAGTAATTCCCTACTATCATGTAATAAATAGCCAGGGCATGTTTAGCTTTCTGCAGATGTTTCAAAACATCTTCTTATAGTTTGTACAAATTACGATGCAACAAGTCCGTGCATCCATTGAGTTGAAAAATGTCTTAAATTTTTTATAATCTAAATTTTTAAATAATCTGTAACAACCTCATCTCTTCCCTACAAACATTTACTTTTCTTCTATGCTATCTATTTATGTAAGAAAGTGGATTGTCTTAAAAAAAGTCCTACATTTGGAATTTGGCTGATCATATCTTTATTGTGTCATTCAACATGTTCCTGTAGTTCAGTGTTTCTTGGAAAGTGGAAGTTATATTTAGGAATTTGGTTAGTTCAGTTTTTGGAGGGGAAGCAGGAGTGCTCCATAGTTTTTTATTGCATCACTTCAAGAGTTGTATAATATCTGATTTTCCCACTTTTAGTGATACTTAGAATAATCTGCAGGTTTAGTTATTGTTCACCAAATTGATCCTTTATAAAGTTTCCCGTCAGTTTTTCACCTAATGTTTTATCTACTCCTGTCATTTAGTTGCCTAGCTATTTCATTAGAAGTTGCAAGGCCGGGCTTGGTGGCTCACGCCGGTAACTCCAGCACTTTGGGAGGCTGAGGCAGGTAGATCACAAGGTCAGGATTTTCAGACCAGCCTGACCAACATGGTAAAACCTTGTCTCTATTGAAAATACAAAAATTAGCCGGCCATGGTGATGCACACCTGTAGTCCCAGCTACTCGGGAGGCTGAGGCAGGAGAATTGCTTGAACCCAGGAGGCGGAGGTTGTGGTGAGCTGAGTCCGCGCCATTGCACTGCAGCCTGGGTGTCAGAGCGAGACTTGTCTTAAAAACAAAACAAAACAAAAAAGAAGTTGCAAAATGGTGATTATTTGAATTCTCTCATTTATTCTACATTTATGAGTTATTCTTCTTCTGTAAAGAACTTTGCCTTATAAACTACTTAGAAACTATAGTAATGACAAGATAAGTGCTTGATTCTTTCTTTTCCTTATGTATCAGTTTTTAGAATAATGAATTGGTTCTCTGCAATCTCCAGTGGAGACTAAGGAAGTTGGTTTTCTATTTTGTAACATAATTATGCAATTATGGATTTTAGTATATTTTATGTGCTTCAGTCCATTGAGTCATTCTTCTTTTGAAACTGAAATTATTCCACTTAGCCAATGGGAGCCTGGAGCCTCTTCAGGCTGACTCCTGTGTCCTTTTGATGTGAGCTCAATAGTCCTTGATATTTTTGTTGCTTTTAGGCAAGATGTTCTATGCTTATCTTGAACATTTCCTATCCCAGACATGGAATCAAACATTTCTCCTAGGAATTCTGTTTTCCTTTCCTTTCCTTTCTTTTCCTTTCCTTTCCTTTCCTTTCCTTTCCTTTCCTTTCCTTTCCTTCCTTTCCTTTCCTTTCCTTTCCTTTCCTTTCCTTCCTTTCCTCTCCTCTCCTCTCCTCTCCTCTCCTCTCCTCTCCTCTCCTCTCCTCTCCTCTCCCCCTCCCTCCCCTCCCCTCCCCTCCCCTCCCCTCCCCTCCCCTCTCCTCTCCTCTCCTTTCCTTCTCCCCTCCCCTCCCCTCCCCTCCCTTCCCCTCTCCTCTCCTCTCCTGTCCTCTCCTCTCTTCTCCCCTCTTCTCCCTTCCCCTCCCCTCCCCTCCCCTCCCCTCCCCTCCCCTCTCCTCTCCTCTCCTCTCCTCTCCCTCTTCTCCCTTCCCTCCCCTCCCCTCCCCTCCCCTCCCCTCCCTCCTCTCCTCTCCTCTCCTCTCCTCTCCTCTCCTCTCCTCTCTCCTCTTCTCCCTTCCCCTCCCCTCCCCTCCCCTCCCCTATGAGATAGAGTCTCGCTCTGTTGCCCAGGCTGGAGTGCAGTGGTGTGATCTCAGCTCACTGCAGCCTCCGCCTCCCAGGTTCAAGTGATTCTCCCGCCTCAGCCTCCCGAGTAGCTGGGACTACAGGCACACGCCACCAAGCCCAGCTAATTTTTGTATTTTTAGTAGAGACTGGATTTCACCATGTTGGCCAAGCTGGTCTTGAACTCCAGGCCTCAAGTGATCCACTTGTCTCAGCCTCCCAGAGCGCTGGGATTACAGGCGTGAGCCACCGTGTCCGGCCAACTCTGGTTTCTTTAAATGGAAAATAGCATTTAAAGACCAGAATTTGGGCCTCAGGGATGGTCGTTAGTGCTACTGGGTTATTATTGCTTAAAGGAGGGGACAGAGCTATGAAACACATATTTTTAAGAGAGAGGAAAATGAAACAAGTTTATACTAACATTCTAATTAAAATGTAAGATTTCAGCATTTTTGCTTCTTAAATATATCTTTAGTTCTCTTTTCTCTTATGTTGAAAGTTGTGGTTCCAGATGACTTTAACATAATCACTTTTTTGATATGAGTGAGGGGAGAGACTGATTGATGGAAAACAATACCAGTAGTATTACGAATAATAAGGAGACTTGTGGTTCTTTTTGTTTTTAAGATATATCCTATGAAGAATTGTCTTAGTTTATTTGGGCTGCTCTAGCAGAATACTTTTAACTTTATGTACAGTTAGGTATTATGTACCATAATCCATTTTTTACAGGTTGCTTTCAATTTTTAGAAATGTTTCTTCTGTTTGATTCAATTCTGCATTGTTTCAGTTATGTAAGACATTACTTGTTTCCAAAGTTAAAGCTACAAAACAGGGTGCATTCATATATCTGGCTTCCACACCTTTTCCATAAGTAACCATTTATTTAACATTATTCCTTTTGGCAAATCTAAATAAATATACACACATGCATACACATGCGTATTTGTATTTTCCCTTCCTTCCTACACAAACAGAAACACACTCTACATATTTTTCTACGTCTTGCAGTGCTTCATGGATATAAACCCATCCATGGACCAAAAATCCATGGGCTAGAAGGGAAGACACACAGGATAAGAAATTACTGTAATATAGTTGTTTGCTGATGTCATAGAGGCAGATAGATCAAATGTCATTAGACACAAATTATGGAGCAGTTTTTCTAGGGCGGGTGAGTAGGTTAGGGTTAGCTTCAGAGAAATGATCTTTAAGTTGGACTTTAAAGGATAACCTTGAATTCCAAAGTTCAGGTGGGGATGGGGATGAGAATAGGAGACAGGCATTCCAGCAAGAAGTAAAACCCTGAGCAAAGTGTACAGCATGTTGGTGAAACAGCAAGTACACATGCAAGTGAACCATGTTTATGAATTAGAACTCTATATTGTAGGCTATGAGATTTTGTCGAAAAGTTCTAAGTTAAATGAATGACACGACCGAATAAATGTGTTAGAATAACTGGTAACAATGTAAAGGATAATGGGCAGAAAGGGAAACCTGAAGGATGGAGAAGAGGAGGCATACTGTTTTAATGTAAGTCGAAAATTTAGCATATTTTATAAGTATTTGGATGTTAAGAGTGACGAAGAAAGAGGAGTTGAAGATGATTCCAAAGTTTCTTTCATGGACATCTAGATGATGGTAATAGGGATTCAGGCGGAGAACTAGGTTACAGCAGGAAGATAAAGAGAACGTTAGCTCAGGCCAGGTGCTGTGGCTCACGCCTGTAATCCCAGAACTTTGGGAGGCTGAGGTAGTTGCATTACTTGAGGTAAAGAGTTTGAGACCAGCCTGACCAACATGGTGAAAACCCGTCTCTATTAAAAATACAAAAATTAGCTGGACATGGTGGCACCTGTTGTCCCAGTGACTTGGGAGCCTGAGATAGGAGAATCACTTGAACCTGGGAGGCAGAGGTTGTGATGAGCTGAGATCATCACCCCACTTCAGCCTAGATGACAGCCTGGATGAGTCTCTGTCTCAAAAATGCAAACAAACAAAGAGAACATTAGTTCAGTTTGGCCCATGTTAAATTTAGATACCTTTCAAATTTTTTTAAATTATAAAAATAAAGATGGGATCTCACTATGTTGCCCAGGCTGATCTTGAACTCCTGGACTCAAGTGATCCTCCCTTCTTGGCCTCCCAGTGTGCTGGGATCACAGGTGTGAGCCACCACACCTGGCCTAAATTTAGATATATTTATGACACCTAGATGAAGTTTTTCAGTAGACATTTGAAAACAGGAGTTTGGAGCTCAGGAGGTTACGTGACTAGAAACAGTGAATTTGGAAGCCAATAGCCTTATGTATTGGCATTAGTTACCATCTCATGCTAGATAAAATTCCCTGGAGACATGTACTTGAGCTGTTCCCTTTGGAAGACTAGTTAGAGCTAGGATTGCAACATTTTGATAGTCAATATTTTAACAAATCGAAAGGTACCTCTGTTGACTTGGGGCATGCAGGTTATACTAGGATCTGGTTAGAACCTCTGTTACAGGATTAGCAAACCAACTATTGCTAATACCTTGGTGTAGCATGAGAAACATTGGTACTATATGAGAAAACTTGAATAACATTTTTGAAAGGCCTTTTGTAATATATGAGATTCTTTTTCAAAGGCTGCCTGGGTTTATGCTTAGTCAAGAAATAGTTTTTAAGAAGCCATAAGAAAACAAATCCTGCCTTATACATTACTGTGAATGGACTTTATGAAAAGGATGGCATGTTTTTTATGAAGACAACTTAAAAAGTGTGTAGTTTACAAACCTTGTTTGATAGCAAAATGAAGAGTAAAAAAAGTGTTTTTGTAAAAGCTTATAGTCTCTTCTCTCATTGGTAATACTCAAGTCTATAATCCCAGCACTTTGGGAGGCAGAGGTAGGTGGATCACCTGAGGTCAGGAGTTTGAGACCAGCCCGGCCAACATGGCGAAACCTCATTTCTACTCAAAATACAAAAAAAAATTAGCCGGGTGTGGTGGCGCATGCCTACCGTCCCAGTTACTTGGGAGGCTGAGGCAGGAGAATCGCTTGAACCTGGGAAGCAGAGGTTGCAGTAAGCCAAGATCGCACCACTGCACTCCAGCCTGGGTGACAGAGTGAGACCCGGTCTCCTTGAGTTAATTTATAATAATAAATTAATAAGTATTAATAATATCATTAATAATTTATCATTATTAATAATAGTTTAAAGATAGTGTCTTGCCCTCTTGCCCAGGCTGGAGTGCAGTGGCATGCTCATAGCTCACTGCAGCCTCGAACTCCTGGGTTCAAGTAATCCTCCTGCCTCAGCCTCTCAACAGATTACCAGGTGCATACCACCATGCCTGGCTGATTTTGTTTGTTTGTTTTCTGAGACTGGGTCTCACTCTGTCACCCAGGCTGGAGTGCAGTGGCGCGATCTTGGCTTACTGCAACCTCTGCTTCCCAGGTTCAAGCGATTCTTCTGCCTCAGCCTCCCAAGTAACTGGGACTGTAGGCATGCACCACCACACCCGGCTAATTTTTTTCTGTATTTTGAGTAGAAATGAGGTTTCGCCATGTTGGCCGGGCTGGTCTCAAACTCCTGACCTCAGGTGATCCACCTACCTCTGCCTCCCAAAGTGCTGGGATTATAGACTTGAGCCACTGTGCCCGGCCTATGCCTGGCTGATTTTTAAATTTTTTTGTAGCAGTGGGGTCTTGCTTTGCTGTTCAGGCTGGTCTTTAAGTGCTGGGATTATAGGTGTGAACCACGATGCCTGGCCTAATCTATAATTATTAAGTATCCATCATAGGCAGAGTACTATTTTATGTGTAATAAGGAGGCATAGAAAAAAAATAGTTCTAGTTCCACATTTTCAAAACTAAAGCATATCCTGTGATAATGTGTTTCACAAAGAAATTGTGTTTTCTCAAAACTCTCAAGGAAAAAGTTTAGTTTATTTGGAAGAGACAGAAGAAAATTTAGTGTACTTTTTGCTTGTATACCAAGTACAGACTTGGATATATGAAGATAGGTCATATATGTTAGTATGCCTTTTTAGATTAGTTGGGAAGACTCTTGAATTCATTGAGCTGAGCAATAGCATTTAGCATTCATTTTGCTAATAAAATCTAAGGTTCAGGAAATAGTTTTAATAAACAGGGATAGGAATGTATTCAATCATCTTTTGTTCTTTTAATAAATACTTAAGTGCTTAATATGTGTCAGATACCGTTCCTTGTACCAGATACATTATTGAACAAAATGGCAAGAATGCCTGCCCTCATGGAGCTTGTTTTCTAGTGGAGAAGACAGATAATACACAAACTAAGTAGGGTAGAATGTGTCATTTGTTAGAAAATGATAAAGTGCGTAGGGGAAGTGAATATGAAATTGAAATATCAGGAGGTAAGCTGACAATAGAGATGGGAAAGACCTCTCTGAGAAGGTTATACTTTTGTAAAAGATCATGCAGCTATTTGGGGAGGAGCATTCCAAGTAGAAAGAATAGAAAGAACAAAGGCCTTGTGGCAGGAGTATTTCTGTTGTGTTTGAGAAATAGCAAGGTGGCATATGTGGTTTTAGTAGAACGAGAGAGCCAGTGAAAGAAGGTGAGGTCAGAGGTCATGAGCTGGGAACCCATCGGAGGTTTTGACGGAAAAAAATGATGCGATCTTATTTAAGATTTAAAAGAATTGCCCTGCTACATAGAAATGCAGACTTAATTGTTTGAGTGTAGGAGTTTGAGGCTACAGTGAGCCAGGATTGGGCCACTGCACTCCAACATGGGCAACACAGCAAGACCTTGTCTCTTGAAAGAGAGAGGAGAGAGGAAGGAAGAAAAGAGAAAATGCAAACTTATATTCATATAAAATTCTATACACAATTGTTTAATTGTTGATAGCAGCTTTCTTTGTAATAGCTAAGAACTGGAAACAACCAAAATGTCCTTCAGTAGGTGAATGGATAAGGAAACTCTTGTACATCTATTCCATGCTGTACTACTGAGCAGTAAAAAGGAGCAAATGGGGCCAGGTGCAGTGGCTCACACCTGTAATCCCAGCACTTTGGGAGGCCAAGGCGGGTGGAACACAAGGTCAGGAGTTTGAGACCAGCCTGGCCAATATGGTGAAACCCTGTCTCTACCAAAAATGCAAAAATTAGCCGGGTGCGGTGGCGCACGCCTGTAGTCCCAGCTACTCCGGAGGCTGAGGCAGGAGAATCACTTGAACCCAGGAGGTGGAGGTTGCAGTGAGCCAAGATTGCGCCACTGCACTCCATCCTGGGCGACAGAGTGAGACTCTGCCTCAAAAAAAAAAAAAAAAAAAAAAAAGGAGCAAATGGTTAATAGACACATCAACTTGGCTGGATCTTAAGGACATTATGGTGCCAGTCATGGTGGTTTATGCCTGTAATCCCAACACTTTGGAAGGCCTATGCAGGAATATCACTTGAGTCCATGAGTTTGAGACCAGCTTGGTCAACTTAGTGAAACCCCATCTCTAAATAATTAGCTAGGCATGGTGGCAGATGCTTGTAGTCCTAGCTGCTTGGGAGGCTGAGGTGGGAGGAGGTCAAGGCTGCAGTGAGCTGTGATCTTGCCACTGCAGTCCAGCTTGAATGACTCTGTCTCAAAAAACAAACAAACAAAAACAAGAAAATAAAAAAGCCAATCTCAAAAGGTCGCCGACTGTATGATTCTGTTTATATAGTGTTCTTAAAATGATGAAATTACATAAATGGGAAACAGATTAGTGGTTTCTAGGAGTTAGGGATGGTGGGGCATAGAGGAACAAGCATGACTGTGTAGGGGTAGTGCAACGGAGATCTTTGTGGTGGTGAAATATTTTTGTATCTTTTTTTTGATACAAAAAATTGAACAGGGGAAAAGGCAAGATCCGTTTGCACATGCAGGCATATATGTGAGAGTACTCAGTAATGACTGAGTCCAAATAGTTGTAATTGCTATTGTAGTAATTGCAGTTGTTGTTCCACAAATCTACACATGTGATAAAGTGACATAGAACTATACATACACATTGTACCCATGTCAGATTCTGGGTTTTGATGTCATTCTATAATTATATAAGATTTAACCATTGGAGGAAACTGGGCGAAGGGTACATGGGACCTCTCTGCACTGTCTTTGCAACTTCCTGTGAATCTATAATTATCTCAAAATAAAAAGTTTTTTAAAAAAGATTACTACCTTGGCTGCTCTTTTGAGGAGTAATCCTAGGAGGTTATTGCAGAAGTCTAGGAGTGAGGTAGTTGCTGTTAAATGAGGCTGGTGGCACTAGAGTGGAGTGAAGACGGGTGAGAAATAGTTGCATTCTGAATATGGTTTGGATGTAGAGTTAATAGAATTTGCTGATGGATAGGATGTAGGGTGTGAGAGAAAGAGAAGAATGAAAGATGCCATAAAAGACTTTGGCCTGGTCAATGGAGGAGCAAAGAAAAGAGATAGGAACAAGAAGCAGCAACAAGTCAAGAAGCCTGGTAAGAGGTAGTTGGATTCTTGGCAAGGAAGACAAAATGACAAACCCTCTTCCTCTAGTCAGTGGCAGCCACGCCTGGGAGTTAGAGGACAATAGGATATTAAAGCGAGTGCACTCTTATTAACCTGCTTAGGGGGAGCTGAGTTATCTTGGCCTCACCCTGCTTTTTTGGAAAGAAGCATTTGTTTGATAAACAGGAAGTCGTTTCCATGGGTGTAGGAAGAAGAAATGATAGAACTGAGTGGCAAAGCAAAGAACTACTAGCTGTGGTTAGTTTGGAATTGGCAGAAGTTTTTTCAGGTAGTCACCTAAGATGAAGATGAGCACACATACTGCCTTTTCTCCTTTCTAGGCTGGGTTCATTCTTCACTGAAATGTGATACTTCTGCCTATTGCATGTCCTGCCGTCAGGGTATGTTCATTTTCAGCTAGTGTTTTGCATCAGCTGTGAGCTGTAGACTTAGCACACAAATGGAGACACTGTCTGTTTAGAGTGGAAAAGTGACTTATTTTAAGAAATGTTGGCTCCCCACCACTATCCCATTAGTGGCATACCTCTGACACTCCATTGAAGCTGGCCTAGGGAACCTAAGACTGGCTTCTGTGTATTTTTGCTCTTTGAAAGGTCAGAACCTAAATGTACCACAAGATATTTTCTTCCTGAGTAATATTGGGACAAAATTACAAACAGTGAATTCTGAAGCAAACTTACGTGCTGGTGCTGTAATACTTTAGAAACTTCAAAATCGATTTCCTGTACTTCTAACAATATTACTCTTCGTCGGGTATGTAAATCTCTTAGTATCACTTCTTTTCATTTTGCAAGGAAGGGCAGACCAAAAAGATTAAAGAAGACCAATGCCAAGTCATGGTCATGGGAGAGTGAGAAAGAGAATTTAAAAGCACTTTTTACTTTTTTTTTTTTTACTTCGTTTTACTTTTTACGTTTGAAAAGCACTTGAAACAGGAGAACCATTTTTTTTTCCTTTTAACCAAGAGTCACCTCATCCCTGTCTGGGTACATGTTTGGAGTGAAGTTGTGGTTAAAGAAAACTTTAAATTTGTCCCAGACCTATCATGGCAACTAAATAGATAAGTAGTTGATTGATGGTGAAAAAAGCTTAGTGTAATGGACTTGACTTTATGCAGCAGATGTCTACTTGAGGTTTGTTTAGATTGGTGGGGGTGGGGTGGGGGCAGGACTCTAGCTGGGAGCATGGCTGCAGTGTGGATGATTGGGATGAGGATATGGGTAGTATTTGTGGCTCAGTATTTAGGAGAGGTAGTTCACTGAATTGCCTGGAAGAAGCAGAACAACTCTGGAGTTCCTTGCACTTGGAGTTTATCCTGACAAGGTTCAACATACATTTTACTTTGCATATTGAGTGGATTCAGGAGCCATTTGGTATCATTTGCCTTCTGAAAGTACTGCAGTATTTGTTAAAATGCTGTGACTATGTGTTAAGTCCAGGCTGGGCTACAGCTCTGGATTTCTTCACTGAAAGTTAAATATCACATTTGAACTTGAAGAATGTTTGCTGCCTGCCTCTAGAGCATATACAAATATAAAGCAGCTATTTGTCAGCAGGCAGCTGAAAGGCGATTTTCAGCAGGGACTGAAAACCACTGCAGGCTGCTGGCTTCCTGGCACACCCACTAGACCTCGTAGGTCTACAGTGAAAGCAAACCAATGGGAGTAGGGGTTGGGGGGATAAGATGGGCAAAAATCAGAGCAGAGGCTGAGGTCTGAATGCGATTGAGCCACCGGAAGGGGCTTGCATGTGAAGAGCACAGTGCTCCCAAAGAGAAGAAAACTTGAACCCCGAACACAGTGGCTAGGAGCAATTACCTAATGTGAACACTTTAAAAAAAAAGTGATTTGTTCCATAAGTGTATTTAGAGTCCAGGGGAAAAAAAGTGATTTGTTTATCTTCTTTGTATCTATAACTATAGGGACACTGAAGGTAACTTTGGGGAAAGTATTATAGTTTAAAGCTGTATTACCCAGTGCGCTATTACAGACACCTTTTAACCAGAACCATTAACAGTGACAATCGATGTATAGAAAATCACCTTTAAGCTCTACAGAATCCTGAAGGACTTTGTGCTCTATTAACTAGATGTTTAAGTATTCCCTATATAGTATTCAGTGGACCTTTTCAGAAATATCTTTTGCAGCATCTTTGAAAGTTTTGACGTATGATACTCTTAATCAGAGTACATGTTTATTCCCAAATATTCTGTTCTTTCTTTGGGTATAGCATGCAACAGAGTTTACTTGTATTTAGAAGATCAAGAGGCGGGGGTATTGGCAGGATAAATGATTTGTCCAGGGACAACTGATGTGTCACTGTAGAGATAAAACAGAACTAGGCTGCATTCCAGCAGCTTCTGGCCTGTATAACAGTTTTGAGAACTTTCCAATCACTTTAGGAAAGCAAGGTACTTAGAAATTTATAAAGAGTTTCTTAATAAAAGAAAATCACTTATTTTGGAAATTGTGAAATTAATCATTCTGCAGCATTTAAGAAGCGCTTTGATGTGTTCTGGTAATTAGTATTTACTGCCAGACAAATGTCTCTTGGGCATTTTAATTAATGGGTAGCTTGGCCAAATGAGCTTCTGATGGTAAACCTTCATAAGGGTTTATTTTTATGTTTCTCAAGAATAGCTGTCTCTTCAAAGCTCTTTAATTAGACAAGGTTTAGCAACTAAAACATATTATTAGAATAATTAGGCCTTGGGTTAAGAGAAATAGAGGGTCAAAGGAGCAGGTACTGTTAGAAAATGGCCTCTGAAAACATAGCGTTCTACCTCTGATGGATGGCCATTTCTTTCACAGCTTCTGTTAAGTTACTCTCCCTGGTTTGGACTTCGTGTTGTTTAAAGTTCATAGCATACCTCATTGGAAGCCTAAACACACCCGAGTGGGAGCTTACTTATCCCCACCTCTGACCTCCCAGGGAAAGCTTGATTCTAGTCCTTTTAACTGCTAAATGGAAGACTTCTTATTTTCTCCTTTTTCTTCTATTAAATCGGTAATCTTGGCTATAACAATGACTTGTATTTTTGAAGGAGATGCTTCAAAAGCCTTGTGTGTGGTGAACAAAAATTACAATAATTCCTTTGAGGATCTTTCCTAATGATTTATATTAGCTACATATAAGATATGTTCTTAAAGTCACTATAGTATTTGCATTCCAGAATGTTATATTCCTTGTGGTCAGAATGGAGTTTGAATTATTTTACAATCTGCTCTGTAGATGGGCTGGCATCTAACTCCCCGTCTTCAACCTTCTCCCCTGCCATTTCTTGCCACCAGCGCTCAGTCTTGGCAGTTATTGCTAGTAAATATGTGCTACCCTGAACTTCCTCTTTGTGGGGAAGGAAAGATACACCTGACTGGTCCTGTGAGGGAGTGAGATGTCACCAAAACAATTGTGTATTCTACCAAAACTGTTGATAAATCACAATATATTTATCTATATTCCCTCATTTTTCACTTTCCTACTGTCTCAGGATGCTTAGGATGGCAAATATGTCCTTTTCCCACCTAGATCAGTTGATTAAAGGACAGTGCTCATGAGACTATTAGACATTTCTAACAGAACAACTGTATCATAGCTGACATTTCTAATCCCACTAGCTGTTATGACCTGTATGTGTTGTTGGTTTGATAAAGAACTGAGGCAAAGATATGTATGTCGTTGGTTTGGTATAAACCTACTGCAATTATTGGAAAGTTCTTAAAGAACCTGCTAATCCATCAAATCATTTTTGAATGTTGAGGATAGCCTGCTTTATAGTATTATAGATTTTATCACATGTAAATTCTTTTGATATACCTTAGTTAACAACATGGCCAGTGAAATGATTTTATTTAAGTTGGTAGAAACTTCACTTGGTTTTTGATTGATGTTATCTGTAAAAATTAACATTTTTTAAGAACCATTTGGTGCGCCCCATAAATGCAGATATAAAGATGTGGCTATATCGCTATGCACTCCAGAGAACAGTTACAGAGTAAGTGTGTTTTTATGTCAAATCGAAGAACTTTGAGAAAGCAGAAAAGACAGTAACCTAAACAGAGTGCTCTGTCGAGCAGTTTTCTCCCCTTAGCAGTGACTAATTTCTGTCTACCCTTTCCTTAAATGATTGAATATTGGGGCCTTGCTTTTTTACCTCCTCTTTAACACAGGAAATATTTCTGATACTTATCTTCATGTGTGTGTTTGCTCATGTCTGTGCAATCTTCTGCAGTGAGGATATGAAAAGAAAGGTACTGAGTTCTATGACCCTTGAAAAACACCTTATAACCCTCAGAACTCTCTTTTCGTAATGAAAGTACAAGTGTGTTCTTATGCATACTTTTGTATAACAGGATTTATACTTAAAATAGTTTGCATGCTTATTACTAATGAATTTTGATAGATGCAAACCAGGACTATCAATGTGTTGTTCTCTCGTTGCTCATTTTGCCTCTTTAACTCACTCATTTGAGAGGGCCCCTTGTAGCCCTCCTTAAGTCTACCTTTTGAAATTACACAAGTGTCCAAAATGAAAACTGACCGTATTCTTCTTCAACACAGACCACCTGGTGGCCCATGGTAGAATGGCAGAAAAGGAGGCCCGTCGGAAGTTCAAACAGATTGTCACAGCTGTCTATTTTTGTCACTGTCGGAACATTGTTCATCGAGATTTAAAAGCTGAAAATTTACTTCTGGATGCCAATCTGAATATCAAAATAGCAGGTGAGAACTGTAATGAGGATGTCAGATACGGACAAAGGAGCTTTTCCTTGGGGTTCTGTAAGCAAGGGATTATCTGTTTCCATCTCTTCAGAAGGGACTATTGTGAAAGAAAGGAAAATTTAAAATGAAAAAAATAGCCTGAAAATTGATAAACTTTAAAAATACTTCCCCTCCCTCACCTTTTTTTTTTTTTTTGAGACTGAGTCTCATTGTCGCCCAGGCTGGAGTGCAGTGGTGCAGTCTTGGCTCACTGCAGCCTCCATCTCCCGGGTTCAAGTGATTCTCCTGCCTCAGCCTCCCAAGTAGCTAGGATTACAGGTGCGCATCACCCCGCCTGGCTAATTTTTGTATTTATAGTAGAGTTGGAGTTTTGCCATGTTGGCCAGGCTGGTCTCGAACTCCTGACCTCAAGTGACCTGCCTGCCTTGGTCTCCCAAAGTGCTGGGATTACAGGCATGAGCCACCACACCCGGCCTGTTTATTTTTAATGAAGTATCAGCTGGAACTAGGCTGGGGAGAAAGAAGGGAAAGGATGATATTTAAAATACTATTACTTTGGTTAACAGGTCCTTTTTTACATAAGAAATAAAATATGTAATAAAGTGGAAAGGAAAACTGCTAAAATTGTATACCCTCTCACCTTCACTTGAGAAGGTTGATTTATGTCACTGCTGACACAGAACATACTTATTCTAAAGGCTGTAATTGTATGATAATTTAGGAAAAATAGATCTTAGAGTGGCTTATAGGCAGTCCAGCTTTTTGTCTTCTCAAATTTTACTAGTCTGCTTATCTGACAGTGCCTTGAGAGCACTTTTCACTGCCTCGATCTGTTCATGCGTAATTTTAGTAAACTATCAGCATTTTGCCTAATGAATACAAACTCACCATTTACTAATAAAGTGACTGCAATCTACAGAGAAACTGTAAATATGAAAATAAGCCATTTATGTTTGCCGACACTTTCCGGTGTAGCATCGTGTATCCCCGGTCTCCCAGATAAAAGGAAGGGCATCTCATATAGAAAACTGAAATATAACTAGAATGTAATTGTCTTGAAAAGGCAGGGTATAAAGCAGTTCTAAGGATTTTCTTCCTTAGTAGAGGTGACATTTGAGAGTTTGGATTTTTATTATAGGTCAAAGTTACCTAAGGGTACCTTTGCAGGGTCACAATTCTTCTGAGAGTTGCTTTTGTGTAGATAAGAATGTTCACTTTTACATCCTGGAGCATCACCTACCTTTTTATCTATCTGAAACTGATGGCTACACTTTTGTTTAGAACTTTCATATCATTTATAAGTTCTTTGAGTCCTGCACTAGCTTATTACAGAGTACACAGGAATTAAAGGCTTTCTTTATCTTATATAAAATCATGCTTTTCCTTTGCTTTCATGTCTGTTTTATTTTCTCCAAAGCTCTCTAGATGCTGGTAGTTCCCACAAAGGTGTGTGGCATGGAAAAGCCTGGCAATTTCAAACCTTCTTTTGTAATTATTTGTTGTAGCTTCAATTAAATTAATACTAATAATACCTACTAAACTTCACAACCCTTAAAACTATAATGAAAGATTGATTAGTGTCTTACTATTACCATAACAAATTACCACAAACTTAGTGACTTGGAAAAAATACAGATTTCTTAGCCTGTAGTTCTGGAGGTCAGTAGTCCAAGCTGGGTCTCACGGGGTGAAAGTGAAAACAGCGGCAAGGGCCGTTCCTCCTGGAGGCTCTGAAGGAAAAATGTGTCCTTGCCTTTTTTAGCTTCTAGAGGTCACCTGCATTCTCTAGCTCAACTCCTTCCTTCCTTCCTTCACTCCAACCTATGGCTTCCATTGTCACATCTCCTACTCCTAATTGCGACCCTCCTGCTTCCTTCTTGCAAGGACCTTTGTCATTACATTGGGCTGTCTCAGATAATCCAGGATCATCTCTCTCCCACCCCCACCTTTTTTTGTTTTTGTTTTTGATATAGGGCCTCATCCTGTTGCCCAGGCAGGAGGGCAGTGGCGTGATCTCAGCTCACTGCAACCTCAGCCTCCTAAGTATCTGGAACTACAGGTGCGCGCTTCTACACCCAGCTAACTTTTGTATTTTTAGTAGAGACGGGGTTTTACCATGTTGGCCATGCTGGTCTCGAATCTCCTGGCCTCCCAAAGTGCTGGGAGCCACGGTGTCTGGCCTTATCTCCCCATTTTAAGATCTTTAATCATGTTAATACAAGTCCCTTTTACCATGTATGGTAACACATTCACAAGTATGGGGGATTGGGATATAGATGTATTTGGGGGCCATTATTCAACATGCCACAAATGTCATTGTAAGGCTCTTTGGATTATAGATTAGGGTAGTGAGTTAAAAGAAGGCCCTGTGGACACACACCACCCACTCTGCACTGACCGGCCCACCTGGGTAGCAGAGGACACCCCCAGCCCCCACCAAGCATTGAAGACATAGTTTATTTCCTCGTATCCTTTCTCCCTTGGGTGTAGTTGGGGTGGGGAAGGAGGGAAGGCTGGGGTGATCTCCATTCCTTGGGCTCTGCGCGCGAGTCCATGGTGCACCACTGTGCTGGGAGCTGTGGGGCCTGCTGCAGTGGGAGTGTGTGGAACACCTTGACCAAAGGGGAGCTTTGTCTTTTGTGTTTTGAAAAAGGCTTAATGAAGAGAATGTTGTTCATTCTTAGTAGTATAGTTTGCAATTCTTAATGGCAAATAGTAAGTTTCAGTAGAAAACGAAACAAAACAAAAAGAAGGCCCTCTTTATGTTCTCTAGTTTTATTTTCCCTCCGCTGACCCAAGGTTAAAAATTTTCTTAATGCTCCCTTGATTCTTGATTTTGAATTTAGGATCATTTTGATTTAGTTAAAGAAATTTCTTTTTTTTCTTTTTGAGATGGAGTCTCACACTGTTGCCCATGCTGGAGTGCAGTGGCATGATCTCCACTAACTGCAACCTCTGCCTCCCCCAGGTTCAAGCGATTCTCCTACCTCAGCCTCCCGAGTAGCTGGGATTACAGGCATACGCCACCACGTTCTGCTAATTTTTTGTATTTTTAGTAGAGACGAGTTTTACTATGTTGGCCAGGCTGCTCTTGAACTCCTAACCTCGTGATCCACCCGCCTCAGCCTCCCAAAGTGCTGGGATTATAGGCATGAGCCACCACGCCTAGCTGTTATGGAAATTTCTATATCCTTTAGTTTTTACATTGAGAAACTCAGAGTAAAAACAGAGATTGTTGATAATTGGAATTGGAAACTCTACTGGAATATTTGGGTAAGGAGATTTTTAAAGACTTTTTTGTTGTTGTTGTTAATAGTTAAAACAAATTCAAGGAGTCACAATGAGAGTGTCTACCTGCTGATATATAATTACAGACTCTGGGGTGCTGGCAGCCAGCCTTGGGCTCTCTCTGTGTTAACACATATACTTTGGCAAGATTTTTAAGTTCATTAACCGAAAGTATACATTTTTATTATTTGTTTTAAGAGCAAAACATAAAAATAAATGAGCACCTCTAGTTTTGCGGCCTGCTACAATACCTAACATTAGCTTTGCCCATGCATTCTTTCTCTTACATGCCATCATTACTCAGTTTCTCAGTCATTGCCTGAACCTCCTTTCTTGCACATAAATTAAATAGAATTATCATTCTTACCTCCCAGTTCTTTTTTGAACTTAATGGACTAGTGGGAGAAATGCTTCTAGTTGAAGCCAACTAGAACATGACTAATTTTGGAGAGGTAGGTTGGATGTTTTTGACAGGATAAGGTCAGATAGGTAATGAAATAAACTTTAATTCTAAAAGCCAAAAGGAACTTTCAGATTCCTGATCTTTTCAATGGCCTCCCTTTTGGTAAAGTATCTTAAATGTCAGTAAGAAGAAACTACTATATATGAAAGAAACATGCAAGAGAGAAAAAGGTTTTTTTGGTTTTATTTTAAGAAATTAGTCTTGGCTGGGTGTGGTGGCTCACGCCTGTAATCCCAGCACTTTGGGAGGCCAAGGCGGGTGGATCACGAGGTCAGGAGTTCAAGACCAGCCTGGCCAACATAGTAAAACTCGTCTCTACTAAAAATACAAAAAATTAGCAGAACGTGGTGGCGCATGCCTGTAATCCCAGCTACTCGGGAGGCTGAGGTGGAAGAATCCCTTGAACCCAGGAGGCAGAGGTTGCAGTGAGCCGAGATCATGCCATTGCACTCCAACCTGGGCAAGAAAGCGAGACTCCATCTCAAAAAAGAAAAAAAAAAAAGAAGAAGGAGAAGTTAGTCTTAAGCAGCTCATCTTTAAAATAATCATATATGTTATAGTACCAAAATAACTTGGAACGAATAAAACTCAGATTAGAAAGTGTAAAAGATTCATGTTTTCTGTATGCCATTGTTTAAGAGATTTTAATGAAAATAATCATGCATCCAGTTTCGTGTAGAAGATGAATAAATTGGTCTGTGGATATTTGTGTTTACATTAATTTATTTTTACTTTTTGTATTAATGCGGTGATTTACATTTGATACTGTTTGTTTGTTTGTTTTGTAGAGACAGAATCTCACTATGTTGCCTAGGCTGGTCTCAAACTCCTGGCCTCAAGAGGTTCTCCTGCCTTGGCCTCCCAAAGTTTTAAGATTATAGGTGTGAGCCACCATGCCCGCCCCTTCCCCCTTCTATTTTAAGAAACTGGGTCACCTTCTGTTGACCAGGCTGGAACGCAGTGGCGTAATCATGGCTCACTGCAGCCTCAACCTCCTGGGCTCAAGTGATCCTCCTGCCTCAGCCTCCCAAGTAGCTGGGACTACAGGCATGTTCCACCACACCTGGCTAATTTTAAACATTTTTTGTCACTATGTTGCTCAGCCTGATCTCAAACTCTTGGCCTCAACCAATCCTCCCTCCTTAGCCTCCCAAAGTGTTAGAATTACAGGCATGAGCCACCATGCCTGGCCTACGTTTGATATTTGATACTATAAAAAGCTAGCTGTCACAACTGTCCATATTAGTTCTCTTCGAGAGAATAAGTATTCCCTGGATAGACATATTAGTTATAGATATTATAAGTTATAATTATAGTATAAGTTATATCTTCAGTTATAAATACTGTAAGATTTAGCTGAGCAAGGTGGCATCATCTGTAGTCCCAGCTAGTCAAGATCAAGGCTAAGGTAGGAGTGTCACTTGGACTCAGGAATTTGAGTCTAGCCTCATAGTGATACCTTGTCTACTCAAAAAAGATTGAACCATTATTCCATTGTTGATGATTTTTTTTGTGCTTAATTCTTATTTATGAATTTTTATTCTAGTTTTATTTCTAGAGAGAATAAAGCCCAGGTGAATAACTTTGTTTTCTTTCTGATTGTAGAATTATTAATAACAAATCCATGTTCTTAATGGCAGTAGCAAACCTGCCTTCTGTAGAATTTTTAAAAAGATGTTTCTGTCATTAGTAATACAGAAGAAGCCTTGATCATTTTCAGAATAAAGAATTTTACGACAGGGAGAGGTGGCTCATGCCCGTAATCTCAGCACTTTGGGAAGCCGAAGTGGGAAGATCACTTGAGGCCAGGATTTCGAGACCTGGGGCAACATAGTGAGATTCCATCTCTTTTTTATTAAGAAGAAAAAAGAAAAAAAAAAAGAATTTTATTTCTAAAGGCAGCTACCAAGTCTAGAACTAAGAATTTGTGGAGGTAATCTATAATCTTATTTGTTAACGAAGCCTCCTTGCATAATGGCACAGAAGAGAAAAAAGGAGTGTGAAACATGACTCCAGCCCTAAAGAATTGAGGCTATTTGGGCAGCAAACATTTAGATCTTTGAAAAGTTAGTAACACCAAAATTATGCTTTGCATATATATAATGTACTTCACAAAGCATTTTTACATATATAACCTAATTTTATTGGCATGCAAATATATCTTATTAAAAAACAGTAAAATCTCTTCATCTTCTGGCACTTTTAACTCTCCAAAACCTCTGAATTTCTTGTAAAGAGCACCCAGGCAAGGTATAGAGAACCCCAATGCTGGGAAAAGAATAGGATTCTTGGCCTCTGACTTTTAACTTTTCTTGCCTGAGATGTGTAAGGATCCACAGAAGAGCAGTTGAAGGACTGGGGAGGCACAGCACAGCTCACTCAGCATGGAGCCGGCATCGCTGGATGATAGTATCCTTAACAGCTACCAAATTATAGTTGGATACAATAGAAGAGATGTTACAAGGCACGTCATGACTCATTATCACATTAATTGTACAGTCTAATTAGCATAGGAGTTCAGAGGATGATAGAAGTACTTTAGTTTGTAAGATTCCACCAGATTGTCAGTTCCACAAGGACTGTAACCATGTCCTGTTTATTGTCACACTCCCGCTGGCTCGTACATGCCTGTTCTGTAGCAGGTGCTCCCCAGCTTTGTCCAACTGAAGTTCAGGCAGTACTGATAAGGACATAAATGTTGTCTTGAGGACATGGCATTTGAGATGCGTCCAGTGTCATGTGATTGGATGATCAGGTGTAGAGGTGAGAATTCCATCAAGTGTTAATAAGGCACCTGTCAGTTGCAGACACTGATCTAGGCACGGGGGTACAGCAGCCAGTAAGATAACCCCTTGGAACTTACATTCTAATGGGGATAGACGTAAACACAAATAAGCTCTCATAGGGCTGTGACAAAGATAAACTCGAGTAACATGGCAGAATGATTTGTGCGAGAGGTACTGCTTTTAGCCAGGATCTTCAAAACATTCCACGCAGAAAGAAGAACAATGCAAAGGCCTGAGAGAGATGAATTCAACATAGAAGGAAGGGGTAGAAGAAAGTCCAGCATGGCTGGAGATAATGAATAAAACGGGGATTGGAAGAAGTTGGGGTGAGAAAGATGGCAAAGGCCAGTTGCACGTGGTTAGGATGTGGGATTTCATTTAGGTTCCAGTGGGCACTGAGTTGGAGCAGCGTGGGCAGCAGTAGAATGCACAAGGTCTATTTGAAAAAAGAAGGGTGAGCAGCTCAGTGGAAGGGAAGGCTAAAGGAGGGGAGTCTCCCCGAGAAGGCAGGGGCGGCAGATGTTTATACTAGATTGAAATCATTTGAATATAAGGCTTAATTAATCTAATTCAGTATGGAGATGGCAAAAAGCTGGAAGCTGAGGGAAGGGAAGGGCTTCCTGGTAATAGGAAGGCCAATTAAAGGCTGTGAATGGTAAAATCCTCCGTGAGGGTGATGGTGGCAGTAAACATGCAAAGGAAGAAAACGACAACAAATTCAAGAGAAAAAGCAAGCGAGAATTTCTAGGACCAGATAACCAATCATATGTCTTGACCAGGAAGAGGGAATTTTGAAAGATATGTTTAGAAATAAAGAAATGAAATGTTCTTACTGTTGGATTATATTGTTATCAAAAAAATGGTGTTTTAAAAATGGTTAATGTATTGTTATTTGAAAGTAATTTTAATGTCCTTGTCCCCAAAGATTAAGTAGCAAGGTGTCTATATTTAAAATAGATTGCCTAAGAAAAAACTGAAATGTAGCTGGCTTACTCCCTGAAGAAAAGTTCTTTCAAATACTTAGACATTATGAGAATGTTTTGAAAATTGTGGAAACATTTTTTTTAAAGCTAAGGAAGTTGGGAACTTTTGTCTTTAAATGTCGACTCCCAGAATGGTCTCCATGAGATAGTTTCCACTCCCGTGTTATTGTTTTAGTTGGCAATCAGTAGACAGCAAAGATCAGAAATGCAACTATAGAAAGGCCAATATCCTGGAAAGAATTTTCAGAGCATGGATTTAAGGTATTATGGGAAATTTTGACCCTAATGCAGTGAGAGCTAGACCATTTTATTTTTTTTTTTAGGGAGAAATTAAAACATTTCCTAACTCAATTGACCTTTTACCCTTAGTATGAATATACTGAGATACCATCATATAGAAAAGAAAGGTTGGAAACCTTGGATTTTTGAGTACCCTTCCACAGTGTGATGACTGACAGTGTCTCTGACTGGTCACAGGAAGTAGTTGTGCAATATTCATTATATCAATCTAAATTTTATTTCATGATTCTAACGCCCTTTTTTTAGGCTATCATTCATTGCACCTCCCAGGTTGACACGTCCAGTGAATTGAGACCAGAGAGGGCTTTGTGTTTGTCCTGAATTCATAATAGAGTCTAGGAATTTTAATAGCTAGACTTGGGTTCTTGCCCTGAAATGGCATATGACCATTACCAAGAAGCTGCTCTAAATAACCTTCCTGCATGTTGACCCTTGGGAAAAGAAAATTTGAAATATTATCTCTCTTGAATCCTATTCCTGAGACTAGAACTTTACAAATTTGTATTATACTTAATGTCATATCTATATTTTTTAATATTAAGATTATTAACTTAGTTTAACACAGAAAAAACGTTGATGTTCCAGGAAGGTGCACTCTATGTAGCCTACGGTTTCACGTATCTCTTGGAACACTGAAGTGTAACACCTGAGGCTGTGTAAACAGAGGCCAGCCTGAGAAGCTGAGAATCAAGAATTTGATGCTCAACCATAGATTCCTCTTACTCACACTTCTAGTTTGTGCGAAGTGACTTCTCTATTACTTTTCCTCAGCCTCAGGGATTTTCATGCCACTGTCTATTAATTGCACATCACTTATTTTGGGGATAATTAGAAAAAGGGGGAATGAGAGGTTGGGAATAGAAAAAGGGAGAGAAGCAAAGGGCAGAAAAGAAATGGAAGCTTTTGCTTTGAGGTCTTGTGGGGGTGGGAGTGGAAAAAAAAGTGTGGGAGAAGCCTGAGCCCGAAAGCTTGCCTCCTCCCTCTACAGGGAAAGGAAGTTGAGCAGAGTGTAAGAGGTTGGACGGCATGCGCTACTGACCTACCAAAGCATCTGGAAATTTCAGACTGCTCTTTGTCTCTGAGACTGTGTAGGGCACAGCATTGAATAAAGTGTGGATCAATAAGTATGTGAAGTGCTGGATATGTTAATTCACTGGATTTAATCATTCCTCAGTGTTCATATGTATCATAACGTGTACAATGTACCCTGTAAATATATACAATTATTGTAATTTTCCCATTAATATAAAACTGAAAATATAAATCATACATGAGCAGTGATGATTAAAAGCCAAAGTTTCATCTTAATCTGTATAATATCTAGAACAAAGAAAAATAAGTTTATCGGCATTTTATTGAAGCTGCAGAAAATGACAGCTTTGAAAAATCTCTAGCAAGCAAGGTGTGGTTTAAGGAAATTAGGTGTACACTTAACCTATAGTTTGTTTGTTTCTCTTTTTTCCTTTCCTTCCCTTCCCCTTCCCCTTCCCCTTCCCCTTCCCCTTCCCTCCCCCTCCCCCTCCCCCCTCCCCTCCCCTCCCCTCCCTCCCCTCCCCTCCCTCCCCTCCCTCCCTTCCCTCCCTTCCCTTCCCTTCCCTTCCCTTCCCTTCCCTTCCCTTCCCTTCCCTTCCCTTCCCTTCCCTTCCCATCCTTTTTCTTCCTTCCTTCCTCTCCTCTCCTCTCCTTTTCTCTCTTTCTTTCGTTCTCTCTCGCTCTCTTTCCTCTCTCTCTCTCTTTCCCTCCCTTCTTTCCTTCCTTCCCTCCCTCCCTCCCTGTCGCTCAGACTGGAGTGCAGTGGTGCAATCATAGCTCACTGTAATCTTGAACTCATGGGCTCAGGGGATCCTCCCACCTCAGCCTCCCAAGTAGCTGGGACTACAGGTGTTTGCCACCATGCCTGGTGAATTTTTAAATTTTCTGTAGAGATGGGACTTGTTTTGCTGCTCAGGCTGGTCCTGAATTTTTGAGCTCAAGAGATCTTCTCACCCCACCTCCCTAAGTGTTGGGATTACAAGCATGGGCTACTGTGCCCAGCCTCTTACCTGTAGTTTCTAGTTTAAGATGTTTTAGAAGAACATTGATATTCTATCCATTTAGAGTAGTGGATATAGAAACTATAAGAACTATAGAAAAGTTGTAGAAACTTATAGTTCTTATAGGAACTCTAAGAACTTTTATATAAGTCTGCCCAAGATCATGTTTCCTTATGAGGATCGTAAGCTCCTCAAATGCAAGTTGATGTTGGGAAGGGACTAACAAATCACCCAGAGTGCTCCTTCACTCTGATTCTGAGGGAGTCTTTATCGTGTTGTGTGAAGTGTGTTGGAAGCCAGGCGTGGTCGCACGCACCTGTAGTCCCAGCTACTCAAGGGGCTGACATGGGAGGGTTGCTTGAGCCCCAGAGGTTGAAGCTGCAGTAAGCTATGATTGCACCACTGCTCTCTAGCCTAGGCGACAGAGCGAGACCCTGTGTCTTAAAAAACAATAAAAATTTTTACTTTTTGTAGAGATGAGGTCTCGCTCTGTTGCCCAGTTTGGTCTTGAACTCCTGAGCTCAAGCGATCTTCCTGCCTCAGCCTCCCAAAGTGCTAGGATTATAGGCATGAGCCACTGTGCCTGACCAAAAAAAAAATTTTTTTTTTTTTTTGGGTCACTCCTGTAATTCCAGCACTTTGGGAGGCCGAGGTGGGCGGATCACGAGGTCAGGAGATCGAGACCATCCTGGCTAACACGGTGAAACCCCGTCTCTACTAAAAATACAAAAAATGAGCTGGGCGTGGTGGCGGGCTCCTGTAGTCCCAGCTACTCGGGAGGCTGAGGCAGGAGAATGGCGTGAACCCGGGAGGCAGAGCTTGCAGTGAGCCGAGATTGTGCCACTGCACTCCAGCCTGGGCGACAGAGCAAGACTCTGTCTCAAAAAAAAAAAAAAATTAATGTGATATTATAGAAATTTAAAATTAAAGCGACGTCAAAAAGAGTGAGGCTGACTTTTTAGGCAAGGCTTTGCAAGGTGGCAGAATATTAGTAAAAGTCCCCATTATATCAGAATCTGGTTGTCATTTATGAGTTCTGAAGTATACCTTATCAGTTCTTTTAAAATCATAAGAGAGTGAGTATAATATTTGTATCAGTTTTCTTAGCATCAAAAAGTCAGTTTGCTAGTGGTAGGCATGGATATTTCATCTAGTCTTTTTAAAATATCCTGATTTGAGTGGTCTTTGGCTTGTCTTTGGGGAGGCTATACACAGACCATCCTTAATTTACCATCTCAAGTAGTATACAGGATCTTTTCCCAGCCAGTGATTTCTGAATCCTCAGAGATTCTCAGTGTTCCAAGAGATTCATGTCATACAAAGTGATAATGACTTTTCTATTTTTTAGAACTTAATAAATGAAATAATTACTTAGGTCTTTCTGCCCTTCTTAAATGGAGTAGTTTGAGAGCCTCTGAGTATAAATCCAGTCTACCTGCTGGCAGGGCGCTAATGAGCATGCTTATGACTTGGTCATTCCATTTATTGTTCAAGTAGTTGGTCATCATAATAGCTTTGACCAGGGTGCAGTTTTTCATTGTATTTTATTAAGTTTACATCTATTATGGATCACTGGATTATATAAAGCATAAAGAACACTAATGTTGAAATTAAAATTGATGAGGATAAAAATGATAATTCTTTAATGCCTCAAGACAGCCTTCACCAAATTAATGAATTGTCTTCGTTTGGCCATGGTTCTTACACAGCACATCAAATTGTGTTTCTAGGGCCTCAAGAAACAAAGTTTAAAAATGTTACATTACATGCATACACACAAAATATGTATATACCACATGTATATACATTTTTTGCACACATATCCGTATCTATATCTATCTATATTATATCCAGTTTGATTTATTGGGAATAAAGACTATCTACATTCATAGTGTATTATTTGCAAAGAAGTGCTAATAAGTAATGACCCAACATTTGTTAATCCATTTCATTATTTAAAAACAAAGCATGAAAATAATTCATATAATCAAGTCTGGTTTTTAGGTTCAAACATGTAAGTGTTCCAAATCCTAGGTCATGAAAAGTATTCATCTGTTTTGTGTATTACAATCTCAGTATATTTGTGGCTTCCAGAGCCAGGTGCCGTGGTTCATGCTTGTAATCCCAGCACTTTGGGAGGCCAAGGCGGGAGGATCCCTTGAAACTAGCCTGGGCAACATAGTAAGACGCTGTCTCTATCCCACTGCCTGCCCCGCTGCCCCATCAAAAAGAAAAAATACACCACACACACACACACACACACACACACACGGCTTCCTACTAAACATGATATTATCAATTTTAAATACTTTTTCTTGCATAATTGAAATAGTGTGGGTTACTTGTACAATGGGATAATATGAATTTGTCTTAAAATTCATAGTGAACTTTTAAATTAATTTTTAATGTACTAATGTAAAATAAAATGTCTTTTAGCTAAAGTCACTTCTGTATCATAAATCATACAAAAATGACAAAATTATTTTTAAAATTTCTTTCCTGGGAGGTTTTTAAGATAATACATTCCTTTGAAAGGAGTTTGTGGGTCAGAAAAGCTGGAAAATAAAAAGGTAACTGTACTGATTTCTTTACATTCTAATCCAGGTATACCATGGTTTTCTTGATCAGATTGAGAGAGTCTCTAAACTGTTGATAGAACCTTCTTCAGGAAAGCCCCATTTCTCTAGAATATACCAATTGCCCCTCTGGAACTTTTCCTTAAAACTCATCCAGTGTTTATAATTATATAGTTACATGTGTGCTTGTTTCATGTGTATCTCCCCAACTGGACTAATCTGCTACATGAGGGCAGGGACCATGTCTGTCTTGTTCACCTTGTACTGAGAACACATTTGTGGTCCATCAAAAAATTGAGGAGGCAGGCCGGGCATAGTGGCTCACACTTGTAATCCCAGCACTTTGAGAGGCCCAGGTGGGCGGATCACCTGAGGTCAGCAGTTCGAGACCAGCCTGGCCAACATTGTGAAACCTTGTCTCTACTAAAAATACAAAAATCAGCCAGGTGTGGTGGCACATGCCTGTAGTCCCAGGTACTTGGGAGGCTGAAACAGGAGAATTGCTTGAACCCAGGAGGTGGAGGCTGCAGTGACCCAAGATGGTGGCACTGCACTCTAGCCTGGGCGACAGAGTGAGACTCCATCTCAAAAAAAAAAAAAAAAAAAATTGAGAAGGTGAGTACTTTATTCCTATTATCTTATTTTCACATTACCTTTCAGTTGGGTTACTTTTCAGATGTCTGCTCTCATTTGAAGTTTTTTTTTTCTTCTATTTAGCTTTGATCTAAGATCGTATTTTGTTACCTACTCTTAATTTCTAGGTAACACCTTAGAGCTTCTTAAGTGACAATCCTATCTTCTTTTCTCTAAAAGTAGGCTTCTCCTTATCAGACCATATGTCTTAGTTTTTAATCTGGAAAATGGTTTTTGTTTTGTTTTTTTGTTTGTGGTTTTTTGTTTATTTGTTTGTTTCTTTTTTTGAGACAGAGTCTCAGTGTGTCACCCAGGCTGGAGTACAGTGGCCTGATCTCTGCCCACTGCAACCACTGCCTCCTGGGTTCAAGTGATACAAGAAAATTTAAGGGAACACTGATTCATCATGTTCTATAAAAGGCACACTAAAATTTTGTATACCATGCTCACCTATCATTATTAGAAACTTACCTGATTAAATGATTAGGCTTTTATTGTCCTTATTGATATTCTTTGAAATCATGACTATGATATACTCATTAATGTTTTTAAGAATTCCAATGAGTACTGTTTGCATGTGTTGTAGAAAGTGTCTCATTATAATCCTTTCCTTTATACATCTAGTCAGTACTAAGTTTGATGCAAAGATCTTATATTGAGGAGGTGTTTGGGGATTTATATGAGAAGGGTTAGATGTTGCTATCTAGATATATAAATAGAGTGGAGAAGATTGGTTTATTACCTCATTTAAAATAGCTGAGTTCAGCTATCGTACCTGCTAAGGTGTTTGGGGATAAAAATACATGAGTCACTCACTGGAAATGCCAATATAATGCTGATCCAAATCTCCCCCCAAATAAGATGATTACTTGATTCTTTTTTTTCCTTGAAGGAATTTTCTCTTGTGTATATATGCTAGGGCTGTGAGTCGGGAGTTTTTGGCATTACTTCTCTATTAGCTCCTAGTGAGGAAGTTCAGCCAGGGGTTGAAGTGATTACTAAATCCTGAGGACTTCCCAAGATCTGTTTTTAAGAGTGAACTAATATTGTGACTTCTGAGAACTTTGAAACTCATCCTTTGTCACTACCACAATTCTGAGATCCACACACTTGACTTTTGTTTTGTTCAATTTCAAATAAAGCCTTTAGGTCATACGGTTTGGCCAGTGACATTATATAGGAAAAGCAGATTTAATTCCTTATTAGCGTCATGTTCCATTTTAATAGTCAGTAGAACATTCTAAATCCTATTTATATACTGTTCTTACACCAGTCTTGATCTTTGGTTCTTTGAGTCATTTCTAGCAGCAACATTTCTAATTATTAGAAATTTCTAATAATTGGAAATTAATCAAGGACCTAATTATTTCTGTCTTCATCTTTGGGTCTCTAATTGCAAATGCAGTATTGGGATTGTGAATCCTCAGAAGCTTTTAGCTTTGAAAACATGAAGGATCTTGTCACAGTGATTTTTGGTGAGGTTGTTCATTTAGGATAAGTAAATACCTTCCCACTTCACTTTTTCCCCTCTGCTCCCTCTTCCAAGCTGTTTACTTATACAGCAAGGAAGTGAAGCACAAGTTACCCTTGGAAAGCAGGGTTGGCCGTCGCTCAAAGCTGTACTGTATTGCCTTAGGAGACACTGGGAACACTAGTACTGGCTGGAAAGTTGTGCCTAATCTGTTTACATCTGCTTTGGATTGTTCTTTGGTTAGCCAAAAAAGAAGTCAAGTTCAGTGCTCTAAAGTGGTAGACCAAATAAGAAAATTTCCTGTTGCAGTTGCCCTGATTTATAAATTAATGCCACCCGTTTTGCTCTTTTCCCTTACCACATACACATACTCAGTTGATGATATACTTATTTTTAGGGATATCAGTTATTACTGCCTTATATATCCCCAGGCTCCTGATCTCACCTCCAACAAAGAATTCCAAGTCTCAAAACTGATAGTAAGCTCTGGTATTTAAGCCATCCTAGAAGACAGTCATATGGTTCAAATTAAAGTCTCTTGCTCTGTATTAAGAGAAAGGGATTTAAGTTGCCATTTCAGCCTGCGGACAAATGCTAACCAACTGGGGTGTTGGGGATTGGAAAGCAACTTAACAAATTATATTGAGAGCCATTTGCGAGTGGAGAAATAAATGACCATGGCCACATGAAGAGACCAACTTCGCTCCACTCATATGGCTTCTGTTGTGTAGGTGTGCGTATCCATCTTAACCAGCTGCTTCTGTTTCTCCCTGTTCTTCCGTAACTCTTTAGAATATTCATCATTTTAATGTTGAATCTGTAGGTCATACATCTTTCCCATTGCCAGTAAATAAGCGGTAAGGGATATCAAGTATTGGCATCAGTACCTGAGAATTATATAAAACTAACTGTTCAGTGTTTTTGTTCTTATTGTTCAAGATGATGTCTTAAAGTCTTTATACTTAAAATAAAAATTTTAGTTATAGAATAATGTAAGCATACTATAGAAAATTTAAACAGCAACAAAACCGTTTTAAATATTCAAGCTGCAATCCCACCTCTGAAACCATTGTTAACATTTTGAATGCATTTCCTTTTGTCCTTTTACTGTGCATGTTTTTCATACTTATAATCAGTGTATATACAATTTTATAGTTCCCATGTTGCTCCATATAGTCATCATTTTTTTTTTTTGAGACAGAGTCTTGCTCTGTCTTGCCCAGGCTGGAGTTCAGTGCCACCATCTTGGGTCACTTCAGCCTCCGCCTCCCGGGTTCAAGCAATTCTCCTGTCTCAGCCTCCCATGTAGCTGGGACTACAGGCATGTGCCACCACACCCAGCTAATTTTGTATTTTTAGTAGAGATGGTGTTTCACTATGTTGACCAGGCTGGTCTCGAACTCCTGACCTCAGGTGATCCACCTGCCTCGGCCTTCCAAAGTGCTGGGATTACAGGCATGAGGCACTGCTCTTGGCCTCATCATCTTTAATGAGTGCACATCAAGCAGATGTACCATAATTTACCTGATCTACCCCATATTGTTTTTGTTTTGTTTTGTTTTGTTTTAAAAGACAGGATCTTGCTCTGTCACCCAGGTTGGAGTGCAGTGGCGTGATCATGGTTCACTGCGCCTTGAGCTCCTGGGCTCCAGGGATCCTCTGGCCTCAGCCTCCCAAGTAGCTGGAACTACAGGTGTGTGCCGCTGCACCGGGCCCCATATTGTTTTATGATCTCACCAATTCTTGGTATTAGCACGATCCTCACTTTTTCTTTGGCATTTATTACAGCATTCTAAAACTTCAAAGTGTATTTACTTAACCTTTTGAACATACACGGAATCGTTTCTTTGCCTTAAGTTTCTGTGTTTTTGTTGTTGTTGTTCTTGTTTTTCACTTATATTGAAGTTGTCGTTCTTCTGGGTTTTTTTTTTTCCTTTATATTTCACCAGCATTTGGCCTGCTAGCACTCTTCATCTTGAGCCCTGTGAACTAAACTTCAGCTTATGGTAGTCTAGTTTACTTTATGTCCTCTGGTATCCAACTAGTGGGAATGATCCCAGGCCTTGTCCCTTTCTCTTTCCCAGGCTGACTTGAGCTGGAGCAGTACAGTACTCCAGTGTTCCTTAGAGCGATATGAGCTCTGGAATGGTAAAAGAAGATAGTTACCAAATACAAAATGCCTGCGGTTTTGGGGAGATGATGAGGCTCTGTGTGTTTACTGGCTGCTTACCTTTGGGATTTGAATAACTTAAAGATTATAATCAGAAAAAAAATAGATTCTTAAAAAAAAGTGAGGGGAGAGTTAAGATTATCTGAAAGATTACTAAAACTATGTCAACTTTCAGTTATACAGGTTTTTAAAAATATTATCTAGGTTTTTTTTTTCTTCTTTTCTGGCTATGTTTTTTCATTTGATAGTTTACTTAAGTTGGACATATTGAAGGAAAAGAAGGAAAACCTTTTTTTTTTAGTGTTCTTCGTTAACAGCTCTTGTTAGAACTAAGGAAGCAAGTGCTATTATACACAAAAATGAATTTTTAAATTAACTATGTGTAGTGTATACTAGCTTTGTCTCTTACTAATATGGGTTACTGAGAAATAGTTATTAGTGTGGGAGTAATACTAATATTTTTAATCATATGAATAATAAGCATATTACTCACACCTAATTGCCATTTTAGCATTAGTGATTATACCTATCACTAAAATATTTACTCCTTCTTTAAAATTATATTTAATGATAACTGGAAACTTCATCATTGTATATATTCTTCCTAGATTACAGTTTTTCTTCATATATGAAGATTGCTATTTTCAACAAAACTTCAGTTGAGATCTCTGTCCTACCAAGTAGTTCCCAGTTCCTACACTCTGAGTTCTGATACATTCATTTCCTATTTCAAACTGTATCGCTCTTTTCTTCCCTTTCTCCCACCCTCTCTGTTCTTAGTTAATCAGTGAGTTTGTTGTAAGATATTTATTGAGTGCTTTCTCTTCCTGTCAGCACAGTGCTAGGCCCTAGGAAATCAGTGGTGAGAAAAACCTCTGCCCTCAAAAGCCCTAATGATTGTGGAGCTTAGATCCCAGAGCAGTGGTTCCAAGTGGCAAGAAATAGCAGTGGAGGAGGAAAAGGAGCTATTCTTGTCTCTTATCTTTCATTTATTATGAAATATTATGTTTATACACAAATTTTCTTTAAGGATCTGTGTACACGTTAGTGAATCACTAGAAGCAAACACCTGTGTAGTAATTGGCACTCAGGTCAAAAAACTAGAAAATTTCATCAGCCAGGCTGTACGTCTCATCACAACGATATCCTTCTCCCAAGAGAAAAAAAAATTTTTTGTACTTTTGTGTTAATCACTTATGTGCTCTACTTTATAGGTGTTTTTTTTTCTTTTAGTAGTTTTGCCACTGACGTAATGCATTACTCTGGAGTTTTGCTCCAAGGGATGCCGTTTATATTGAATATAATGTGTAGTGGGTCCATCCTTAAACAATAGTTTTGCTTGTTTTGAATGATACATGAATAGAATCATATTGATTATATTATTTTTTGTCTGTTTCATCCAACAGTCTGTGAGATTTATCTATGTTGTTTGTATAGCTGTGATTTATTCATTTTTATTTCTATATAGTATTCCATGATATGAATATACCACAAGTTATTTTTCCATTGTACCTATTAAAACTATTTTAAAAGCAGAAGCCCCTATTGCTTTCAGTTTGGGGTGCTTACTAACAGCTGCAGCGAACATTCCTAAACATCCTGGTATACTCTTAAACATTAATGTGTATTCTTAAACATTTAAGAGTGTAAGCTGAGAAGTGAAATTGCTGGGTCATATGGTATGTGTTTTTAGTTTTTATTTGGTAATGCTGAACTGTTTCCAGTAGGTGTGAGAGTTCCACTTGCTCCATGTCCTCTCCAGTGCTTGTTATTATCTACTTTTAAATTTTTTCCCATCTGGCAACTGCGTAATGATTATCTTGTTGTGGTTTTAATTTTTTATTGTTTCTCTTTAATAATGAGATTGAGCTTCTTTTTTGTGTCTCTTGGCCTTTTTTTGTCAATTGTCAGTAGTCTTTTGTTCATTTTTCTAGTGGATTCTCTGTTGGTCTTATTGATTTATAGGAGTTTGTTTCTTTTTGATAGTCTGGATACAAGTCCTTTTTTTTTTTTTTTTTAATGATTGGTTGGTTGGTTGTTGAGATAGGTTCTCACTCTGTCACCCAGGCTGCAGTGCAGTGGCATGATCACAGCTCACAGCAGTCTTGACTTCCCAGGCTCAGGCAATCCTCTTGCCTCAGCCTCCCGAGTAGCTTAGACCACAGGCATACACCACCATGCCTGGCTAATTTATGTTTAGTTTTTGTAGAGACGAGGTCTCCCTGTATTTGCCCAGGCTGGTCTTAAACTACTGAGCTCAAGCAATCCTCCTGTCTTGGCCTCCCAGAATGCTGGGATTACAGGAGTAAGCCACCACGCCCAGCCGAGTCGTTTATTTTATATGTTACAAATATCCTCCCTCACTTTGTGGTTTCTCACTTCATTCTCTTTAACGTGTGTATAAATTTTGGCATAATTCTAATGTAACCAAGTTTACCACTTTTCCTTTATGATTAGCATAGCATTTTGTTTCTTGTTTGAGAAATTCTTCCATCCGCTGAGGCCATAAAGATACCTGCCTTTTTTTTTTTTTTTAATAAAAACGTCATAGTTTTAGCTTTCACATTAGGGGCTATAATCCACCTGGAATGAATTTGGGGATAGAGTGTGAGGTTGGCAGCCTATGTAATTTTTTTCCATATGAATAACCAATTGTTCCTGTGCCACTTCTTGAGAAATTTATCCTTTTCCCATTGATATACAGTGTCTACCATTCTTTTCTATGCATGTTTTTAAAAGAAACTTGACGCAGTATTCCTGAAGCATTATGTGTCTTTGGGAATTAACATAAGCAGAGCAAAGGGTGGCAGTCAATAATAAAATGAAAAACAGTAAACTGTAATAACTAAGGAATTTGCAAGTTTTTTGTTTTTTTGAGACAGTGTTTTGCTCTTGTCACCCAGTCTAGAGTGCATGGTGCAATTTCGGCTCTGGTGCAACCCTCTGCCTCCTGGGCTCAAGCAATTCTCCTGCCTCAGCCTCCCGAGTAGCTGGGATTTCAGGCATCCGCCACCACACCTGGCTAGTTTTTGTATTTTTAGTAGAGACGGGGTTTTGCCATGTTGGCCAGGCTGTTCTTAAACTCCTGACCTTAGGTGATCCGCCAGCCTTGGCCTCCCAAAGTTCTGGGATTACAGATGTGAGCCACTGTGCCTGGCAAATTTGCAAATTTCAATAAAAATAATTATGGGATGTACGTGAACTTAAATATAAACACATACATGATGCTGAAAGCACAATGTGGGCCTGGACTTTGAGGGCACTGAGAACTGGGATTATAGGCTGGATCTGGTTCATACTAATTTTTCTTTAACCTTTGTACTTGGGAATGTTACTTAACTTTTGAACCTCACGTCTCAGGCATAAAACAAAAGTAATGCTCATCTCAATGAGGTAATAAATACAAGGTGCTCTAGCACAGCACTCAACAGAGGGTCCTTTGAAAAACAACTGTTTAATACTACAAAGTGCAGCACAAATAGGAAAACTGTTGCACTGGAGAGATGAGTCAAGGACAGTCCAGTTCCAAGTCTTTCTGGGATACATGGCTCCCTCCAGGGCTCTTGCCACTCACCTGCATGGCCACGACATTCGTTTCTAAGTACTCTGAATGTATTTGTATATAACTTAGGATTAGTATCTGTTGTTGTCATCAATCTTGGTAAGAAATGCCTAATTTTATTCACAGCTTGACATTGTAGATAACTCTGAATGGATCTGGATTATATTTGTAGTCCATTTCTGTGATGTAGCCTGTCCTTACAACAAATAAACAAAAATTCTGAGGGGAAAATGATACCATTTCTCATTGAGAATAATTATGTCATCATTTGTTTTCCCTCAGATCAAAGTTACATAACACTTGGATGAGATTACATGGATGCTGTAAGCCACCTTTTTCTGCTTTTCTCCTCTCTCGGCTTCCTTGTTACATTTGCCTGACTTTCTTCCTTTAGCCGCGCTTTCTCTCTCCTTTTTGCTGCATCCTCTTTCTATTCTTGCACCTAGGGAATAGGAAGTACCTCTGGGTGTTTTCGAAGCCTTAATTCTCATCCTTCCCTTTTCTCTGCTTTTTCTTTCAAAAATATTTCATCTTTTTATTACTATAATTCAGTTTCTCAGAATATCTTCACTTAAATTTCTGATCACCTTCTCAAACTCAGGACATAAAGAAAAAGTAATTTTTCTTCTTCCCAAACCAACTTCTGCTTTCCTTAAGTCTGTCATCTGCTCAGACACTTCAGGGCCATATTCTCTACTTCTCCTTCTTTCTCATCCCGTATATTCTGTTTGTTATCAAGTACTGTCCACTCCTTTCAAAACATCTTTTGAATTGTTTTTTTCATTTTCACTATCTCATCTGATCACAGCCTTCAATATTCACCTCACACCTAACCTCATCTTGCTTTCTAGTTTATTTTACCACGTCACCTGCCTGCTCCAGAAGTCCTAGCAACTCCTTATTGCCTGTAAGAGTAGCTCTCAAACCTCTTCAGAAAGAACTGTGTTTTACTGGTTCCTTTATATTCACACCAAAAGCGTGAGTGACAAAAACAAATACAGATAAGTTGGACCTCATCAACATTTAAAACTTTTGTGCATCAAAGGACATCATCAAGATAATGAAAATCCACAGAATGGGAGAAAATATTTGCAAATCATGTATCTAATAAGAGATTTGTATCCAGAATGTGTAAAGAACACTCACAACTCAATAATAAAAAGATAGCCAATTTTAAACTGCGCAAAAGATTTGAATAGACATTTCTCCAAAGCAGATATACAAATGGCTGAAAAGCACACGAAAAGATGCTCAACATTATTGGCCATCAGGGAAATGTAAATGAAAACCACTGTAAGATACCATTTCACATCTACTGGGATAGCTGAATTGACAATAATAAGTAATAATAATAAAGACAATAAGTGTTGGCAAAGATGTGGAGAAATTGGAAACCTTATACATTGCTGGTAGGGATGTATAATGGTACAGCCACTTTGGATAGCAGTTTGGATACTTGCTAAAAAGTTAAGCAGAGTTACCATATGACCCAGCAGTTCCACTCCTGGGTATATATCCAAGAGAAATGAAACCATATGGCCACACAGAAACTCACATAAATGTTCATAGCAGCATTATTTGTAGTCGCTGCAAAGTGGGAACAACCTGAATGTTCACCAGCTGATGAATGGATAAATAAAATGTGGAATGTCCATATCATGGATGTTATTCAGCAGTAAAATAGACTCAAGTGCTGACATAGGCAACAACATGGATAAACCTCCAAAACATTATGCTCAGCGAAAGAAGCCAGACACTAAAGCTTATATATTGTATGATTCCATTTATGTGAAATGTCCAAAATTGACAAGTCCATAGAGACAGAAAGTAGAAAGCCTAGGGTTGGGCCATTGGTGAAAGACTTGAAGGGTGTTGGGGAGTAACTCCTAATTAGTACAGGGTTTCTTTTTGGGGTGATGAAAATGTCGTAAAATTTCTTCTTTTGTTTTTTTCACTACCTTTTCCTTACAAGGTGAAAAATGTTCTAAAACTGATTGTAGTAATGGTCGCACAACTCTGTGAATGTACTAAAAGCCAGTGAGCATTACACTTTAAATGGGTGAATTGTATGGGATATGAAATATAAGAAATATGTTATGGCCAGGTGCAGTGGCTCATGCCTATAATCCCAGCACTTTGGGAGGCCGAGGTGGGAGGCTCATTTGAGCTCAGGAGTTCGAGACCAGCCTGGGCAACATAGCAAGACCCTGTCTCTATTTTATTCTATATTTTAAAATTTAAAAATTAAAAAGAAAAAAGAAATAACATTTTATGAGAAAATATTTTATGAGAGACTTATAAAAGAGACATTAAGAATATGAAGTAATATATTTCATATTCCTTATCTCAATAATGCTGTAGAGAAAAAACAATTGAAATAAAAGCAGTAAATAAGTGGAGCATGGAGAGTGTGTCATGAGCAAAAGGTTATAATAAATTCATAATCAAATTTTTTTGTATCTGAAGTCTAATAAAATTTTTAAATGTGGAGGAAAAAAAAAGGAAAGAAAAAATAGTAACGGTTCACAGGATGAAGTCCGAGGTCTTCATTCTGTCATTTGAAGCTGTATTTTATCTGGCATGATGCTACTGTGCACTCTTTATTTCTTGCCATATGCCCCTACAAACCCTTTATTGTACCCAGGGCAGTGTCTTGCTTGTCACTTGAACTTAGCAAGTTAATTCTAAGTGTTCTGCCCTTGCTCGTGCTCCCTCCTGACTGCCATTCAGAGCACCCTTTCCACCTTCCTTCATTGCCTCTCCAGATCCTGGCCATTCAACCAAGTTCTGCTTCCTTTGAGCCTTTCCCTAGAACTATCTTTTATGCCTTTGGTTTGTTAGAAGATCTAACACATTGCTCTTCCCATTGGAAGGGTTCCATAAATACATGTTACATAAAGAGTGAAGGAAATGGAGGAACTTATTTAGAGACTTGTAAAAGAGACATTAAGAATAAGAAGCTTTAGTAAATAATGAAAGATATTGTGAATTAGAGTAGTTCCAGAGCCAAAATAAGATGAACAAGCCTATTAAATAGAAATGGTTTTCTAGGTTCAAGTTCAGATCAAACTTAAGCTCTAAAGCTTTTCTTGGCCTGGTGCAGTGGCTGTTGCTTGTAATCCCAGGACTTAGGAAGGCCTAGGCAGGAGGATTGCTTGAGCCCAGGATTTGAGACCAGCCTGGACAACATAGCAAGACCCCCATGACTACAAAAAAAATTTTTTAAATAGCTAGGCATGGTGGTGTTTGCCTGTAGTCCCAGCTACTTAGGAGGCTGAGGCAGGAAGATGGCTTGAGCCCAGGAGATAAAGCCTTCAGTGAACTATGATTGTGCCACTGCACTCTCATCTGGGAAACAGAGCGAGACTCCATCTTCAAAAAAAAAAAAAAAGTTTTTCTTTACCTTTTTCTTTGGCATTTCTGACTTAAGCCATTGAGAATTCTTCCTCATTCTTTTTTACTCATTGCTTGAATTTTTGTTATGAGAATTTTTTTCCTGCAACTTGGATGATCTTTCAGTTTTTTCCAGTTGTCTATACATGTAGATAACTGAAAACAGCAAAGCTCTTAGTGATTCTGTTCCATGTCTGTCTGTTCCCCACCTCCATTTCCTACCACACACCCCAGCATTCCCCTAGTACATCACTAAACTATCAACAGAACCTAAAATAGACTAGTTTGTTTTAACTGTATTTTTTCCTTCCAGTCCTCTTAAAGTGTGCAGCAAAATGTCCCCAAAGGCAAGCAGCTAAGAGAATGAAGAGGAGGTATTCTCCCATCCCAGTTACTCAGTCCCAGAAGTATTGATTGGAAGGCACTGAATTTTCAAAATGACTTCCAGATTTAGTACATGGCAATAATTTGAGGCTTTCCCACATGGGTAATTTAAATGTTCAGAAAATAAGTTATGTTATAGCTGAATGGGCAGCAAATTAGCCAGAATTTTAACTTATAAGATGCATAGCAATAGTGAAGATTAATGTGAAATACTAGTAAAGAGCCACTGGTAGGGAAGAGAAGACAGCCATATGCTTTCAATGAAACCGTCAATTTATAATAATATGTATATTGAAAAGGGAGAGTGGATCAGATCCTGTTAGGTTTGATACGTTAAAGAAAGAATTAGGATACCGCAGGCTCAGTAACTAAAGGAATCTGCCCATAATTGGGGGGTAAAAGGTGTCTTGTAGGCAGGGAATAGCAAGATTTTGCTTGAATGTACACCTTAGAGTTGGGAGTAACAATACTTGGAATGATTATAGGAGACCTCTCGACAGGTTTCTGAGACTAGAGGATTTTGTTTGGGGCATAATAGGAGATGAGAGCAAGCCAGTAGTATTTGGTTGTTGTTGAATCTTACAGAAGTCTTGCATTTGGTTATTGGGTCTAGCTGTTGAAGCCAGCTGTTTGGATGTAACGTAGTGGAAGCAGGTGCTTCTGCAGATGTGGCCCTCTCTAGTTGTCTGGCCGTAATATATCATTCATTCGCATACACTCATTTCTCATATAAAATCCCTATAACTATTAGCAGTTACAAGGCCTGCAGACATTGCTGAAGCTGGTTGCCTTTGATATTGTTTTCTCTGTAACAGTTTCCTGTTTGGTAGATAAAATAACAAGCTCACACTATAGGTTTGTGCCTTCACCTCCCTGGCAAAGTAAAATGCTAGAAAGGTTACTAAACATTAGTGGTTCAAAATGAGAAATCTGTACATTTTATCTGCTTATAGGCAAATTTAAACTCAACTGGTTTAAATTCATTGCTTAGCCTGTTGCATGCTCCATTGAAAACACAAACAAAAAACTCCATGATTCTTCTAGAGTTTGTTATCCAGTCATTCCAGTGCCAGAGTCCATCAGGCAGAACAGAATCATTCGCATTTCTCCTCTGCACTGTGGAGAAGAGGAAGGCTGATCATGGAAAAGGACCTGGTGAAGGTTTTTGCAAACCTAAGGTTCTTCTTTCTGGATAATTCCCAGAGACATCAACTTTGCTGAATCTCAGTTGGGATTTTTAGCAACCTGTTCCCACTCTCCTAAGAAAAAATCTTAACAGTGACCAGTACGTGCAGACTTTAATTTGTAAGTGAAAGTTATGGTGTTTCAAAAGTTGTAGGTTAGTTGGTAGAGCGTTAAATGCAGTTTTGTTCATAGTCAACATTAAGTGCCCACTGTGTTAAACACTGTTAGATACTGTGAAAGAGAGAAGAATAAGGTAAGGAACTAGAGAGAGAGGGTAGATCTTTACAAGAGAGGGTGGTTTTCAGGAGCTAGAAGAATACATTATTTATGTATTCAAATAATAAAGGGAAAGAAAGTACAGAGTAGATAGGGGACATTTCTTGTAGGGGATCCAGGAGGACTTCACAGAAGAAGTATTATTTATTTCCATTAATGAATGAGAGTATTCGTCTTCGCATAGAACAAGCTATAATAATTCTATTTGTGGTCCTGACTGCCACACCCCTTATGATCATTAAGTTAATTTTAGAACCTTGGGAGGGACAGCTAGGAGGCAGAGGCTCTCATTGCTGGCCAGCTGCCATTGTCAGTTTGAGAAGTCTCCAGTAGTCAGGAGGTGATGAGAGGATTGGCCCAGTGATTTTATTGCAGTTTAATTTCGTGACCCTTTCTTGAGTCTCTGCTACGTATTAGAACCACTGTGTACAGACTAGGATAAATAAAACGGTATCTCCTCCATTTACTAATTAGTGGAGGGTATAAACACACAATACAATTAAGTATAATATAAGGCAGAGGCTGGGCGCAGTGGCTCACACCTGTAATCCCAGCACTCTGGGAGGCCGAGGTGGGCGGATCACCTGAGGTCGGGAGTTCGAGACCAGCCTGACCGACATGGAGAAACCCCATTTCTACTAAAAATACAAAAATTAGCCAGGCATAGTGGTGCATGCCTATAATCCCAGCTACTTGGGAGGCTGAGGCAGGAGAATCACTTGAACCTGGGAGGTGGAGGTTGCGGTGAGCCAAGATCGTGCCACTGCACTCCAGCCTGGGCAACAAGAGTGAAACTCTGTCTCAAAAAATAAATAAATAAATAATATATATATATATGTGTGTGTGTGTGTGAGAGTGTGTGTGTGTGTGTGTGTGTGTATGGCAGAGCACTAATGGGATGTAGAGGCGTAAACAAAAGGCTGTGGAAGCACAGAGGAGGAAGCCATTGACGTGGTGTTTTCTGGTGGAAATCAGTTAAGCCTCCATACAGGAAGTAATATTTGACTGGGCCTTGAAAATGAGTGATACTTTAAAGATGGAAAAGAAAGGAAAAGGCATGGTACAGAGAGGAAATAGCATATGGAAGGCATGTAAACACAGGATGTGAATAGTCTAGTGATGCTAGCATGGCCACGGATAAATTGGAAACATAGGATGGAGCTGGGCTGTGAAGGGCCTTAAATGATAGTGCTGAGATGAAGACTCTTCTGTAAGTAGAAGGGAGCCAGCCCTTGTTTTTGAATGAGGAGGTAACAGGATCTGGTTTGTGTAACTTTGTGCTATGAATGGATGGCTTAGGGAAAAATGAAATAGACAGGAAGTAAGCAATAGCATCAGTCAAGCTAGGGATGATAAGAGTATGAACTGCAGTGGTAGAAATGGAAATAGAAAAGAGGAGGTGGATTCAAGACACAGGGAGTTGAAGCAAATAAGAGTTTTATTACCAGCTTGAAATGGGAAACGAGGGAGAAAGGACTTGAAGATGACTCCAGTGTTTCTAGTAACACAGGTGGTGATGTCACTAATGGGGGTAGAAGCGCTGAAAGTGCAGGTATGACTTTGGAAAAGGGTGGGTTTGAGGTATTTCTTCCCAAGTAAGTATTGGGGATTCATGCCAGGAACTTAAGAGTGGTACCAGGGCCAGACATATAAATTTGGGTTATTTATATCAAATGCTGGTAGAAGTGGTGAGATTAAAAGAGTTAGCCCTGAGAAAACAGAACAAGGAGAGGCAGTTAAAATCAGCAGAGCCTGCTGAAAAACACCTGCTGTAGAAGGTAGAAAGAAGGAAAGCAAATAGCAAAATGAGAGTTGTCAACAAGAGTAAAACTGGAAAAGAGAGGGACGGGTTTCAGAGAGTAGGTAGGTGCTTAACATTTTCAGATGCTGTGATTGCAGGGAGCATGGTATCCCTGGGGCATGAGGGATTTCTAGCCTGTCACATGGGTATACATACATAAATAAAAGCATTTCTACAGCAAAGACTCGTTTGGCCGGCTATCCTTGCTCATTGTCTTAGTGTAGCTCCCGAAGACTCATCCCTGCTACCTCCCATCTGCTGCCTCTTGTAGCAGTAGGAGAGGGAGAGAAGAAGGGAGGAAAACTGAAGCACAAGGAGAGTTAAAATTAAAATGTAAGCATTCTTGCTTCAGTTTGTAAATAAGTTGCATATTCTTCCCTTTGAATAAACTACTTAATTATAATAATGTCACTTTATCTAATTTTTAAATGGTCATAGATGTGTTTGTCATAAGAAGTAAAAATAACATAAAAATTCTGGGTCCAGCTGAGTAGGCTTACATGTGTTTCCTGATTCTAATGTGGTCTTAACATTATCCAGTTTCATTTGCATTCTTTTTATTTTTTATTTTTTTTGGAGACAGAGTCTCACTCTGTCGCCCAGGCTGGAGTGCAGTGGCGCCATGTCGGCTCACTGCAATCTCTGCCTCCCGGGTTCAAGCAGTTGCCCTGCCTCAGCCTCCCAAGTACCTGGGACTACAGGTGCACACCACCACACCCGGCTAATTTTTTGTATTTTGGTAGAGAGGGGGTTTCACCATGTTGGTCAGGATGATCTCCTGACCTCGTGATCCACCCACCTCGGCCTCCCAAAGTGATGGGATTACAGGCATGAAGGCATGAAGGCATGAGCCACTGCCCCCGGCCCCATTTGCATTCTTTTTTTTTTTTTTTTTTTTACCTTCATGTTCTTTTTTTTTTTTTTTTTTTTTTTTTTTTTTTTTTACTTTCATTGCCATTCTTTTTTATTATTATACTTTAGGTTTTAGGGTACATGTGCACAATGTGCAGGTTTATTACATATGTATCCATGTGCCATGTTGTTTTGCTGCACCCATTAACTCGTCATTTAGCATTAGGTCTATCTCCTAATGCTGTCCCTCCCCCCTCCCCCACCCCACAACAGTCCCCAGAGTGTGATGTTCCCCTTCCTGTGTCCATGAGTTCTCATAGTTCAATTCCCACCTATGAGTGAGAACATGCGGTGTTTGGTTTTTTGTCCTTGCGATAGTTTACTGAGAATGATGTTTTCCAGTTTCATCTATGTCCCTACAAAGGACATGAACTCATCATTTTTTATGGCTGCATAGTATTCCATGGTGTATATGTGCCACATTTTCTTAATCCAGTCTATCGTTGTTGGACATTTGGGTTGGTTCCAACCCTTTGCTATTGTGTATAGTGCCGCAATAAACATACGTGTGCATGTGTCTTTATAGCAGCATGATTTATAGTCCTTTGGGTATATACCCAGTAATGGGATGGCTGGGTCAAATGGGATTTCTAGTTCTAGATCCCTGAAGAATCGCCACACTGACTTCCACAATGGTTGAAATAGTTTACAGTCCCACCAACAGTGTAAAAGTGTTCCTATTTCTCCACATCCTCTCCAGCACCTGTTGTTTCCTGACTTTTTAATGATGGCCGTTCTAACTGGTGTGAGATGGTATCTCACTGTGGTTTTGATTTGCATTTCTCTGATGGCCAGTGATGATGAGCATTTTTTCATGTGTTTTTTGGCTGCATAAATGTCTTCTTTTGAGAAGTGTCTGTTCATGTCCTTTGCCCACTTTTTGATGGGGTTGTTTGTTTTTTTCTTGTAAATTTGTTTGAGTTCATTGTAGATTCTGGATATTAGCCCTTTGTCAGATGAGTAGGTTGCAAAAATTTTCTCCCATTCTGTAGGTTGCCTGTTCACTGTGATGGTAGTTTCTTTTGCTGTGCAGAAGCTCTTTAGTTTAATTAGATCCCATTTGTCAATTTTGGCTTTTGTTGCCATTGCTTTTGGTGTTTTAGACATGAAGTCCTTGCCCACGCCTATGTCCTGAATGGTATTGCCTAGGTTTTCTTGTAGGATTTTAATGGTTTTAGGTCTAACATTTAAGTCTTTAATCCATCTTGAATTAATTTTTGTATAAGGTGTAAGGAAGGGATCCAGTTTCAGCTTTCTACATATGGCTAGCCAGTTTTCCCAGCACCATCTATTAAATAGGGAATCCTTTCCCCATTTCTTGTTTTTGTCAGGTTTGTCAAAGATCAGATAGTTGTAGATATGCAGCATCATTTCTGAGGGCTCTGTTCTGTTCCATTGATCTATGTCTCTGTTGTGGTACCAGTACCATGCTGTTTTGGTTACTGTAGCCTTGTAGTATAGTTTGAAGTCAGGTACTGTGATGCCTCCAGCTTTGTTCTTTTGGCTTAGGATTGACTTGGCGATGCGGGCTCTTTTTTGGTTCCATATGAACTTTAAAGTAGTTTTTTCCAATTCTGTGAAGAAAGTCATTGGTAGCTTGATGGGGATGGCATTGAATCTATAAATTACGTTGGGCAGTATGGCCATTTTCACGATATTGATTCTTCCAACTCATGAGCATGGAATGTTCTTCCATTTGTTTGTATCCTCTTTTATTTCATTGAGCAGTGGTTTGTAGTTCTCCTTGAAGAGGTCCTTCACATCCCTTGTAAGTTGGATTCCTAGGTATTTTATTCTCTTTGAAGCAATTGTGAATGGGAGTTCACTCATGATTTGGCTCTCTGTTTGTCTGTGATTGGTGTACAAGAATGCTTGTGATTTTTGTACATTGATTTTGTATCCTGAGACTTTGCTGAGGACAAAAACCACATGATTATCTCAATAGATGCAGAAAAGGCCTTTGACAAAATTCAACAACCCTTCATGCTAAAAACTCTCAATAAATTAGGTATTGATGGGACGTATCTCAAAATAATAAGAGCTATCTATGACAAACCCACAGCCAATATCATACTGAATGGGCAAAAACTGGAAGCATTCCCTTTGAAAACTGGCACAAGACAGGGATGCCCTCTCTCACCACTCCTATTCAACATAGTGCTGGAAGTTCTGGCCAGAGCAATCAGGCAGGAGAAGGAAATAAAGGGTATTCAATTAGGAAAAGAGGAAGTCAAATTGTCCCTGTTTGCAGATGACATGATTGTATATCTAGAAAACCCCATCGTCTCAGCCCAAAATCTCCTTAAGCTGATTACCATTTGCATTCTTAAAGGAACAAGTACCACTTGCTTTATTCTGCCTAGGTTTACAAAGGGAGCAGTACTATTTCTGCCGACATAAACTGACCATGTTTATCTTTGTATTTCTGCTCATCTATATCTCTGTTTCACTATTATTGTTTTAAGTGTCTGACTATGTGGTTTCTAAATGTTCTCTTTTTGCATTTAATGTTCAGACTTAATGATTTGGAATCTTTGGTGACTAGAGACTAGTGTTTGCTCAGTTACAATAAAAGGTTACAATAATATGAATTATGTCCATTTGCCTTTCTAGATTTTGGTTTCAGTAACCTCTTCACTCCTGGGCAGCTGCTGAAGACCTGGTGTGGCAGCCCTCCCTATGCTGCACCTGAACTCTTTGAAGGAAAAGAATATGATGGGCCCAAAGTGGACATCTGGGTAAGTAACTGCCTTCTGTTATACCCCACAGCATTAGCTACCCTTGGTTGATGACAGCTATTCGCATTGATACATAATGATGCACATGAATTGAGATCCTGGTCACCTGTTCTTTCAAGTCCCAATTCCTGTGCAAAGCCTTTTTGTTTTTTTGAAACAGAGTCTCACTCTGTCCCCCAGGCTGGAGAGCAGCAGCATGATCTTGGCACACTGCAACCTCCACTTTCCAGGTTCAAACGATTCTCCTGCCTCAGCCTCCCAAGTAGTTGGGATTACAGGCACAAGCCACCACACTTGGCTAATTTTTTGTATTTTTAATAGAGACAGGGTTTCACCATGTTGGCCAGGCTAGACTCAAACTCCTGACCTCAGATGATCCTCCCACCTTGGCCTCCCAAAATGCTGGGATTATAGGCATGAGCCACTGCACCCGGCCTACTTGTGCAAAATCTTTCCTCCAATACTTACCTTGTGGACTGAGCCACAGATTTCAAATTTCCCCTTTGCATCTGCAAAAGAACCCCAAGGGCCAGCTTGGATGGGGGCCGTTGCCAAGAACAGAGATTATTTCTACTGTGGCCATTTACCTTATCCTCAGAGAATGAGTACTGAGAAAAATTCAGGATGTTATGCTAAATTAATGCCTAGAAGCAAAGAAGATTGTTAACTGTTCTAAGATGGAAGAAAAGGTTTATTCCGTAATCGTATGCATGACTCACCATCATCTGCATACACACACTACAGTGGTCTTTTTTGTTTCCCCTGATGTGATTAATTGTACACCCTGTCTGTTTGGGATGCAGAGCCTTGGAGTTGTCCTCTATGTGCTTGTGTGCGGTGCCCTGCCGTTTGATGGAAGCACACTGCAGAATCTGCGGGCCCGCGTGCTGAGTGGAAAGTTCCGCATCCCATTTTTTATGTCCACAGGTAAGGGAGTCGCTAGCACACAGCTATGAATGGGTTCATAAAAGTTAGACCCACTCAGTTATCCCACGAATTTAGTGATGGAGTATAAATGGCCCATTTACAACCTTTTTTAACTCCAGCTTGCTGACCTGATGCCTCCAGGAGGCAAGGTTCTGTAGAAACAGTATACAGGTTTTGGCATCAGAGAGCCCTACGTGGGTTTGAATCTAGGCCCTAAGTGTGTCTCAGCTTTAGTGTTTTCATCTATAAATTGGCTGAGAGTTTTGTGAGGGCTGCTATTACTGTAAGGATTAAATGAGATAATGTATGTGAAGACTCAGTAGGACCATGGCATAGCAGTAATGCAATAAATATTTTTGTTTCACTTCTGTCTTCCTACCCTTTTTCAGGATATTTCCACTTATTGGGTTCTCATTGCAATGTGGTTTTAAATGCCAAAGATAAAGTAGGCTTTGCATCTGAGTCTTGCTACTGCTTCATTTCCTATTTCTGTGCTCTTTGTCCTCCAGAATCAAATTTTAAAAATTTTATTTAATGAGTGGGCAGTAAGGTAGGCAGGTCTTGGAAAAATTTAACACTGAAAATAGATACAAGATGCTCAGAATTAACAGTATTTTATCACCATTTATTTGCACATAAGAAGGGAACATTTTAGAGACAATGCAAAAAGTCATATAGTTTTGCTTAATCATCTGTTTTCATTTTAAGGAAGAACATATGTCCACTGGGTTGACAGCAGAGTAGAAGCCCGTGGTAATTGTATTTTAGAACAAAGAGGTGAACCTTGGAGTAGATTTAACTTGTCTCCTTTGAACTGATAACTTCATAGTATAGAAGATAGTGCTAAATGCTGTGAGAAAAATAAAATAGAGAAGGAGTTAGGATAGTGGTTGGTAAGTTACATGAAACCCCTTCATGGAGAAAGTGACCTTTCAGCAAAGCCTGAAAGAATGTGAGGGTGAATGCTGTGCAGTCCGAGGAAGAGCACCCCCTGCCCCCCGGCTGTTGAGGGGTCAGCGCAGAGGCCATGGGGAGGGAGCATGGCTGCATGGGAAGGAACAGGAAGGAGGCCTGCGTGCCTGGAAGGAAGGAGCGATGAGAGATGAGGAAGAGAGATGAGGTCAGAGGGGCAAGAGGGAACTTAATTTTAGGGCCTAGTTAATGTGAAGACTAGATTTTACTCTGACTGAAGTGTACAGGATTGGAGGGTTTTGACAGGAGTGATGTAATCTGAGTTTTGTTTTTTCCAAATTTTATGATGAAAAATTTCAAACATACAAAAAAGTTGAAAAATTTTGCAGTGACTTTTGTTTAAAAAAGATCACTTTGGCTGCTATGTTGCCAGTAGGCTGAAAGGTACAAAGGCTGAAGGAGGGACGTCAGTTAGGAGGAGACTTTTACAGTAGTCCAGAAAAGAGATGTTGGTGGCTGGTTCCCAGTCTGTGGTGTCGAGGTGGAGATGGTAAGAAGTGATCAGATTCAAGAGATGCTACATACCATGTGTGGCAGGCACTGTTCAAAGCACTTCACAAACATTAACTCACTTCATTATTTTAACAACCCTATGAGATACATAAGATTATTGTCTCCATTTTACTGGTGATAAAACTGAAGCCAGGAGAGATTAGGCAATTTTCCCAAGATAACACCGCTACAAAGTGGCTGAAGTAGAATTTGAACCCAGGTAGTTTGGCTCCAACAACATTTAGTGTTGGATTTGATATGAAAGAAAGACTCCAGAGTTTCTATCCTGAGCAAATGGAAGGATGGATTTACTGCCAACTGAGATGGGGATGACTGGGGACGAATACTTACGTTTTGGAGAGATGTTTTAGACATGTCATGTTTGAGGTGCACATTAGACATCAGAGTTGAGATATTGAATTGGCAGTTGCATTTAGGAGAGAGTTCTGGGTTGGGGATTATGTTTGGAATCCCCAGTGTATAGATAATAGTTAAAGCCATGAGGTGAGCTCACATTTTAGGCAGTGGTTACAGAGAAGAGAAGAGGTCCACAGATTAAACTCTGGAACATACCGATATTTAGAGAACAAGCAGGTGAAGAGGGATCATAAGAGTTGCTGGTGAGGTAAGCCAGAGGGCCTGCTGTCCTAGGAGACAAGTGAAGAAACTGTTCCCAGGAGGAGGGAGGAGGGAGTGAGGAGCTGTGGGGAGTGAATGCTGCTGCCAAGTCAGGTAAGAGGATTGAGAACTGAATGTTGCATTTAGAAATGTGGAGATCATTAATGATTTTGTTTCTTTTTTATCCCCCCACACCCTCGCCTTCCTAGATCATTAATGATTCTGAAGTACACTTTTGGCAGAGGAACAGGAGCAAAAGCTTGATCATGTGGTTGCAACAAAAAAGGAATAGAAGGAAAATAGACAAAGGAAGTAGACACGCTCTTTCCAGTTTACTATAAAAGGAAGCAGAGAAGTGGTCCAGTATTGCTCTGGCCAGGGTCACCAGTGATCTCATTATTGATCAACTGCATATCCTTAGTCTTTTTCTTAATCACTGCCCAGCAGTGATTAACACTTCACCCTTCCCCTCCCTCCCTCTCTCCTTTCCTCCCTTCCTCCCTTCCTCCCTTTTTTGAGACTGGGTCTTGCTCTGTTGCTCAGGTTGGAATGCAGTGGTGTGATCATGGCTCACTGTAGCTCGACCTCCCAGGCTCAGGTGATCCTCCCTTAGCGTCCCAAGTAGCTGGAGCTGCAGGCACACACCACTATGCCTGACTAATTTTTTTTTTTTTTTTTTGGTGAAGATGGGGTTTTGCCATGTTGTCCAGGCTGGTCTCAAACTCCTGAGGTCAGGTGATCTGCCTGCCTTGGCCTCCCAAAGTGCTGGGACTACTGGTGTGAGCTACTGTGCCCTGCCTCTTTAGAGTTATATTTTAGAGCAGTTTTAGATTCATAGCAATATTGAGTGGAAGGTACACAGTTTGCATGTACCCTCTGTGCTGTCCTACCTCCCTCCCCTGCTAACCCCTGTCATTATCAATGTGCCCCACCAGAGTGGTATGTTTGTTACAATCAATGAACATGCATTGACACATTATCACCCAAAGTCCATAGCTTACATTAGGGTTTTCTCTCAGTGTTACACATTCTGTGGGTTTTGATAAATGTATAGTGATGTGTATTCACCACTATAATATTATATAAAATTGTTTCACTGCCCCCAAAATCCTCTGTGCTCTGCCTGTTTATCCATTTCTCCCTAACCCCCTGCAACCACTGAGCCTTTCACTGTCTCCACAAGTTTTTCCTTTTCCAGAATGTCATATGGTTGGAAACATACAGTATGCAGCCTTTTCAGATTGGTGTTTTTCAAATAGTAATATGCAATAAGGTTCCTCCATGTCTCTTCATGGCTTGAGAGCCCGTTTCTTTTTAGCACTGAATAATATTTCATTACCTGGATATACCACTCTTTGTCCTTTCACCTACTGATGACATCTTGGTTGCTTCCAAATTTTGACAATTATGAATAAAGCTACTGTAACATCCTTGTGCAGGTTTTTGTGTGGACATAAATTTTTAACTCATTCGGTTAAATGCTAAGGAGCACGATTCCTGGATCATATGGTAAGAGCATGGATAGTTTTGTAGGAAACTGCCAAACTGTCTTCCAAAGTGGCTATGCTACTTTGCGTTCCTGCCAGCAATGAGTGAGAGCTTCTGCTGTGCCACATCTTTGTCAGCATTTGATGGTATCAGCATTTTGGATTTTGGCCACTCTAATGGGTATACAGTGGTATTTCATTGTTGTTTTAAGTTTTAATTCTCTAATGATGTATGAGGATGAGCATCTTTTCTTATGCTTATTTGCCATCTGTATATCTTTGTCGAGGTGTCTCTTCAGGTCTTTTGGTCATTTTTAAATTCAGGTTGTTTATTTTCTTATTGTTGAGTCACTCATTACATTTTAAAACACTTTTTCTCATTGCTTCTGAGACGCCATATTCTCCAGTTTTCCTCCTGTCCTCTGAGAGCACCTTCTCGGTCTTCTCTACCAGACTTATTTTTCTCTTCTCATCCTTTAGATCTTGTCATCTTTACAACATCTTTCTGGAGCCACAGCTTCATCGATCACTGTGGTGATCAGTCCTCAATTAACTTTTTGGCCTGGACCTCTCAATCTAGGGCTGCATATCCAAGTATTTGCTAACCATTGTCTTCACTTTCATGTCTTGAAGTCAGATCAATGGAGACATCTTCAGAAATGAACTTAACTTCCGCCTCCCTAGATTTGCTCTATTCTGTATTTGCTGCCTTAGTGAATAGCATCACCATCTGACCAAGGCCAGCGTAAGCCTTAATGCTTTCTCTCTCACCAGTGCCACAGCTGATCAGTTACCAAATCCTGTCGATTCAGCCCTCCATTCATGTAGCCACTTCTAAGATCATACTATCATCTTCCCTTGCCTCAATTAAACAATAGCCAATTATATGGATTCCTGGCTCCAGTCTTGTCCCCCTCTAATCCATTGTCAACTTTGCTACGTGAGTAATCTTTCCAGAACACAAACATACAAATAAATAAAACATACTACACACACACATACACATACATTCTCCCTCTCTCTCTTACTTAAACACACAAATCTGATTATGTCATTTTCTAGCCTGAAACTTTTCAGTGGTTTACCATTGCCTCTAAGGTAAAGTTTACTTCATAAGGTGGCAAAGCATTGGCTTACAAACATTTTTGGCTATGATAAGAAAAAAGTACATTTTATACTGTGACCCAGAACACACATATATAGATACAAATGAACAAAAGCTTTGTTTGCTTGATTTTAGAGATGGGGTCTTGCTATTTTGTCCAGGCTGAACTTGAACTCCCCAGTTCAAGTGACCCTCTTGCCTCAGTCTCCCAAGTAGCTGGGACTAGAGGTGTATACCACCATGACTGAAAACAAAATACTTTTTTTTTTTTAGATGGAGTCTCGCCCTGTCACCCAGGCTGGAGTGCAGTGATGTGATCCTGCAATCTCCAGTTCCTGGACTCAGGCAGTCCTCCCACCTCAGCCTTCCAAGTAGCTGGGACTACAGGCAAGCACCAAGCACCATCATGCCCGTCGAATTTTTAAAAATTTTTTATAGAGATGGAATCTCACTCTGTTGACCAAGCTGGTCTTGAATTCCTAGCCTTAAGCGATCCTCCCTCCTTGACCTCCATGAGCCACGGTGCCCAGCCAACAAACAATTTTTTTAAAAAGGCAAAACTTACTATGTACAGTGCATTTCAATATATTTTATTCTATTCCATTTTAAAAAATGCTGATTTCAACTTACTAAATTGATCTCCTGTCTGCTATTTCAGAAACAATGACATAGAAATACCTTTATAACCTGACTCCTGCCTAGCTCTTCAGCCCCAGCTCCCACTGTCCCGCCAGTCACCCTAATTTTCTTCTCGTTCCCTGAACAAGTTTTGTTTTCTGGAGCATTTCCCACTGCTGAGAATACATCTTCCTTATCCCACCCCACTCCACCCACTCCTGTATTCTAGAATTTAGAATAAAAAAATTAGATTGGATAGAAATAAGAATCTAGATAATTTCTGTTCACTCTTCATGTCTCTAAAATTTCTCTTATCATGGTGCTTACCAAGCTTTATATTGTAACTACTTCTTTCATTGTATGTCTTCCACACCAGACTGAACTTAGTGAAAGTACAGACGAAACATGTCTTTTTCACAACTGTCAATAACCTACCATAGGATCTGGTGTGTAGTAGGACTTAGTAAATATTAAATCTGAATCAGAACCACCCCACCCCCAGTGGCATTCATTTACATTTAGAATAAAATTGAAGGAGTCATTATTATTATGGTCTACAAGGCACAGCTGTCATTGCCTCTTCTTTGGTCTCACTTCCTATTACTGTTCACCTCTGGTTCTGAGCTCCAGTCACAGGGCCTTCCTTGCTGTTTCTTAGACTTGCCAAACACATACATTCCCCTCAGAGAGGAGTCATAGGTCCCCTCAGAGAGGCCTGTCCTCGCTACCCCCATCATTCTCTTTCTGTAGTTCTGCTTTTTCTTTATAGCACTTAGCACTGCCTCACATTACTTTATTGTCTCCTCACCTCCCATCACCACTTGACCATAATAAGCATTTGGTTTTTGTTTACTGCTATGTTCCCAGGGCTTTGGACGGTGCCTGAGTTCTAGTAGGCACTCAGTAAATATGTGTTGAATGAATTAATGCATAGGGTTGTTAGAATACTGACTCCAAAAGCCCTTCTAGAGAGTACAGTCTTATCCAAATCATAGTATCAGTAGTAATATCAAGAAATTACATTTGTTTAGGGCTTTTAAGTTTATAAAATAGTTTCTTTTTTAATAGTTTTATTTTTTGAGACAGGATCTCACTCTGTTGCCCAGACTGGAGTGCAGTGGCGTGATCTTGGCTCACTGCAGCCTCCGCCTCCCAGGCCCAAGCCATCCTCCCACCTCAGCCTCCTGAATAGCTTGGACTACAGGCACATGCCACCATGCCCACCTAATTTTGTAGTTTTTTGTAGAGATGGGATCTTATTATGTTACCCAGGCTGGTCTTGAACTCCTGGACTCAAGCAGTCTGCCCACTTCGGCCTCCCAAAGTTCTGGGATTATAGGTGTGAGCCACTGCACCCAGCCAATATATTTTTTAAAAATATTTCAATTTTTCAATTTTTATATTTTTAGCGACAGGATCTTGCTCTGTCACCCAAGCTAGAGCCTAGTGGTGTGACCATAGCTCACTGTAGCCTCAAACTCCTGGGTTCAAACAGCCCTCCTACCTCAGGCTCCAAAGTAGCTAGGACTACAGGCTTGTGCCACCATTCCAAGCTAATTTTTAAAGATTTTTTGTAGAGATGAGTCTCACTACATTGCTCAGTCTGGTCTTGAACTCTTGGCCTCAAGCAGTCCTCCCACCTTGACCTCCCAAAGTGCTGGGATTATGGGCAGAAGCCAGCATACGCAACCTAAATTATTTTCTTTTACTTAATCTAATTTGAGCTACATAACTATATCTTAGAATAGGTAATAGCACATATTTTATCATCTTGCTGATGAAGTTTTGGAAGCTGAAGTTTAGAGAAAGGAGTTAACTTGCCAAAGCCACACAGGTAATAAGTAACTAAGTCAGTATTCAAATTCAGTGTTTGTTTTACTACACCATACTGTTGCAAAAAGAGCAAGATAAAGCACTTCCTTTACTTTTCCAGTGTCCACAGTGTTTCCTGTGAGCAACTTGGATCTCTTCTATCCTCCACCCCCATCACCTCACACCATGGCAAGAGATTCTTACTGAACCCTTCCCAGAGCCGGCTTCAGATAGGGGGTCCTAGAAAACAGCTAAGCATGCTGTCAGCCACACTGTCTATTAGTGCTTAGAAATAAACTAACAGTCTAACTGCTTAGAGCTGTTATTTGTAATATGATGTTAGTTAACCTGAAAGCTTCAAGACCCAGAGAAAGCCAACAGGATTATCCTAAATGTAGTCGCTCTTTAATCCCAGTTAAATAATTCCCTAAGTAGGAATAAAAGTTTTTGTATGATTAGTACAGAGAATGAGAACCAGTGTAGGAAATGAGTAGATACTTGCTGTATTACCAATATGATCTCTCTGGCCCTCGGTAACATACATGTGCTTGGCATTGCCGAATGTCATCTGCCTAAATCCCAAAGCCCATTAGAGAATACTTCAAAAGGATAAGGCGTAGCAGAAAATGAATTCATCGGTTGTTTAGGCTTTTCTTAGCTTAGACAACCTTCAAGTACCAGAAAGTGTCAGGTGAAGGAAGTTTAGAGTCTGTCCCTGAGTCCTTTTTCTGCTTACACCTCCTGTTTCTGGGCACAGTTGTATCTCAGTAGACCTGGAGCATAGTCTTCTGATGGAGGCGAGTGCTGGCTGCTTTTCAGCCTGTGAGGCCAGCTGCTATTGCTGTATTACAGGAGATAGTGTGGTTGAGGAAATTCCTGATGCACAAAATCCTTCCTTTTCTCAGCTGTTGTCATAGGCTTGAGCTGAGTTTATCTGTTTTTCTTCCTGAAGGATCTAGAAACTCCTGCAGAGCTGGTATAGTGTTCTAAATGATCACTTGGAAGACCAGAAAGCAAAGGCTCTACCATTTAGCTGCTTCTAGCCAAGTTGAATTCCAGAGTAGCTACATACAGCTGTGTGGGAGGCCATGCTCTGCAAATGGATATAGTTAGCTCAAGAATTCTAAGCTGCTCTCTATTGTCAGTAATGTGTGGAATGAAGTATCCTCACAATTCATGGATATTTCTATGCCTGGTGTTTGTGATACAAGTTTCCTTTCATAGGCATCCCGAGATGTACTAAAGACATATATTTTCAAGTTGGAATGACAGTGGTATACATTTAAAAGAGGATTTATTTGAGGCTAGGTTGATTGTATACCACCTAGTTTTTATAATTATGTATGTGTCTTCCTCCTCTCCCCACTAGAATGTAAGCCTCTTGATTATCAGAGCTGTGTTTTACACATCAATATCTTCCATAAAACCTGACAGCCCCTGGTAGGACATAAGCATTCAGTAAGTGTTTTTGAATGAAAAACTGAATCATCACTACTTAACTATGGAATCTTATATCAGACTCTTGTTTTGTTTTGTTTTGTTTTTTTGAAACAGATTTTGCCGCCCAGGCTGGAGTGCAGTGGTACAACCTCAGCTCACTGCAACTTTCGCCTCCTGGGTTCAAGTGATTCTCTTGCCTCAGCCTCCCGGGTGGCTAGGACTACAGGTGCGTGCAACCACACCCAGCTAATTTTTGTATTTTTAGTGGAAATGGGGGTCTCATCATGTTGGCCAGGCTGGTCTTGAACTCCTGGCTTCAAGTGATCTGCCCACCTCGGCTTCCCTAAGTGCTGGGATTACAGACGTGAGCCACCGTGCCCTGCCAGACTCTTGTATTATATTATTAACATGATCTAAATTATTTATTCATCAAACCACTTGGTTTTATATACTTTTTTTTTTTTTTTAATGTAGAGACAAGAATTTCATCATGTTGCCCAGGCTGGTCTTGAACTCCTAGGTTCAAGCAATCCGCCTGGCTCTGCCTCCCAAAATGCTGGGATCGTAGGCGTGAGCCATCACACCCAGCCATGGTTTTATGTAGTTTTGTTATATGAGTTATTGTGAAGGTGACCAAGTCAAATGACTTTTAGGTGTAAAAGGGTGTTTTGATCGACTATAGAGTTTGCTTCCTATGCCTTAAGTAAAATAAGTTTGATCCAGGCCAGTGTTTTTGGATAAACTTCTCAGAGCATCCCAAAGAGCAGTTTGATAAAACCCTGAGTCTAAATTATAAAGGATTAAAAGTTGAAACTTGCTGTTTTCTTGAGCTGCTGTGGAAGGTGAAACCTGGCCTGGCTTCATGTGTTGGCAAATGTTTCCTCTGACCTGCCCTTCCACCGATGGATGCAAATAACTTAAATTTTTTGAGCACCAGATTCATTCAATATATTTTTTTAACAACATACTTAAAGCCTAGTTTACCCTATTCCCCTGTTGTACCACCTGCTAGCAGACATACTAAGATCGTTTATTTAACTGAAGGAAAATTAATTTACAGTGAAAAAACTGCAGCGTTAGTGAGGGCATAGAGATCTCTTGTGGACAATATTTTTGAGTCTTTATTGATTAGACTTCATTGTGACTTAATTAATTGTAATACTGCATGAGCATTTTATCACTGGGAACGCAAAACCCAGGCTTACATAATGCTTCTGATGGAGAATGTACCCTGCAGCAACTGCCAAAAAGCTTCTACTTAGAGGCAAACAACTCTGCCCTGATTGGCTTACTTATCAAGAACCACACAGCATCTTGCTTGGCTAAAAGCACTTTGTTTAGAACCAATGGGGAAGGGATTAAATTGGCTCACCCACCAGTCTCCGTATACTGAGGGTCTCAGAATCCTCAAAGCAGTTTTCTCATACCTTTTGAGACATACTGCACCGCCACAGAGAAAAATCTTTGTAGTGCCTTCATGTCGGTGAATGTAGAAATCACAACTGATGTCCGAAAAGAGGTTAGAACTACTTCAGAGTGAAACAGGCCAGCTGTGTTCATTCCCATGACCTAACATAACTAAAAACCAGTAGATAAATATTGGTACTGCCCTATTTATTATTAGCCTTTTCAAACCAGCTGTCTCCTGGCTTATGGCAACCCTAAATAGAAAAATAAAAGGAGGACATTCCAAGTGGAAGGACTTCAGAGATATGGATAATAGTCAACATTTATTGACCACTTTCTATGTGTCAGGCACTGTTGCATTACCTTATTTAACGTTCAAAACAACTGAGGTAAGCTGTTTTATGAGGTAAACTATATGAGAGATTATTTGATAAATAAGAAAACTGAGGCATGATAAGGTTAAGTAACATGCCCAAGATGCACATTTAGTAGTGGCAAAGCTGAGATTTGAACCCAGGCAGTCTGGCGTCAGAGACCATCTAACCATATGTGTTTGTATTTTCATTCTCAATAAATACATAGTAAGTTACTCCAAGAATCAAGAGAGTTGTAGAATGGATATATTTGTCTACATCGGGATTACTTATTGAAAAAAGAGTAGCAGGAACTCTGTATTGGACCTGGAGGCAGAATTTTCTTAAACTGTAATGACTGATACTAGGAATCAAAAGATACTAGAACGTAAACCGCAAGATGGACAGCCTCCTGTAAAACAGTATAGCAAGCCCGGGTCTTTTCAAGGTTGGGCTAGAGCTAAATCTTGGCAACCCCACCCTTTAGGCCAGGATTTCATGATTTCTGAATTTAAATTCTGGCAGCATCATGCCCACCTAGAAAAACTGATTGAAAGTAAGGAAGTTCAAGAAATAGGTGTTATTTTTCTAATAAGTGGATATATATGGGTCAAAACCTTTTCTTTGTGTTCTGTCTCGGGTTGATAAACTTGTTAAAACTGAAGAGAAAAGCCTCTCAGTACATGTTTATTGATTCCTAAAGAAAACTTTTCTTATGGGCTCCATCTCTATTTGCGAAATTGTTCCAAGCCATCTCCCTATGGCCTCTATGTTCAGTCACTGAAAGTGTCTCACAAAATTTAGAGATTAAAAGAACTTTATTTCTATTCCAGGATATTCTGATTACAATAATTTGCAGAAACCACTAGGGTTAGAATTTATAGTTAAATGGATAATTCTCCACTTTCTTTTCTGATATCTTACTGTTGGAATATCATTTTTGAAATTTTACTGAAGTGTGGGACTTCCATTTTTCTTCCCCAGAGCAACTGAAAATAAATGTTTCAAAACATGACAGTTCTTCCTTAGTGCCATTGTGTCAAGAGAAGCTAATCTCAATGCCTATTTTTTATGAGTCAGATCTTACTACAGTCAGTACTGTCATAGATTAAGTTCCAAGGTTGTGTATTTTCTTTGTGTAAAACTGTGGCATTGACTACATCCTTGTCAGGCATGGTGGCATGCACCTGTATCCCAACAACTCAGGAGGCTGAGATGGGAAGATTGTTTGAGGCCAGGAGATCAAGATGGCCAGCCTGGGCAACACAGCAAGACCTTGTCTCTAAAAAATAAAAATAAAAAAAATAGCCAGATGTCACTTTGGGAGGCTGAGATGGGCAGATCATGAGGTCAGGAGATCAAGACCATCCTGGCTAACACGGTGAAACCCCACCTCTACTAAAAATACAAAAAAATTAGCTGGGCGTGTGGTATGCACCTGTAGTCCCAGCAACTTGGGAGGCATATAATCATTTATGAGGCAGGATAATCGTTTGAACCCGGGAGGCAGAGGTTGCAGTGAGCCAAGATCGCACCACTGCACTCCAGCCTGGGCCACAGAGCGAGACTCCATCAAAAAAAAAAAAAAAAGCCAGACGTAGTAGAGTGTGCCTGTAGTCTCAGCTACTGGAGAAGCTGAGGCAGGAGGATCACTTGAGCCCAGGAGTTCGAGGCTACAGTGAGCTATGATTGCACCCAGCCTGGCCAACAGAACGAGACTCCATCTGAAAATAAATTAAAAATAAATAACCAGTCCTTTAACTTGGTATTTAGAAATGTTTATTTCTATTATAGCAGTAGTGTGTCAAAATTTAATGTATAGAATAAAAGCATTCCAATCCTTATAACACCGTTGTTCTAGCAGTATCCAAAATAACAAAATTTCAGTGCAACAACAAAATCCCTTTATTTTGTATTGTTATAGTTAACATTTATACAACCTCTGAATGTATCTGTAGGTTAGCACATTTAGTGTACGTTATTTATATATACAAATATCATAATTTTTTTTTTTTTTTTTTTTTTTTTTTTTGAGACAGAGTCTCACTCTGTCACCCAGGCTGGAATGCAGCGGCACGATCTTGGCTCACTGCAACCTCTGCCTCCCGGTTTCAAGTGATTCTCCTGCCTCAGCCTCCTGAGTAGCTGAGACTACAGGCACAAGCCACCGTGCCAGGCTAATTTTTGTATTTTTAGTAGAGGCTGTGTTTCACCATGTTGGCCAGGCCGGTTTTGAACTCCTGGCCTCAAGTGATCTGCCTGCCTCGGGCTCCCAGAGTGCTGGGATTATAGGCATGAGCCACCATGCCGGGCCCAAATGTCTTATTTTGAGGACCATTTGTCTCTTTGTTTAGATTTTAAAATAGTGACTATGTTAAATAAATAGGTTTGACCTTAGCTGGCAGTTGACATTGACAGTGTTTCTTGAGCATATTAATGAAACATCATTTTTAGGGCTTAGTCCACAAGCAGAGTGAAGATTCCTAATTCTGGCTGGCTTCTTATCAAAAGAAGGTATCTTGGCAGAAAACACCCCTGGTTTCTTATTGATTTACTTTTTAATTATTTCTGCAGGGATCATACACTGCAAGATAGTCACACTGTTCTGTCCATGTTATAACAAGATCAGGACATTATAACAGACTTTCTCTTTTCATGAGGAAAAACAGCATGTTTTGTGTGCAGTTTTTCTTTTAGGAAAAGGCAGGCAGCATTAAAGAGGTGCTCTGAGACAAACATTTGTTAAATCCAGAACATCTAAAATACAGGGATAGACTCTTATCAGAGCCATGTGGCTCCATCCTGAGATTGCTGTCGCAGGCCATCCATTGGTCTTGTTCTGTTTGCTATAATAGCATCACTTCTCCCCCAGGGCTGGTACCTGAGCTGGACAAAGTGAGTGGATAACAGCATCAGGCAGTGTATCCCGTAGCATCCTTGTTCTGAAAACTTTAAGACTTTAATATTAGCCATTTAACTTTTAAAAGGTTTTTGTCAAGTAATTCATTTTCCATAGAAACATATTTCAGAGATTTAATCGCCAATTTATTTTTGTTTCCTTTTTAGATTTTGAAATTTAGAAAAAAAAAAAATAGAACCCTCTTTGAAGTCAGAATTGTGCCAGACGCAATTCATTACTAAGAAGTAAACATTTTTAAGAAGTTTGTTTAAATTACTGAAAATATAGAACTGTTGGGCTGACTGCTTTGGAATTAGCTTTGAACACACCTACCATTGACTGGACCAAGTACATAAGAAACTAGATCATCCCCTTCTTCTGAGCACCTGTAAGAAGCATGCACTTTCTTGCTTGCAAGAAAGCCTTTCTGTGCCTTCTGGTACACAGATGTCTTCTGTTTCCACCAGCTCAAAGCAGCTTTATGTGGTCAGAAAGAATCCATGACTCAGTTTCTTCTATGCCATTGCTCACCACAGAGCTGGAAAGGATTGTTTTGCCATGTTCTGTTCTTTGGTGTCACATGCAGGGTTTCAGGGACAAATGGCTTTCCCTCCTTCATAGGATCAGCCTGAAGAGTCTGATGATCTGGTTCCCTAAATTTTTACCTATCTCCTCTTATCTTTGATCCTTGATTGGGGAAGCCTTCTGTTTCAAGCCTTCCATCATAGTCTTCATCACCTTGCAACAACCAGAGTATATAAATAAGTTTGCTCTACCACAGTGTATTTAATCCTCACCAGCAAAATTATGAATAAGACAACCCTCCCTGTTTAGTGTTCTCATGTCCCTGCCTCATTAATCCATCCAACTTGCCATCTCCCCTTAAAGCTGTTTTCCAGCTAGTTCTTGGTCTTTGGACCATCTATTTGCCTGGCCCATTTTGTACTAACCTAGCTTGTGGGTGATTCTGTCATGATGGAACCTGTGAAGATGACATGGCATTTAATCTGTCAGAAGAGAGAATTGTTTTGGTTTGTTTTCATAACCCAGAATACCAATAATGTGTTTATTTTAGGTACCATGTAGGTTAAGAGCTCCCTGGAGTAAGACTGACCAGAATTTGTATCCTGCTTTGGCCTCTTATTATCTGATCAAGTTTCTCAACTTCTCTGATTTTAAATTCCTTTGTCTATAAAATTGAGATAATAGTATTGGGTTGGTTTGTGAAGTAGATGCTTAAATTAACTTAAAGGGTTTAGCACTTTGCCTGTCATGTAAATGGTCAATAAATGTTAGTAATCATTAAATAATATTGTTGAATGAATTGCTCTATTAGTCTTTCATTCTCTTTTTCCGTGTTTTTTTTACTCTTTTCTATGTATCTTTCACTCATTTTTGCTCTCTCAGTATGCCAAAGGGACATTAATATTTTCAGTCAAATCCACATGGCTTATGGAGAAGACTTATTTCCCAAGAATTGTTTTGGTTTGTGGTAACCACTTAGAGAAATTTGTCTATTATCAAGGACAAAAAAAAAGAAAGAAAAATGTTGCTTTCACAGATATGGACTCACACTGGCAATGTCAACTTAATTCTCATTTTAGGACCCTGCCCGTACAGCAGCTCTCTCCCCACAAAGTCATCCAAATGCCTGGCAGCGCAGCAGGGCAAGGCCTGTGCTGAACATCCTCTAGTTAACGTTCTGTTGGCAGATCAGGTTTCATGGGCCCACAGTGACTCTCACTGCGGAGACTGCTTGGCGTCTTGCATGGAGCAGATGAAAGCAGCTCTGAAGGGAAGCTGCTTCTCTGGCACACAGAAGCAGAGGAGCGTATTCTGGCATTGCCCAAAGTGGTTCAGTTTCATTTAGCATCAGAGGCCCTGCCTTTTGGGTGGAAGCAAATAATGGGGCCCTTTTATTTTTTATTTATTTATTTATTTAATTAATTTATTTTTTTGAGAGACAGAGTCTCGCTCTGTCACCTAGGCTGGAGTGCAGTGGTGCGATCTGGGCTCACTGCAAGCTCCGCCTCCCAGGTTCACGTCATTCTCCTACCTCAGCCTCCCGAGTAGCTGAGATTACAGGTGTGTACCACCACACCCAGCTAATTTTTGTATTTTTAGTAGAAACAGCATTTTGCCATGTTGGCCAGGCTGGTCTCGAATTCCTAGCCTCAAGCAATCTGCCCACCTCAGCTTCCCAAAGTTCTAGGATTACAGACGTGAGCCACCATGCCTGGCCAATAGGGCCGTTTTAGACAATAAAATAGAGTACTTATTGGCATCTGGAAAAGTTGATGTTTTGTTTAACGTGAGGGCTCCGTCTTTCCACGCTTGTAAATTGAATGTCCTGTGAGTGATTGTGTTCTTAGGTTTGAGAGCATCTATTCCCCTCGTTTTCACCCTGTTTCCATGTTTTATGTAGAATGGTGTCTTCAAATCTCATCTGAATTTAATTTCATGAACTACATGACACTTAGGAAATATGAGTTGCTGATGATACTCTAGCTTTCTGCATTTTGTCGTATTTTCCATCTGCGCCACATATGAAAAATGTTAAATTTCTGTTCCTTGGCACGTTCGATATTATGTAGGATAGTCAAGGTTAAAAAGCTCTTGCCCTTGACACTGTAACCAAGAATTGTTTTGGTTCTTAATCTGGGGCCTGTAGACACCGGGGTCTGGGAGATCTATGCAAGCTTCATAGGACATCCTTGAGTAGTCTAAAGTTACTTGCCAGGTTTTGTGTATAAATTCTTGTGCATTTTTTTTTGGAGAATTTTCAAGGCATCTGAGGCCAAATAATGGTTAAGGATGACCGAATAGAGGTTTCAAGATCCTGAAATTGAACTAGATATATCGTCTAATTAGGAATTATTATGGTAGTGTTTTTGGTTTGTTTGTGTGTGTGTGTGTGTTGTTGTTGTTATTGTTGTTTGCTTTTAAGGAAATTGCCTTGGAAAAAATCTGCTTTAAAGCAAGCCTGTAACTGAACACCATTCAGCTTTGGTCATCTTATGCACTAAATTGTGTGTGGAGACCAAAGGAAAACAGGAGAGTGCCATCTAGAGGCCTTAACAACAATTTGGTCCTAGCCTTCTCCCTACACAGGGGTCTTTAACAACTTCCTAAATTAAGAACACTTTTGTCCTCTTAAGTAACTGCAAACCATAAACATGTGTGTCAATGACATTTATAATCTATACAGGTGCTGCTACAGTTGTGGCTCTAGCCTTACTACTCTGGAAACATAATTTTAATAAAGCATAATGTTGTAGATGGCATTTACTTTATTCTATAGGAATGTAGAAGTCTTTGAGATGTACACTGCATTTGAATATAGTTTTAATTGTAAAGCAACAACAAATTGATGCCTGATGTAAGAAATCATTTTGATATAGGAACTTTGTTGTATTATCTTTTGAAGTTAGAGTAAATTAAAAATTAAGAGTAATTTATCTTAGTTACTTGTAGTATTCTTTTCAAAACAGTAATATAGAATGGTGTCTGCCAGATGGTATAGAATTTGAAGAGTTGAATTCACCCTAGAAAAGTAAATCAATTTATTTCCATGTGGAGATGTATAATAGGGTAGTCAAGAGCACAGCTTAGAAGTCCCAACTTTACCATTTCTTCGCCATGTTGAATATGTTAACTTTCAAAATCTTGTTTCTTCTTCATTTATAAGTGGAGCTAATTATAGTCTTTAAGTTAAGGTTGTTGTGAAGGTTAAATGTAATAAAGTTGGTAAGCACAGTGCTTAGTATATCAAAAGTAGTTTTTTGTAATAATGTCTTACTGCTGTTGTTATTTTCACTGACCAGTTTTGTTTTCAGGATGGTTGTGATTAAATAGAAGCAGAAAATTTAAAAACCTATAGAAAATTTTATTTTAAAAAAATTTTCACAATTATAATCTCATTTGATTAAATATTCAACAAATATTTATTTACATATTCAGTAGATATTTATGCAGCTCCTAAGTGGCTAGATATAATAACCATTTTAGGTATTGGAGAGTTGATACTGGGTACAACAGAAAGAAAGACACGGGCCTTGCATTGCAGTGGAGGAGTCAGACAAAAAGTAAATACATAAACAAGATGGTTTCCCAAAGAAATCATTTGTGTGAAGAAAATGAATGTGATGTAATAGAGAGTGACTGGAGGCCCATCTTAGAGTAGATGGTTAAAGAAGAGCTTTCTGAGGAAGTGACGTTTAAACTCTTACCTGAATGACAAGGAGCCAATCATATGAAGACCTGAGGAGTGGCCATTTCAGCTAAAGGAAAAAAACAAACAAACAAAAAAACACATGTAAAGGCCATTGGATGAGAGTGTGTTAAACGTGCAAAAACTAGAAATGTGCATAGTGGCAGGAAACCAGGTCAGAGAGGGAAGTAGGGGGCCAAGCACGGTGGCTCACGCCTGTAATCCCAGCACTTTGGGAGGCTGAGGTAGGCGGATCACTTGAAGTCAGGAGTTCGAGACCAGCGTGTTCAACATAGTGAAACCTCTCCTCTACTAAAGATATAAAAATTAGCTGGGCGTGGTGGCACAGGCCCGTAATCCCACCTGCTGGAGAAGCTGAGGCAGGAGAATTACGTGGAGGCAGGAGAATCACGTGAACCCAGGAGGCAGAGGTTGCAGTGAGCCGAGATCGCACCACTGCACTCCACAGCCTGGGTGACAGAGCGAGACTCTGTCTCAAAAAAAAAAAAAAAAAAAGAGAGAGAGAGAGAAGTAGGAGCCTTGTAGGCCCAGGACTTTGGATTTCATTCTGAGGGTTATGGGAAGAGATTGGAGAGTTATAGGCAAAGTGGTGATATGCCCAAATTTATGCTTTGGAAAAATTCCTTTTGCCTCTCTATAGAAAACAGATTGTAATGGAGCAAGAATGGAAGCAGAAAGACCGGGTAGGACACTTTTGCAGGGTGTAAGTCAGAAATGGTGGCTTGGATAAAGATACTGAATTAATGGTTCAATGTTGAATTAGTGTTGGGGGATTTGGGTCACCCAACAACTCTGCACCACAGGGGCAGGGTAGCATTGTGGTTAAGAGAACCAGGTGAAGAGTCAGGCTGTCTGGTTTGACTTAATAGCCATGTGACCTTGGACAAGTTTCTTTACCTCCCTGTGCCTAGTTTTTGCTATTCCTAAAATGGGAACAATGATAGTACATTCCTCCTAGGATTGCTGTGTAGATTAAATGAGGAAATAATAATTTAAAATGCTCAGAAGATGCATCAATACTGCTGTTTTGGTATCATCATCACTGCCTTCATCAAAACTATTACTCTCATCACCCTCAGTACCCACATTTTATAGATGAGAAAACTTAGAAATAGAGGGTGGTTTTGAAATCAGAATATAGGTTTCTTGATTTTGAATCCATTGTTCTTTCTGCAATATAATCTGTAATACGAGCTCCCAGAGAAAAATCTCTATTGATCTGAATATCTGTAGCTCACAGCCTAGTTTTAAATACCTATGACTATTTAAATAACATTGAGAATAAAATGATAAATAAGGCTAGCTGAATCCCAGGGCATAGGAGAGAAGTAGCCTGAGGCTCTCTCCCCACACACCTTGTGCCATCAGAAATTCAAGTTCCCTGAGTTTTGAAGAAGGGTATTGCACTCCTAAGCCAAAAGCATTAGTATGCACGTGGTGGTACATTTAGGAGGATAGAACTGAATATTTTGAGAACCTTGTAAGATACTGAATCTCTTTAGAGGCCATTCTACTCTTCATTACTTGTGTTAAATGGGGCCATATACATAATATAAATAAATGAAATCCATGGATTATCCCCAGACCTTTTCTGGTGAGCCTTTTGGTGAAGGCAATAACCAGACTACCACCTTGAGTTTCTTTTTCTCCACCTCTCTCTGCCTTTGCTTAGCCCCTTCTGGTGGCATAAGCAACAGAATAGGTAAGGATCAAAGAGCAAGAGAGACAAAACTAGAGGCAGGGAGTTGGATAGCCTCCCTGCTGGCTTTGCCTCTGGTTCCTCTACTCCCCTGGTGCCTCCCCTCACCAGAGACTGAAGGCAGGCTGTTTGTCCATTGCAGAATGTGAGCATTTGATCCGCCATATGTTGGTGTTAGACCCCAATAAGCGCCTCTCCATGGAGCAGATCTGCAAGCACAAGTGGATGAAGCTAGGGGACGCCGATCCCAACTTTGACAGGGTGAGCTGGGAACCGCTGCTGCAGGGGACTCCTCTGAAAGCTGCTGCAGCCTCCTTTGCATGTGATTGTAATCAGGCTATAACCTGAAAGGCGGACACCGGGAACAAACTATTACGTAACGCTAAAGCAGCACGTGAAGCAAGCAAGAAGGAATGTAAAACCAGTTAAACTGCTGGAGAATAGTGATCATGGTTCCCTACCATGTGTCCCCAAATTATCGTCTGTTTTTGGCTTTTGAGATAGAACAGCCTGCAGTTCTGCAGCTTACCTACCATGGGGATGTCGCCTTCCTCTTGTCTTAGTGTGCTCAATTCAGTGGCTTCTGTAGCATGCTTTTATTTAAACCACTGTGGCCATCCCAGGTACGCCAGGGAGCTCAGGAAACAGTGAGTTGTCTGTTTACAGCTGATCACTCAGGGCTCTCTTCCTTAGACTTTGTCTAAGGCCAAAAACATCCCAAGCCAGAGGGCATGGAACAGGTTGGTCATTATATATGCTGTGCCACATTGATGTGGTTAATTGGGGGGTTGACAACTTCCTCCTTTTTATGTTACAGTTAATAGCTGAATGCCAACAACTAAAGGAAGAAAGACAGGTGGACCCCCTGAATGAGGATGTCCTCCTGGCCATGGAGGACATGGGACTGGACAAAGAACAGACACTGCAGGTATCTCCGAAGGAGTGGAGAACAAAGTGGGATGTAGCAGTTCCTCTAACCTGCTTTTTCCATTTTTCGCCTTCTTGGGAACTTGGGCCTTTTTTTTCCTCCTGTTTTTCTTCCTCTGCCCCTCCCTGGGCCTTGGAAAGAAGGAAAGAAGGTGCTTTGGCTAATGTTATTACTGAAAGGGTTCTGGTCATCAACATGCCATTTCACCAGGGTTTTGTACTCTTTTCCCTTCTCTCTTGGTAGTCATTAAGATCAGATGCCTATGATCACTATAGTGCAATCTACAGCCTGCTGTGTGATCGACATAAGAGACATAAAACCCTGCGTCTCGGAGCACTTCCTAGCATGCCCCGAGCCCTGGCCTTTCAAGCACCAGTCAATATCCAGGTGGGCAATAACTCCAGTGACCTAGTTCAGGACAAGTAACACCAGGGGGGTAAAGGTTAGCTGTTGCTCACTAACCCTAAGTCAAGAGAGTTTCTTGCTCTTCCTTACCTCTGTCTCCTCCCATTTGTCATCTCTTCCTTTGTCAGAGGCCAATCAAAGATCTGAACCTTTTTTTGACAGAGAGGAGGGATGAGCAACAATAGTTGTGCCTTTTGTTTTTTTGAAGAAATAGCAAATCATGAGGCGATGCTATCCTCTCCACAGGATGCTTCCTTGTTGTGACTTCTAAGGGCCGATGAACCAAAAACTTTAGTAATCAGGGAAACATAGACTTTAGCAATCAAGACTACTTGGAAAGACTCATTATTTCTCTCTAGTGTTAAAGGTATGTGTGTATATGTATGTACTGCTTTCCAGGCGGAGCAGGCAGGTACTGCTATGAACATCAGCGTTCCCCAGGTGCAGCTGATCAACCCAGAGAACCAAATTGTGGAGGCAAGTAGCAACCTGTGGGAGTTGTCAGCTGAAACCACTTTCTTTGCCATCTCCTTGCTTCCCTTCCTTCTGATTTCTAACTCGATGGTGTTTCCCTCCACCTCAGCCGGATGGGACACTGAATTTGGACAGTGATGAGGGTGAAGAGCCTTCCCCTGAAGCATTGGTGCGCTATTTGTCAATGAGGAGGCACACAGTGGGTGTGGCTGACCCACGGTGAGTATCTGACCAACCGCCCTCACTAACACTGGGGCAAAGAATTGTCACCTTTCAGTGTCTACCATGGCACATTTCCTACTACATTGTATCTCCAGAGGAGATCTAATCCAGTGGCCAAGTGGACAAATGATATGATGTAATTTATGTATGTAGACAATTAAAATTTAAATGAATAAGGATCCAAAATCCAATAACAACCGTTTCCCAAAGTGTTTTCCCAAAATAGTCTTTCATGATGTTCCCTGATGCCTGCACACTGGAAAAAATGGACTGAAGGCCAGCTCGCCCCAGTTTTGTTCCATGGTTGAAAACTCTCAACATTAAAATAGCCTTACCTCTTTTCTGGATATTTTCTTTGCTGAGTAGGAAGAGAAGGTTGTGGCAAGAATTCTCCTGAGAGGTCAACTCAGGGCAAAGCTGGTTTTCTTATAAACATCTCTTTTCTCCCAGTGAATTTCCAAAAAAGACTCCCATGCCTGCTGATGTGCTTGTTTTATGTCTCTTCTTCTCAGCCTATGATCAAATAGGCAATAGGAGAACATTCTGGCTCCACGGACTGAGATAGCTTTAAAGGGGTGGAGCCCTGAGTCGCTCTGTTAGTGGAAAGATGTCTTAAAGTATGCTGTAAAACCTGCCATTGTAGCAAGATAGCCGTGTACATCTAGTACTTATCTGTCCTGTCAGCACTGACAAGAGTAATTGCATTCTTTCCGTGGTGAATCAGTTGCTACTTCGGGCAGCCATTATCTTAGTGGATGGCCCGTGTTCTCCAGAAACTTGGTGTTCACCTCCAGGATTTGAAAACCTGAACTGGACTGGTGCCACTATTTCCTCTTGGCTCAGAGCTGTTGGTTTTACATGAATGGCCAATAAAGAATACCAATCCTTCGTCCCAAATAGTAAAGGAGCAGAGAGTTAAATTCCACACTTTAGGCTTTTGCTTTGCTTTAGGATCTTAAAGAGAAACATAAATTCAGGAAGAAAATAAATAAAATACAATAAGTTGTACTGAACATAGCAATGCCATCAATTTTGGGATGTAAGCACTTTTGAGTAAGAATGTTAACTAAACTTCTCTGTCATTCTGTTTTCTGTCAGCACGGAAGTTATGGAAGATCTGCAGAAGCTCCTACCTGGCTTTCCTGGAGTCAACCCACAGGCTCCATTCCTGCAGGTGGCCCCTAATGTGAACTTCATGCACAACCTGTTGCCTATGCAAAATTTGCAACCAACCGGGCAACTTGAGTACAAGGTACCTAGACATGGGAGAGGGCTGGCTCCAGAAGAAACAAACTTGAGCTTCCTTTGAGAGGCTATGAGGCACCTTCCCTAGGACTTAAGGGTTTCTTTATAGAGAAAGATGATTTATCTTGCAAAGCAGCTCGGGTGAGAGAGAAGTGTCCTTTAGTCTCTGTCATGACCCGTGGCTCCCTTAATTTCCATAGATGAGTGGCTTGCCCCTTTGTCCCCGCCTTCCCCTCATCTCATGGTCCGTCCTCCCAACTCTGTTCCTGGCAGGAGCAGTCTCTCCTACAGCCGCCCACGCTACAGCTGTTGAATGGAATGGGCCCCCTTGGCCGGAGGGCATCAGATGGAGGAGCCAACATCCAACTGCATGCCCAGCAGCTGCTGAAGCGCCCACGGGGACCCTCTCCGCTTGTCACCATGACACCAGTGAGTAGCAGCACAGAGCCCAATTCACTGTCTCAGAGGCTTTTGGTAAAAAGGTTGTGAGCCTGGGGTTGGGAACCCAGGGCCACTCTACATGTCTGAATTTCCTTTTTCTCCAAACTTAGGATGCTCCAGCCCATTTTCTTCGGGCCAGTAGACTTCCACACTTTGTTTTTGGTGAACTTACTTACTTAGCCAAGTTATTTCTACACTGAACTCTGCTCCTGGAGAGCTTTTTCCTCAATGGGTGCTCACAGGTACCCTGGTTAAGTCCAGCTGCACTCCTGCCAGCTTGGGGCAGGTAGCAGCCTAACTCAGAGCCTTCTCCCAGGCAACCTTTCCCTGCCAGAAGGCCAAAGTGTCCTTGAATTAATTGGTTTCTAGACTGGCTTCCAAAATTGCCTTTTCACTAACGCTTTTTCTGTTGATAAACACACCTCACATTTTTGGCATAACCTGGATCACTTGATGATTTGCTCCCACAGCTTTAGCCTAGTCAGTTATCTTAGTCACATCTCCTTCATATGATAGTCACATTCAGAGATTTTTTTTCTCCCTTGGGTTCTGTTTATTTCTGGTTATTTTCCTGTCATAGGTCATTCATTCATTCATTCAATCTCATAGTACCATAAGATTGGGTAGTAAATACATCCATCACCCTTGGAGATGTTTTAAGGGCAGTGCTGCTTTGAGGACCCTTTTCCCTCCTTTAATCCATCATGGGTTAATCCCTTGTAAAATACAGTAAAAGTGAAACATTAGAAAAATGAAAATTTAAACACATATAAAATACAAGGCTAAATTTTTTATTGAGTTCAACAGACAAAATTACTCTGTTAAATTGCTAAAAGTGTCTCTTTATTTATTTTTTTAAATTGCTAAAAGTTTCTGAAAGCCTTTTGTTGATTTCTGTACTTACCTTATCATGAATTGGTAACAAAACAGTTTGTGGGCATGGGTCCATGGGCCATACTTTCAGTAATAAAGAATTATATATCATAGCCCTTGGCATCACTGACAAGATCAACATATGTGAAGTATTTGCATAATAGTACAAGATCATATGTGATGAAGTACCACAGTAATAACATGGAAAATTAGGTGGCAGAGGCATTCAGAGATGGGCAAGACAGGTTTGGAAGGATCATGGTCAGCTTTATGGGACGTGGGGTGACTTACTGTGTCTACTGTAACTGCTTTTGCCAAGGTCACTAACAAGTTCTTATTGATAAATCCAGTGGACATTTTTAACCTTTTATCTTTTTGGACATCCCAACTGTATTCATCGCTGTTGACTTCTTTTTTTCCTTGAAATATTTTCTGTTCTTGGTGTCTGTGGCACCACATTCTCTGTGTTTTCCCCCGCCTCTCCTTTTCACATTTCCTTTCTGCTTGTTCCTTGAGGTTGGCAAAACCCAGAGTTTTATCCTAGGCCCTATTCCCATGTCCTTTGATGTACTCTCTCTGGATGAGTTTGTCCACTCCCGTAATCTCAGTTACCATCTGATTGTCTCCAGCCCAGAAGGCTCCTCTGAGTTCTACACATACGTATACATGACTGCCTACGGGATAGATTTAGTTGGTTATTCCACAAGTATTCACAACTTTAATTCAACATGTCCCAAATGAACTTACCATGACTCTGTGAAACCTGCTCCTCCCCTTGGGTGACAGTGAATGGCACTGTCATTCTCTGGGTTACACAAGCTAGGGATGTGAATTTTATCTTTAACTCTTCCCTTTCTTATTCGCCATATCAAGTCAGCTATCCAGTGCCTGTGAATGAAACACCTTCTCCACTTTCCTTTCCTTAACTCAGGTCACTGTCATCCATTGCGTAGATGAACACCATGGCATCCTAACTGACTTCCTTGCTTCCAGTCATGTCCCCTGATCCCTGCCACCAGCCCTTTTCACACTGCAGCTAGAGTAAGCTGGCTTTGGCAAATATAAATCTTTATAACATCATGCCCCTGCTTAAAATCTTTTAGTGATTCACCACTGTTCTTCCTCAAACTTCTTAGTGTGTTATTCAAGACCGTTTGTCACTGGCCACAGCGTTCCTCTCCTGCCTCATCTACAGCCACTTCCTGCCTCACCCTGTTCACTCCACCCTTGTAGAACTGTGGTAAGGGATCCAGGAACCCTGGGAGCTTTCAAACAAAATTATTCCAGGAGTGTTTTGTTTTGTGATTATCCATTTTGTAAAATGTTCTTTTATAATAATTCAAGTGTGATTTTTGTTCTAGTGACTGAGGCATGGTGATTATGTGGGCACCCAGGCTATGGGTAGCTAGCAAGGATGCAGATGGGAAAGTCACAGTGATACAAGCACTGTGGTGGTTCTCATTTCACTCACATGTTTTGGCGAGTAACAACTATTTTAAAGCAGTGAATTGATACTACACAATTGTATCTTATGTACTAAAATGTAATTTCAATAATTGACTATGCTTTCCTGGAGTTAAGGCATTTAAAGTCTGGAAATCACATTAATATGAAACAACAGATCAAGTCCTAGACATTTCAGGTAAACAATCTTCTACTGTATTTTCGGGTCCTCAAACACCTACAGGCCTTCTCTTTTCTTCAGCCTGGAAACCTGTAACTCGTGTCCCTCTTTGCCTGACCATCTCCTGTGCATCCTTCAGGTTCCTGCTAGGTGCTACCTCCTCCAGGATGCCTTCCTTAATTAGAAGACTTGATCATGCTATTTTGTAATTGTTTACTTGTCTCTATCCTCTACTAGACTGTAAAATGAGGGCAAGGTCTATGTCTGTAAAGTCTGTAAATTCACATTTTATCCTGTAACAGTAAGCATTTGGCTATTTGTTAATTAATAAATGAATGAATGAAGATAAATAAGAGGAAGAAATTCTAATTAGTATTACCTAAGCAAGGTAAAAATGGAAAAATAGGTATTTGAAAATCCTGTATAACCCAGGAGTCTAGAAAAGTTCTGTAAATAAGAAAGTTAGCAGAAAGTCCTGCCCCAAGCCCAGTTACTAGAGTAAGAGGCATTACAGAATAAGCTGCCACCTTGAGCTTTTCCTTCCTGTCTCTCTTCAGGCAGTGCCAGCAGTTACCCCTGTGGACGAGGAGAGCTCGGATGGGGAGCCAGATCAGGAAGCTGTGCAGAGGTAATGTGACATCTGGCAGTGCTTGCAGAAGTCCTTGGGCAGGCTCCCCCTGCAACCAGCGAAAGGTCACCTCTGCCCAAGGAGGTGGTACAGTGCAGCTTCAACATTTGTGTGGTCTCTTTGCTCAAGCCAGATGGCATGTTCCACCCCACATGGAAGTAACAGAAGACTACCCAGAAAATGTCATTTCTGTAAGCACCATTGGAAGTCCCCTAAGTGACAGCAATAACCATAAGAACTTTTTCTTTCCTCCCTCCTTCTTCCTTGTCCCCTGCCTTCATATTGCAACTCTGATAGTATTCACAAGGCACAAAGCCTGCTCCTACCTGCCAAGAACTGTTTACTGAAAAGGAATTGGAGATGTGGGATGACAGTGATCCTAGCTAGTCTGGCCATGGACCTCTGGCATGGACTCTTCCTTTCCAGGAGAATGAATACCTCTTGTACTGTTTGCTGTGTGCTTCTTCCACCCCCTTGTACCAACAAAGAGATATTGAAAAAGAGAATATGAGATTGGGCCAGGGACAGATGCAAATATCCATTGTTTACAGAACCTTATTGAGAGATGCCTAACTCGCAGAGAACGGCAGTGACCATCAGGCATGCTGTACTGTTCATTTGGCCTCAGTTCCATTAGCCCTGGTCCTCAGTTCCATGCATGCCCCCTTGTGGGAGTTGATTTTCTTATTATCCAGGGAGGGGGTTTCACCAGAATCCAGCATGTATTTTCCCAGAAATACAGGTGTTCTTCAAGATTATATGTTTTTTCCTTTGAGGGAAGTTGAAATAAAATGGTTTTCATGGGCTTTTGGGGGAACTTTGGGTGTCTTTATCCAATGGTTATTAAAACACTAATGGCTTACTCTTTGGCAAGTTCACATAACACTAATTACAGTCTGTTAACTGATTTTAGCTTAAAGGGGCAAAATAGTTAAGAATGAAATGAGACCATTTTTTAAGAACCTGACAGTTGCTGGCTAGGACTCTTACCCTATCCCCAGTAGCTCTGTATGAGAGCTGCTATTCAGAAAGCAGCTGGTCCTATGTGGAAAGAAAACCATGGCAAACAGGGGTGTTGGTAGGTGGGCCAGCTCTTTCTACAGCTTAGCCAATAGAAGGAAAATTGTGGTAACTTTTTTTTTTCCTTGATGCTGTTGTTTCTATAGTTTGCTGATAAGAGGGTATATAAGGTTACAAATAGGCCCTACTGGGTCATGAAGAAATGAGAAATTAGGAAATTTACTGCCTTTCTACCTTAAAAGAGACAGCAATATATTATCTTCTTTGTCTTAGACTTTCCTTCTTCCAGGTCTACCTTCTTTCTTCTTTAGACCAACATTTCAAGGGTATAATGCCCGTCAGTTTTGATGTAATAAAAAAGGTATAGTGCCTGTCTTACTCATGCCTCCAGAAGAGTAGCAGCGGTGGAGGAAGTCATCCACCAGACAAAGAGGGACAATATCTTATTGATGGTGTTGACTAAGTGCTGGGTCTGAGAGATCTTCCGAATAAAGCCATCAGTTTGGGAACTCTTCGTCTTTTGAGACTCTTCTGTTTTTATTTTTTGCCTTGCTTTTTGCCTCCCCAACTAAACATTTCATGTGGTTTTATTTCTTCATCCTCTATAGAATGTTGGTTCCCCAAGGACAACATCAGTTTTTCTTCTCTGATGATTGAGTTATAGTCACCAAGCGAGAGGGAAAGCGTGATTTTGGAATTCATTTATCCTCAAATGGACGGATCAGTTTTCTGTGACCTGTAGTGAAGAAAGTCTCAAACCTGGGGCCTGTGAGATCAAGAGACATGCACAGAGTCCTTCTGAATATCTCCCCAGGTTCATCTCTAGGAATAGTCCTGAGGGCTCATTTCCTCTGACTTGTATTTTGGAAATTTGGAGGGAAAAGATGAATAAATTAACATGGAGAAAATAAATTCTTCTACCAGGTAGAATGAAGCAAGGAAAAGTGATCTCATCTTTGTGAGCTAGATCTACTTTCTCTCTTCTCTTCAATGGCTATTCTTAGGTTCAAAATTCAGCCACTTCATTGTCAAGCCAACTTTTGTTGGCCAGTTAGACATGTTTCACTTCCATCCAGTCAGGGATCTGTTTGCCATCAAGCCCTTCATGAGGTCTGGCACTATTTCATTGAGTGCTTTGGATTAACTTCTAATGCTTCTTGTGGAGGAATATTCCTGTCTGTCTTTTTTACTATGAAATGTGCTCCTGCTTGTTGCAGGTACTTGGCAAATAGGTCCAAAAGACATACACTGGCCATGACCAACCCTACAGCTGAGATCCCACCGGACCTACAACGGCAGCTAGGACAGCAGCCTTTCCGTTCCCGGGTCTGGCCTCCTCACCTGGTACCTGATCAGCATCGGTGAGTAGCCACATGAGCTGTGCGAGCTCCTTGAGGCTCATCGGACAGGCACCCTTCTGATTAGTCTCACAGCGATGGTGACTAGCATCGTGGCTTTAAATAGAAGCCAGCTGTCATCCTGAACTCACATCTTCTCAGCTCCTTGCAGTAAGCAATGCACAGGGCAAAGGTTTTTTACTGCGCCCTGGAGCAATGCGAGATTCCTCTCTCCCATTACCTTGCAGACCTGTTTATTGTCTGCATTTGATGCCCATGATTCTAGATGTTGATTCATAGATAAAATTGAACTTGAGACCTGCAAGAAAGTGACACTCTCAGAAGGCCACCTGGAAACAGGAAGATTTCTAGCCATATCGATAGACTTGACCTTTAATAATCCATCACCTTCAAAAGAATGAGCATTTCATATCGTGTTACCATTGAACCGCCAGCCTGGAAATGAAGACAAAGCCCCTTGTGAATATTAGAGCAGAGATCCTCTTGAGTTATGTATTTAAGAGGTCATTCTTTCAATATTCTGATGGCAAAAATCTTTTGCTAGGTTCGGTTATGGTTATAATCCATTCTCTTGAAGAAATAAAAGCAAGTTTAACCTTCCTGACCAAGAAAACTTCATTGACTCCAAGTAAGCCTGGAAGCAGCTGCGGAATGACACTTTGCTAGTTGAAGAAGATGATTATCTTCTGTGAATATCTTGATGACTAAAAATCTCAGTCTTGTCCACTCGGAAGCTATCCCTAAGCTCACGGCCCACACGTTCAAAGCCACCACCAGTTGCTAGAGCGTATTTTATTTCTGTCTTTTGGGGAAGACACTGAAAAGCAGCCTTGGGAAGGTTGAAAAGCAATCAGATTCCAAGGAAATTAGGTTTATATATGTGTTGTTATGAAATCTTGCAGCCAGCTTGCACTGGCAAGCTTGACACATTTTTTTTATTGAGGCTGGTTACCCATTTGGCATCAACATAATCAGCAAAGGCAAGTGAACTCTGAGCAGAGTGAGACATAATTAGTGCCACGTTGGAACCCTAAAAGAAGGAAGATAAGCTTTCATAAATGACTATGAATAACTTGGTAAAAATGGTCTGTTAGGAGTAGCAAGAATGACAATTCTCAAATAAAACTCTGATGGCACAGAAAGACAGGCTTTTTCTAATGAAAATCTCTCAGGACTTACAGTATTCGTGCACACTAAAGAGCACTTTGAGGCCAGGCGCGGTGGCTCATGCCTGTAATCCCAGCACTTTGGGAGGCCGAGGAAGGCGGATCACAAGATCAGGAGTTCGAGACGAGCCTGGCCAATATGGTGAAACCCCGTCTCTACTAAAAATACAAAAATTAGCTGGGCGTGGTGTTGAGCGCCTGTAGTCCCAGCTACTCGGGAGGCTGAGGCAGGAGAATTGCTTGAACCCGGGAGGCGGATGTTGCAGTGAGCTGAGATCACGCCACTGCACTCCAGCCCGGGCGACAGAGTGAGACTACGTCTCAAATCAATAAATAAATAAATAAAGAGCACTTTGAGTGATTACTGGAGAGCTGCCTTCTCCTCCCCTATACGTTTCCTGTTATTTCTCATAACTTCAAGCTCTACACTGGTATCTAATACACCCTTTATTCCTTCTTTTCTCCTTGTCTCCTTCTTCCCTTTCTCCACAGCCTGACACTTAATGTTTTAGCACTTGTCTGAGTTTGTTGTTTAGCTGAAGTCCTTTAGGTATCCTTGTTGAATTCTAGGTGTTCCTCAGGAGGTCTTCTTATGAGGGGAACATGAAGATCGTCACATTTCCAGAGTCAGGCTTTATCACAGACCCTATATTCTGTTGACATTTGTTACTCAAGAAGGTCCACACTGGCCCACAGCTCTGTCTGTGTGATATCCACCCTGCCTAGAGTCATTGTCAAGGCCTTGCCTGCTGGAAATCTGTCTGCTGTCTGTTTTCATGTGAACCTTTTTGGTGTCTTGAGGGTTGCCTGTGGCCAAGCCTATTTGAATTGGAAGAAAATGATGTTTTATGAGTGGCAAATTGCATAAGATGGGGCATTTGTGCAAACCCAGCACGTCTTGATGGGATCACTACACAAATACGCAACAAAAGAGATTAAAGCCAGTCTTCAGGGGAAATGAGAAACTTTCCAAGGCTATAAAACATGGAATACGGGTGGCCTGGATGGGTTCTTGAATTCCTTTCATTTTCTGGAGGAAATGATTAAAGAACAGTATATATACCTATCCTTCTGGGGTAGAAGAGATGAAGTTCAACATGGAAACAGAATAGTGGTCTAATCAACCTTTTCATTTCTGGAAATGTGTAATTTAAGGTTAAAAATGTTTTAAAAAGTGTAACTAAAAATTTTTTTTTAAACTAACACAAGATAGATTTTATCCAGATGGGGAACCAAGTCCCTCTTTGAAGAGTATAGTGTGGGAGTATCAGCCTAATGCGAGGCCATCCTGAATTTGAGTGTGATTGCAAATAAAAATAAAATCAAGCACAATTGATACTTATCAGTGCTTCTCAAATGAGCAACTACATCAGAACCGTTCCTCTGAGGTTACTGTGCTGGACTGACCTGGGTATCAGTCTCTTCACAACCTGAGCTTCTGAAAAAGTCATGAAATAACTGGACCTGGGATTTTCTCTGATGGGAGAGAATTCTTTTTGTGCAGAAAGACTGTATTGCTGCTTGAAGAACACGGCTTTCTGAGGGGATCAGAAATGTGTCCATTATCAGAAAACGTTGAAAGCGTAGGAATCAAATTTTAGGAGAAAATAGTACTTGCTTGCTTTAACTCAACCTGAAGTAGAAACAGAAATGACAAGTTATAAGGAAATGCTTCTGAACACAGCCTTCATGATCCCTGTTGCTGGATTGTGGCCCCCCAAATTCATTTGATTTTTGTGTTACTGAAACAAATACATGTTCGTGCTCATTTCATTAGCTCACTACTGGGTCAAGCCTCAGGTGGAGTCTGAAACAAAAGCCATCATTAGCAAAGAGAGGGTAAAAGGCTTTCACCTGCTGCCAGAACTCTCTGGATACCTCTGCATGGTCATTAGATTCCTCCTGGTCCCGCGCTGTCTGCATTGTATTTGAACTCGCTTGTTAACCTGCTTCCTGAGCTGTGGTTCTGCTTCAGTCCCAAATGAATCACTGGCAAGGTGGCACATCCTTTCATCCAAAGTTCAGTGTAATGGCGTCTCTGCCCTGGACATGAAACCCTGATCTTTTCCATCTGCTACTGGAATGCTGCTGCCTTGGCAGTCTTTTATCTGCTTACCTCAGCCCATAAACATCTCTTTCTGATCATCAGGTCACAAGTGTAGGTGTTAGCTTCTAACCCCGATGCTGTCTTAGGCATTCCTTATCAATAGCTTGTTCTTTCTTTCTGTAAGATTCTGGCTGTGTTCTGGTTGAGCAGTGGGGTCTTTGAAGGTAATCCATATGATTCCTCTTTCATTAGGAGGCTGGGTGAGTGCTGCTGCTCTGAGAAGTTGATTTTCACAGTAGGTGACCTTATTTGTTGACCAGGTACGTGCAGGATCTCAAGGCCCACATTCCTTAAGAATGTTGTTGTCTCCATCCCAGGATCAGAAGTCTTCATTTTCCCCCACCCCAATCGCCACCTTCTATTTTCTTTCACAGAACCTGTGAGTTCCAGGCCAGGCCTTTGACCACAAAACTGACTGTTGGTTCCCTCTGGCCATACGGAGATCATTGCTCAGGGAAAACTTTGGCTCAAATGGTGAATTTAAGGTTTCTAAAGGCACTAGATAGACACAGGATTATAAAAGCAAGAGCTTCTGTACAGCCTGGCCTGGAGGATATTGAGAAGCTTTTCTCTCTGGCCTAGTATATTTATAAGAACTGGATGTACTTGATCTCAGGACCTCACCAGGCTTCGAAAGTAAGCCAACTGAAGGTAAGTAGAGATGGAAGATGTACACTTGGAGCCCTCTAAAGGGAAGCAGGCTAGGGAAACGACCGACGTCCGGAAATGGCATGAAAGTGGCATAATATGCAGGGCTACCTGGGCAGCCAGCCGTCTTTATGTTCATCTGGAACAGCAGTCCCTGTGTGATTTGGTCAAAGCCCTTGAGTCCTAGCCTCTAACCTTCTCTTCCCATGTATTCAGCTCTACCTACAAGGACTCCAACACTCTGCACCTCCCTACGGAGCGTTTCTCCCCTGTGCGCCGGTTCTCAGATGGGGCTGCGAGCATCCAGGCCTTCAAAGCTCACCTGGAAAAAATGGGCAACAACAGCAGCATCAAACAGCTGCAGCAGGTAATGGAAGAGGTGGCAGGCATCCCTGGAGGAGCATGGGTGACAGAGGCCAGGATTGCAGGAGGACTGGGGTGGTAAACGTACCCCTTTTATGTCAGCAACATTGCAGTTTTATAGGTTAAAAAAGTATAGCTTTCTGGGCCGGGCGCAGTAGATCCTGCCTATAATCCCAGCACTTTGGGAGGCCAACGTGGGAGGATTGCTTGAGCCCAGGAGTTCTAGACCAGCCTAGGCAACATGGCAAACCCTTTCTCCCCCAAAAAATTAAAAATTAGCATAGTCCCAGCTACTCGTGAGGCTGAGGTGGGAGGATCACTTGAATCTGGGAGGTAGAGGTTCTAGCAAGCTAAGATCACACCCCTGCACTCCATACTGGCGACAGAGCGAGACTCTGTCTTAAAAGAAAAAGAAAGTATAGCTTTCTAACGCACTTTCTTTACTTTGTGTTATGTACAGCCCTCCCCAGGATCAGACTTCCTTCCCCCATGAAGGGACTAAATTTTTCTCCTGTCTCTAGTTCATTGGAAAGGAGTTTCTGGGCTTGGGTTTCTGTGGGAACCATCAGAGAAGGTACTACTTTTTTTTTTTTTTTTTTTTTTTTTTTTTGAGACCGAGTCTCGCTCTGTCACCCAGGCTGGAGTGCAGTGGCACAATCTCAGCTCATTGCAACGTCCGCCTCCTGGGTTCTAGAGATTCTCCTGCCTCAGCATCCTGGGTAGCGGGGACTATAGGCGTGTACCACCATGCCAGCTAATTTTTGTATTTTTAGTAGAGACAGGGTTTCACCATGTTGACCAGGCTATGTCTCGAACTTCTGACCTCAGGTGATCCGCCCGTCTCGGCCTCCCAAAGTGCTAGGATTACAGGCGTGAGCCACCTTGCACCCCTGGCACTCCGCTTATGATTTAGGATGCTGGGTCTTGATTAAACCTGCTGTACATTGTTACCACCTGGCATTCTCTCCAGGTGGTATGGAACGGCACTCTCAGAGGAAGGAAATGTATCTCTATATGTTTCTGTACTATAAAGGTTCTATAAAGAGCCAATTTCCTTTCTGCCTTCCTGATGACCAAGCTTCCAATGGCATGCGCTCTGTACACAGATTTCACATTGGACACTTGTACTCATACAAAGGCCATCCTTGATGTTTTCCATTCATTCATACAGAACAGGATGTGAATCTATTTAGTGCACCAGATACTTAGGTAAATGAGTTAATTGCTCATCAAGGACACTGTTCTCTTGCGGCTCTTCCTGCCCATGAGACCTTGGGGGCAGATCTGCATCTGCTGAAATCACTGCATGAGGTGGGTCTGGCTCTATCCCATCTGTATTAACTACTTTCCCTTCAGGAGTGTGAGCAGCTGCAGAAGATGTACGGGGGGCAGATTGATGAAAGAACCCTGGAGAAGACCCAGCAGCAGCATATGTTGTACCAGCAGGAGCAGCACCATCAAATTCTCCAGCAACAAATTCAAGTAGGCCCTCACTCTTTGCTTTCTCCAACTTGTTTGGAGTTTGCTTTCAGGCTGATTTGCCTGTGCATTTTGGAGGAGACCACTCAGCGCAAAGTGGATTTGTGTTCTGTTTATGATTGACATGTTTGAGTAAAGGTAATCAGACCTTCTGGTGAACAACAAAAGCATAAATCTGAGACACAGATAGTTCTTTCTGTTTCTTCCCTTCCTGAGAATAGCTCTGAGTAATCTTCAAGCTCACAATAATTTTTTTCCTTTCCCCATATATGTTTTAGGACTCTATCTGTCCTCCTCAGCCATCTCCACCTCTTCAGGCTGCATGTGAAAATCAGCCAGCCCTCCTTACCCATCAGCTCCAGAGGTATGAGTCATTTTGTGTTGTGCCTAAGCCATTGTCTCGATAGCATGGTACCCTTGGCTTGACTCACTGGGAGATATGGACTGACTTGAGCATTCATCTTGCAAGAATCTATTTGAAAAGGAGAGAAACCAGTGTAAATTTCAGGAGCCTTCTTGAAATCCCAACTCCCTGTGCCACTTCATTTCCTTAGCCCCATGAGCAAAGTAATCTGATACCTAATACAGGAGCCAGACATAGGCCCACAATGAACTCTGCCATTTTGGCTGGGAAGTCTGTTCAAACAAGATGTAGATAGGTTTTAAATAGACTGTGGTGGATGGCTTATGTATATTTTTCTAACATGAGGCTTATCAAAGTAAAAAAAAATAGTTTCCACTTATATATGTTGTATGGCTGAAACTTAAGATTGTACTGTCACCTTAGGAAGCTTCTTTGTGTATCTCTTTTGTTATTTTTAAGGTTAAGGATTCAGCCTTCAAGCCCACCCCCCAACCACCCCAACAACCATCTCTTCAGGCAGCCCAGTAATAGTCCTCCCCCCATGAGCAGTGCCATGATCCAGCCTCACGGTGAGTGGAGAGGTTCAGACCAAACAGTTCATTTTATGCCACATGGGAAAAAATGATGGTCCCAGTTTTGAGCACCATAAACCATTTGAAAGGCAGAATAACATAGTATTCAGGGGTATGGACTCTAGAGCCAAGCTGCTTTGGTTTGCATCCTGGTTCCATCAGTTTCTTAGCTGTAAACCCTTGGGTAAGTTAACTTGACTTCTTGAATTAGTCCATTTCACACTGCTCGGAAGAACTGACTGAGACTGGGTAATTGATAAAGGAAAGAGGTTTCATTGACTCACAGTTCCACATGGCTGGGGAGGCCTCAGAAAACTTACAGTCATGGCAGAAGGAGAAGCAAGGCTCATCTTCCATGGTGGCAGGAGAGAGATTGCACAGGGGAAAGCACCAGAAACTTACCAAACAACCAGATCTAGAGAATTCCCTCATTATCATGAGAACAGCATGGAGGAAACTGCCCCATGATCCAGTCACCTCCCACCAGGTCCCTCCCTCGACACATGGGGACTACACTTCAAGATGAGATTTGGGTGGGTACACAGAGCCAAACCATATTACTTCTCAAATGTCAACTGAAGATAATTATGGTACAGTATGTAGATATATGTAAAACACTTGGAACAGCCTCTGGCACAAAATAGTTCTCAATAAAGGTTTACTATTATTAGTATTTTTAACAAAACCTCCAGCCCTACCAAATAAAAAGCAGCTACTGGAACCTTCCTTATAGTCATGCCTCCGTTTGGCTGTCTACTATACACGTGGGCCGCTCTCTTGTGGGTGTATAGATGGGAGCGAAGATAAGTATACCGTGACTGTGAGTCTTCAGAGGTCAGCCGTCTTAGGATCTCTTAACACTCCACAAGCTACGTCCCTAGTCAGTCTCCCTAGGATCCTTGAGAAGGGTCTGAATTGGCCTCTAGGCTCTTCCTACTTAAAGTGGGGTCCCCCAGCCACCAATATTGGGAGAAAAAGTAAGATCTCAGGTCGTATTCCAGACCTGTTAGAGTCTGGTTTTTTTTTTTTGAGATGGAGTCTCCCCCTGTCACCCAGGCTGGCGTGCAGTGGTATGATCTTGGCTCACTGCAACCTCCGCCTCCGGGTTCAAATGATTCTCCTGCCTCAGCCTCCCAAGTAGCTGGGATTATAGGTGCCCGCCACCATGCCCAGCTAATTTTTGTATTTTTAGTAGAGACAGGGTTTCGCCATGGTGGCCAGGCTGGTCTTGAACTCCTGACCTCGTGCCCACCTCGGCCTCCCAAGTGCTGGGATTACAGGTGTGAGCCACCGCGCCCAGCCTAGAGTCTGCATTTTTAACCAGATGCCAGGCCATTTGTGTGCACGTGAAGGTTCAAGAAGCACTGCCTAGATCCAAGTTACCCCCTGTAATCCATGGACCAGCTTTTAAGGGAACTTGTTGGAAACACAAATTCTTGGGGGCCCATCCTGACCTACTGAATCAAGAGTTTGAAACAGAATTATATAGATAGGACCCAGGAATCTTCTGTTTAACGAGTTCTCCAGACTTGTCCTATGCACAGTGCAGTTTGAGAAGCACTGTTCTAGCTGATATGTGGTTTGAGTATCCTCATTAGCTCTCATTACTTCTGGCTGGCTGGTGGCCTGGGGCACTTGGTCACTCTGAGGTTCCTTTCTCTCCAGGGGCTGCATCTTCTTCCCAGTTTCAAGGCTTACCTTCCCGCAGTGCAATCTTTCAGCCGCAACCTGAGAACTGTTCCTCTCCTCCCAACGTGGCACTAACCTGCTTGGGTATGCAGCAGCCTGCTCAGTCACAGCAGGTCACCATCCAAGTCCAAGAGCCTGTTGACATGCTCAGCAACATGCCAGGCACAGCTGCAGGCTCCAGTGGGCGTGGCATCTCCATCAGTCCCAGTGCCACTCAGATGCAGATGCAGCACCGTACCAACCTGATGGCCACCCTCAGCTATGGGCACCGTCCCTTGTCCAAGCAGCTGAGTGCTGACAGTGCAGAGGCTCACAGGTAAGACCGCCTAATGTCACCCAGCCATCTATGCATGGGATCCAGGTGGGAGGAAGCCCCTTAGCAGAGTGAGAGAAAAGGAGGGAAGGAGAATGGGTCTGACTAGGCTGTGCTCTTGTTTCACACTTTCTAAAATCAGGATGCTGGGTTTGGAATGAACTTGTCAGCTTTTTATTGACCCAAGGTTAAAATTCTAATGAGACTGAGGTGGAAAATGGGAAAGCTACCTTATTATTTGCTACCTTATTATTTGCTTGCAAAGAAGAAAATGGCCTATTAGAGGAATGTATAAAAATTCCAGTTCCCCTTTTCCTGAAGGGAGCATCTTGATGTTGCTTCCTTCAAGATGAGCTAGATCTATTACCCACGCAGTGCCCTCAGTCCCTTGGAGGTTACTGGACAAGCCAATAATGGAATAAATAGGGACAATGCATACATCTACCACTTCTCTGTCACACCACGGTTCTCTGTACCAGTGGGTTCTCCCTGCTGAGGAGGAGGAGAAGCTGTTCCCGGGAAGTCTAGTACTTGTTACATGGATGTCTGGTACTCCCTTTTGTGTCTGCAGCTTGAACGTGAATCGGTTCTCCCCTGCTAACTACGACCAGGCGCATTTACACCCCCATCTGTTTTCGGACCAGTCCCGGGGTTCCCCCAGCAGCTACAGCCCTTCAACAGGAGTGGGGTTCTCTCCAACCCAAGCCCTGAAAGTCCCTCCACTTGACCAATTCCCCACCTTCCCTCCCAGTGCACATCAGCAGCCGCCACACTATACCACATCGGCACTACAACAGGCCCTGCTGTCTCCCACGCCGCCAGACTATACAAGACACCAGCAGGTACCCCACATCCTTCAAGGACTGCTTTCTCCCCGGCATTCGCTCACCGGCCACTCGGACATCCGGCTGCCCCCAACAGAATTTGCACAGCTCATTAAAAGGCAGCAGCAACAACGGCAGCAGCAGCAGCAACAGCAGCAACAGCAAGAATACCAGGAACTGTTCAGGCACATGAACCAAGGAGATGCGGGGAGTCTGGCTCCCAGCCTTGGGGGACAGAGCATGACAGAGCGCCAGGCTTTATCTTATCAAAATGCTGACTCTTATCACCATCACACCAGCCCCCAGCATCTGCTACAAATCAGGGCACAGGAATGTATCTCACAGGCTTCCTCAGCCACCCCACCCCACGGGTTTGCTCACCAGCCGGCACTGATGCATTCAGAGAGCATGGAGGAGGACTGCTCGTGTGAGGGGGCCAAGGACGGCTTCCCAGACAGTAAGAGTTCAAGTACATTGACCAAAGGTTGCCATGACAGCCCTCTGCTCTTGAGTACCGGTGGACCTGGGGACCCTGAATCTTTGCTAGGAACTGTGAGTCATGCCCAAGAATTGGGGATACATCCCTATGGTCATCAGCCAACTGCTGCATTCAGTAAAAATAAGGTGCCCAGCAGAGGTAAGTGTCTCCTCACAGTGAAAGTCCTGGGCCAGTCTGCCCTAATCAGCTGACTGAGTAATGTTATCCTTTTTCAGCTAGTCTTCTGTGTTCCTAAGAAAAAAAGAATTTCTGAGCTTCAGGACCTTCTTGGGGAGAAGCATGTAGGAAGTGGTTATTGGTGCACGAGGGGTCCATTTTCAAAATCAAAGGACTATGATACAAAATTAACACTTAGTCAATAAGATAGATGATCTATTTCCCTTATTCATACCAGTTTCTTGGAATCCAGAAATTCTTGACTGCCATCCAAACAGCTAACTTTAACTTGTGCAATAGAAAAAAGTCAGACAAACATAATTTAGTGTAAATAGCGTGGGAACAAGAGTCAGAGCACCTTAATTCTGCTCTTGCAGCTATCATAAATAATGATAACTCTGTCATTTAAACCCTCTGATTCTGATTTTCCTCATCTGTGAAGAAGGTGTTGGAGGAACAATGGAGTATCTTACGGAGTATCTGTGGAGATGAAAACATGTATATATGTGTTTGTTTCTTCGTAATATTTGCATGAGAGAGAGGCACATTCAGATCATCTGAAATGTATGATTTCAGTGCATAAATGTGAGGTATTATTACTCTGGTCGTTTTATTAGTGAGCTAAATGCGGAATATTACAGCATCATAAGGGGCCCCATTATCATTTCATTTTGTACCACTTTATAATTAATGAGTGTATTCATTCTCATTCTGAAGGAGATCAGGATTACAATCAGTAAGTTATACTTAGAAAATACAGTTCCATTAGCATCATAGGATTCATCCTAGACAAAACCAGGAATCTTGCAATTTACCACTCTTCACCATTGCCATCCAAGGGAATAAAAAGCAATTTATCTGTAAACTGTACAACCCTGAGACTGAGCAGTTTCTTCCATCCTTCCCTCCCTGGAACTACCTGCATCTCCTGCCCTGTCCTTTAAAGTCAGTGCTGAAAACTCAGCTCCAAGGGGAATTCGGTCCTGCAGCACAGAGTAGTAGAGAAGGCCTTGCTGTAAAGCAGTTTCTGTGAAAAAGCCTTGGTGGTGCCAGGTTGTACTCATTATGCACTCTTAGGGGAGAATTGTTGCCTGAAATGCCAGTTCAATCCTGACCTTTTGAACAGATGGGTGTCATCCAGCTGAGAGACTGGCCCCAGTGAGATGTACTGTGTTCACTTGTGGCTGCTGTATTCTTAGTGGACATAGGAGGATGGGAGCTTTCAGAACCAGGTCATAGGTGGAATGGTTAACAGACCTGAGGGTATTTAGGATTGGGAGGAAAAACGAAGAGAAACATCATACTTGTTAGATGGAAGAAGGGATTAGATTTTTCTGGGTTCATATTATGGGGCAGAACCAAGATCAAGATAGAAGTTGCAGCAAATTTCAACTCCCTGTGGAAGACCTTTATAAGAACTCTCCAGAATAGGCTGCCTTAGCAGCCTGGGAGCTTTCTAACAGAGGTGGGATGATGGTACGGGGATGTTGTGGAAAAGATTCCCCTGCAAATGGAAGCTTCCAGCAGATTAGCACGCTATAGTTGGCATGAAAAGGAGATGAGCTCACATTTCTTTTTATTTTTTTTATTTTATTTTTATTTTTATTTTTATTTTGAGACGGAGTCTTGCTGTTACCCAGGCTGGAGTGCAGTGGCGTGATCTCAGCTCACTGCAAGCTCTGCCTCCCAGGTTCACGCCATTCTCCTGCCTCAGCCTCCAGAGTAGCTGGGACTACAGGCGCCCGCCACCACACCCGGCTAATTTTTTGTATTTTTAGTAGAGACAGGGTTTCACCATGTTAGCCAGGATGGTCTCAATCTCCTGACTTCGTGATCCACATGCCTTGGCCTCCCAAAGTGCTGGGATTACAGGTGTGAGTCACCGCGCCCGGCTGAGCTCACATTTCTATTGTGCCTTCCATGTGCCAGGCACCAAATGCTGTTCACATACGGATTCATTTAATCCTTAAAACAACCCTAGAATAACCAACTCTTATTCCCATTTACCAGTGAAACAGCGGAGGCACAGAGATTAAGTAACTTGTCCCCAAAGTCAAGAGGTAGTCAGTGGCAACTGAACGTAGGAGTACTCACACTAGCTGCCACTGACAAAAGAGATGCTTACCGAGCAAGTCCCGGGTGTGCAGGGCACTGAGGAAGGAGCATAGCTGCAGCAAACAGTGCTTCTGCCCTTCACCCCTGCCCCCGGCTGGGTTGCCATGTACTTTCAATACTTCCTGAAATGTTTTCTTCAAAAATTATTTTCTCTAGTTTACCTTCCTTCCTGTGTGACTTCTATGTATAGAAAGTCTGGAGAGCATAATTCCCCATTGTCCCCTGATTATCAGAGGACCCCTTCTTCGGCAGGCATGCTAGTCTGTTGAGTACCCACTGTTGGTGCAAGTGCTGTGGGCGCACCAGAGGAGGGAGAAATTACTTCAATCCAAGGAACAAGGTAGGTTTCCAGCAATAAGTAGCTTGTGGGTTGGGTCCTGGTGGATGAAGAAGGTTTGCCATTTGGATCTAGAGGAGAAGCAAGAGAAAAGAACAATGGGTGAGACTGTCTCAAGGAATTTTCCAAGGACAGCAGCAGGCTTGGCTGGTTTGAAGTACAGCGTACATGAAGGCATTAGTAGAAGCTAAGGACAGAGGTTTTCTAAAATGCATCGTCTAGATTCAGCTGTACCATGAAAAAAACTCAAGTTTTTTTTTTTTTTTTTTTTTTGGCAGAGTCTCACACTGTCACCCATGCTGGAGTGCAGTGGCACGATCTCGGCTCACTGCAACCTCCCCCTCCTGGGTTCAAGCGATTCTCCTGCCTCAGCCTCCTAAGTAGCTAGGATTACAGGCGTGCACTACCACAGCCGGCTAATTTTTTTTGTAGAGACGGGGTTTCACCATGTTGGCCAGGCTGGTCTTGAAGTCCTGACTTCAAGTGATCGAACCACCTCGGCCTCACAAAGTGCTGGGATTACAGGCATGAGTCACCATGCCTGGCTTTCAAGTTTCTTTTAAAAACTTCAGAGCTTACATTTTTGCTTTACCGAAAAAGTCATCAGATAATTTGCTGTTCACGTCTGTCACAAAAGGCTTATAATGCTGTGCCCCCACCACTCTGCAGGCAAGTGGGGGAGCTCACTCTTCTCAACCTTTTTGGCCAGGAAGGAATGTCTGCTGTTTCTTTTAATGGTCCCTCCATCTCAACTGTGTTGCACAAGACTCTAGTGTAGGTGCTGTGAGAATGCAGAGATGAAAGGATAAAGAACCTGTCCTCAGGGAGCTTCTACTGTACTAGGGGATGTAAAACAAGCTCATAAACAGCTTTGCTATGAAGTGCTAGGTACTAAGTGCTACAAGAAGTATCACTAAGAAGAGCAGAGCTAGTGTGATCTTCTTAGCATTTCTTAAGGGTAGATGAACAGGGATTGTTGGTGTTATTTAGTTACTTTTTGAGTCAGGGTCTTGCTCTGTCACCTAGGCTAGAGTGCAGTGGTGCAACCACGGTTCACTGCAGCCTCGACCTCTTGGGCTCAAGCAATCCTCCCACCTCAACCTCCAGAGCAACTGGGACTACAGGCGCGTGCCACTACACCCAGCTAATTTTGTTTTCCTTTGGTATAGATAGGGTCTTGCTATGTTGCCGGGGCTGATCTTGAACTCGTGGGCTCAAACAATCCTCGCTTCTTGGCCTCCCAAAATGCTGGGATTACAGGCACGAGCCACCACACCCAGCCATGTTGGTATTAGTAAAGGAAAATTAGATGCCATCATATCAGTGTCCATGGTTACCTATTTCCTTGATGGCGATTTGCCACCAGCCAGTATGAGGCCAGGCACTGTGAGAGCACTGAGCAGGCAGCATGCCAAAGGTTTCTTTCCCATTTGTAGAAGTGTCAGGATTTCACATGCCCCATGCTGTCTGTAATCTCCCTGCCTGCCACCCTAGAAGGAAAAATAAGGTTTGTCTTTCTTCTATAGTGGTACACACACTTGATCTTTTTGACTTTGCAAATAAATACAGCAGCATAACCAATCTACACCGTGAGATTACCAACTGGAACTCACAAAGAAAACCACATCCTCTTCTCTGAGCTCAGTCAGCCTCAGCATTATTACTCAGGCCTCATAGAGCAGTAAAATGCTGACAGAGTGGGAGAGGTTACCCCAGAACCTTTAAGGGGAGTATGCAGGCACGTCATTGCTCCCATTTTCTCTCAAAACCCAGTAAGTGAGTAAGGACGAGTCAACATTGACAGATTCAATAGAGAATTGTGCAAGTTGCCTCAAAGTTCCCCGGGAAGGTGGGTGGTGTGCATTGTGTCCGTTTGTGCATTTTTCCCCTTGTGTGATCGGACGATCATCCTACCTCTGCACTCTCTTACCTTTAGTTTGATAAATATTCAAGCATGTAGCTCTTGGGAACCGTCTTTCCTCCATGACTTTGGTAGCTGCTGAATTGGCATAAAGGGTTGCCAAAGATTTGATCCTAAATCTCATGTTCCTTGGGCAGTGGGTTAGTCTGTTTATACCCCCCAAAATGGTCGATAGGGTCTCATTTATAGAGTGTCACAAAGGACTTCTAGACTCAGGGTCAGCATTCTTACCAAAAATCAGACTTGACTTATTTGGTCTTTTACAGTTGATTAAAGACTCTTTCACATGTGTTGTCTTTTTGAGCCCCCAAACAACCCTCATTTTTGAGATCAGGAACCTTGAGGAGAAGCTGAAAGATTTGCCAACACTTTGCTGGTGAGGGAGCTGGGTCCTGACTTCAAGTTTTCTGATCCCCTGGTCATGTATTTTTTCCTTTACGCCTCCTTGCCCACTCTGCACCCTCCAAGCACAGCTGCCAAATGAAAGATGCTAGCCCTTCCAGGTCTTTGACCTACTGATGATACTGAAACTTGAGCAGACAGAGCCATGGAGTATCCCCTGACTCCTATTAATACTCTTTTTCATCTGGCTTTTAACTGACATTTGTCTGTCCTGAATCAGAGGCTTCTCCTGGAAATTAAAGTTTCCCCTAGTCATTTGTTCATTTACATATGGGTAAATTGTCCCTCGTAATTCTGTAAGCAGGGTTCTGTGATTAAATCGATTTCCTTGTTTGTTTTTGTCAGCTGACTCAGTATGCCCTTATGCACTCAGAAATAACATCTCTAAACTGAATATAAATCATGCCAGACTTTATTGAGCCTTTACAGTGTAGTAACCTCTATGAAGCACTCTGCACCCATGGAGTCAGTCCTGTTGTACAGATAACTAAGACCCAGCAAAGCAAGATAACTTGCCCGAGCTCCTGCTCCTCAGGAAGCAGCGAAGCCAGGATTCACGGCCAACTCGTCCTGACCCCAGAGCTTGTGCTTATGACCCTGGTGCTCAACTGCAGCTTGGCTGAGGGGTGAGCTCTGGGCTGAGAGTCAGGAAGGCCCCCACATGATTTGTCAGGTGGTTGCTTGCTCTGTCTTGGTGCCTATAGGCATCAGACCTGAAGGCGGGGAAGACCGCAGACAAGGCAGAACCCAAAGGAGGGTGGGTGTTTTGGTTTGCAGAGGCCCCATTCTCAGGGATAAAAACAAGTTCTGAGAGAGGGAAGGAAAAGAGCCTTAAAAGACACAGCAAACAAACCAAAACACTGAGGCCTCCAGAAGAGGCAGGAAGGCTCCAACCAGGACTATATACATTTTGTTAGCTTTGCCGTTTCCTCATGGTTAGTAATGATGTTTTAAAAATCTTTAAACAGGAGAGCGCTCATGTTTGTCCTTGCGGAGAGCAAAGAGGTGCAACTGATGAGATTTGCATCCAACTATATAATCAGGCTTAGAGGAAAAAAGCACCCCAAGGAATTGAGTGGATGATGTTAGTTATCAAAGAAGACAATATAGGTTTTTGAAAAAGTAAGAAGCGGCTGCTCGCGTTGCTTCTTGGCAAAGCAGACAGAATCACCATTTCCTCACTCCCACGCAACCATGTTGCACCACTTCCTGCCAGTGGTTTTTGGTTGGCCCTGGTGCCAGCATGCAAGCAGTGCCCACTGAGAGGAATTGGGCAGAGTGGGTAGGACGGGCGGGCTAATCCCACAGAGCAAGTCATGGTGTAGGTTTTCTTTTACCTTCTCTCTGCTGGCTTTTAGCTTTCTGTAGCAAAACAGTTGGCTTCTGGCTGTTCCTTTTACCTCTTTGCTCAGAGAACTTTCAAAAGATTTCTCACTTGCCATCACCTTTGGTAGTTGGGAAGCTCCCTCCTCTAATTTTTCTCCAGAATGTCTTGCATTACTCCCCTCCCTTTCCATCCTGCCTCTGCCCCTAAGTCCGAGCCTAACCTTAATCATTATAGAAAACCATTTAAATACAGAGACCTGAAATCCTTTACCTGACATTCAAGAAGTATGCTTTACTTTCATTATTCAAATAGATCATTGGAATGGCACAGTTAGCATTACAGCTGTGTTTGCTATTAAGAGTTTTTTTTTTAAACTTAGTCCCACCAAGAGTCAGTTCATCCAAGATAAGCTCAATAGTTTCCAAGAAGCTTTAACTCAGAAAACCAACCAAGCAAACACAACTTATTTTCAAGTCCCAGGCTTTTAAAGACTGAAGACAAAAGTGCTACCAGGAGGATCCTGTCAACATAGGTGTGGCTTTGATAGTCTTCTTGACTATCCTTGATCAAGAAGAAATATTCATTCCTCTTTCTCTCCAATTCTAGTCCATAGAGTTGTATGCTCTGACAGGATAGTCATATTAAGAGAGCATTTATTTTTATTATTCTTTTTTGAGATAGAGTCTCACTCTGTTGCCCAGGCTGGAGTGCAGTGGCATGGCCTTGGCTCACTGCAATCTCTGCCTTCTGAGTTCAAGCAATTCTCCTGCCTTAGCCTCCTGAGTAGCTGGGACTACAGGTGCACGCCACCACACCTGGCTAATTTTTGTATTTTTAGTAGAGGCGGAGTTTCGCCATGTTGGCCAGGCTGGTCTCGAACTCCTCACCTCAGGTGATCCACCCGCCCCGGCCTCCCAAAGTGCTGGGATTACACGCGTCCAGCCTAAAGAGCATTTACTGACATCAGTGAAAGAGATCATAATACTGGGTATAGGACAATATTCTAGAACACTGAAGGTTCACAGACATACATGAGGTATAGTTCTTGCCTGCAAAGAATTTATAGTCTAATGTGAATGATTAAGTACATAATTGAACATGGTACCCAGGATAATGTTAGAGCAATCAGAGACAAAGTCTTTTGAAGTTTAAAGGAAGAGATGATCTATTTCTGTTTGAAAGGAAAAGTTTAATAAAGACAATAGCATTTGATATGGACATAGAATGATGAGTTGCTTTGGATTGGCAGGAATGAAGGCAGAAGAATCAGTTATTTGCAGATAGAAGGAACAGTGAGGGCAAATGCATAGAATTGTGCATAGATGGGGAACAGTTAAGTGGTCCCATTTGACTAGAGCTTAGAATGTATGGAGAGGGGAATATGAGGCACTGATTGGAAGATAGCCCGGGGCAGTGTTGTAAAATGAAAGTGAATGGACTACAGAACGGTTGGTCTTTGTAGGATAGTAGTAGGGGGTTGGTTATGAGGCTAGCGTAATAATCCAGGCAAGAGATAATCAGGTTTCCACGAGATTGGCAACAAAGGGACTGAAGTGACCAGCATTGCAGAGGTAGATTCAGCACCAGGAGTGAGGAATCAATAGTGGCCCCAAGAGCGTATGCCTGGAAGATTTGGAAAATGAGGCATCAAAACGACAATGTCTGAAGGAGTAGCAGGTTATGGGGGAAGTTGATGGGTTTGGAATTGGACATGGTAAGTGTTACATGCTAGTTAGATATCCAGGGAAAGATGCCTAGTAAGTAGCTGGAAGTATGGATCTGGGGCTTAAAGGAGCACTTCAGTAATTCTTTACATAAAGGCAGTACAGCCATGAAAATAGATGATGTTGCCAAAGTAAGTGTGGGGAGAGAGAAGATCTAGGACAAAAATGTGGAGAGTACTTGCTTAGGAAGGGTGGAGGGGCCATTGAAGGAGTCAGAAGCAGCAGTTAGAGAAGTAGAAAGAGGAGAGGAGCAGCGTGGTACACTGAGGTCACCGGGGAAGGAGAGAGGACGCAGCCAGCCACAGAACAAATGCATCCTCTAGGGCTAGAGGGTCCTGAAAGCTCCAAGAGTAATTCTCATGTGCATTTAGGTTTGGGAATAGATCACTGTTAATTCAACAGAGAAATGAAAGAAGAGAAGGTTCAGTGGGGTCCAGCCATGCCCTGTTAACGTGGAATTTTTTTCCTAAGGGTGTGGTCCCCTCCCCTACAGCTCATCTTTTGGAGGGCTGGTCCAGGCTCCTCTAAGCCATAACACTGGCTGAGGATTAGCGGTTAGTGTACATGATCTTCTCAGCCTTGCGCGTTGTCCCTTGCAAGACATTGCTTGGATGGGAGTTTCCAGTGCTGGGAGAAGTTCCGCCCCACTGACTCTATTCTGCTGTGTCTCCTCAGAGCCTGTCATAGGGAACTGCATGGATCGAAGTTCTCCAGGACAAGCAGCGGAGCTGCCGGATCACAATGGGCTCGGGTACCCAGCACGCCCCTCCGTCCATGAGCACCACAGGCCCCGGACCCTCCAGAGACACCACACGATCCAGAACAGCGACGATGCTTATGTATGTTGGTCCCTCCTGCTGCACAGAGGTGGATCCTCCCCGTCCCGGCCTTGAAACGTAGCATAATGATGTGGGGTAGCCTCTCTTGGCCGCTCTCCTCAGTCAGCATCCAGCCTTTCTGGAAACTGTGGGGAGCATTTCTTTTTTTTTTTTTGAGACTCTGCCTCAAAAAAAATAAATAAAATTCAGTTCCTCAGTCACACTTTATTTTTTATTACTATTTTTTTTTTTTTTTTTTTTTTGGAGACGGAGTCTCGCTCTGTCTTGGCTCACTGCAAGCTCCGCCTCCCGGGTTCACGCCATTCTCCTGCCTCAGCCTCTCCGAGTAGCTGGGACTACAGGCACCCGCCACCACGCCCGGCTAATTTTTTGTATTTTTAGTAGAGACGGGGTTTCACCGTGGTCTTGATCTCCTGACCTCGTGATCCGCCCGCCTCGGCCTCCCAAAGTGCTGGGATTACAAGCGTAAGCCACCGTGCCCAGCCTATTACTATTATTATTTTTTTGAGACAGAGTCTTGCTCTGTCGCCCAGGCTGGAGTGCAGTGGCGCGATCTCGGCTCACTGCAAGCTCCGCCTCCCGGGTTCAAGCCATTCTCCTGCCTCAACCTCCCGAGTAGCTGGGACTACAGGCGCCTGCCACCACGCCCAGCTTATTTTTTGTATTTTTAGTAGAGACGGGGTTTCACCGTGTTAGCCAGGATGGTCTCGATCTCCTGACCTTGTGATCCACCCACCTCGGCCTCCCAAAGTGCTGGGATTACAGGTGTGAGCCACCGCGCCCAGCCCAGTCACACTTTAAGTGCTCAGTAGCCACTTGTGGCTACTGGTTACCATATTGGACAGGACAGAGAACATTTCCATCACTGCAGAGCGTGACTGGACGGTGCTGTCCTAAGACAGAGTCCCAGTGGAGATGGGGATAGGTCAGAAATCTGGTTTTAGAAGGCCATGTAGGTGTCAAGATGTCACCACCAGCTGAGATTTGCCGACCCTCAGCCCCTGCACTGGGGAAAGCCAAGCAGCTTCCCACACTGTCGCTGTGGAGCGCCCCCTTTGGGTGGTGCTGTAGAGGAAGGAGGCTGAAGTGGGGCCCCAGGCTGTGTTTTGCCTGGGCTCCTTCAGAAGGACCAGCTGTCTCTAGGGGTTGCCTGAGGGTGGTGCATTGTCTGGTGTGCTTATTTCGTCTCTTAACTGTTTTCTGCAGGTACAGCTGGATAACTTGCCAGGAATGAGTCTCGTGGCTGGGAAAGCACTTAGCTCTGCCCGGATGTCAGATGCAGTTCTCAGTCAGTCTTCGCTCATGGGCAGCCAGCAGTTTCAGGATGGGGAAGATGAGGGTGAGGAGCCTTATGCATGGGGCACTCCAGAGAAGTTCCTGGAGGGTCCTCCCTCCATCTTCCGTGACTGCTCCTCTCTTCCATAGGAAGAGCTCATGGGGAGGTAGAGCCACAGCATCCCACAGGTTCTGGACACAGCCCCTTTCCCCATTGGTCTTCCCTGAGTGCGGGTGTGTAAAGGAGGTGTGGCTTCTGGCCAGATGGCACAGGGCTCTCCTATTCCTGTCTCTCATCTCTGGGATGATATGCCTTCAATCACTTTTTCCTGTTCTGCTTAGAGGGCATCAGGTCCTAATGGCACATTTCTACCTCTCCTTGGAGCCAGTCCAGGGAGGGTGTCATAACAAATAATAGGCGTAAGCCTTGGGCGGGGCAGGTCTGCCATCAGTCCCAAGGCTGTCCTTTTCAGGCTCTGCAGGCGAGGCACTTGGCCTTCTGGACCCCGAGATCCTCATCTGTAAAGTGGCAAAAACGATAGAGCCTTTATCCTACATTGTGCCCTGAGGGCTGGCTGGCTTAGTGAGTATCAAGTGCTTAGCACAATGTCTGGAACACAGACAGTGCCCAGGAATGGGTGCCTGCAGGCAGTAAAATTATTCTCCCTTTCACCCTTTAAGAGGTGATCCTTTCTGAAGGAGTCCTCTCTATCTTCTCTCACACTACAGTAGTTGATCTTACCTAAGGATGGGAAAGGGTAAAGGAAAAGGGAAAAAAATGGAACAGGCAGAGGAGAATACAGGAAGAATCTTGGCCCCTGCTCATCGTCACTCAACACCTTGAGGGCCTGCTGTGAGCTAGGATTCAGGGCTGGGAGTCAGGCTGTGGGATGCTCAGACAGGTTGCCTTCGATTCCTCCTCTGTCTCCCCCTTGCTCTCCTAGCCCCCCAGTTCCCTGCCAACCTCATACATTCTTTTTGGTCTTGCAGAATGTGGGGCAAGCCTGGGAGGTCATGAGCACCCAGACCTGAGTGATGGCAGCCAGCATTTAAACTCCTCTTGCTATCCATCTACGTGTATTACAGACATTCTGCTCAGCTACAAGCACCCTGAAGTCTCCTTCAGCATGGAGCAGGCAGGCGTGTAACAAGAAACAGAGAGTGAGTGTCACCCTGGCCAGGGCCAAACCAGCCCTGTGGCCCAGTGCCCGCTCCTGATCCCATCAGGAGCTTCAGCCCATGTGTTGTGGTGGCCAGTGCAGTCGACAGTACCACGCCTCCCCTCATGGCTTTCACAGTTTCTTGCTTTTCATTAACGACCCTGCTAGTTTTAGGGCGCGAGGTAGGGGTGGGGGTGTGCAGAAGAAATGCTAAACACAGTCTCTTGGTTCGGTTATGGGAATAAGACACAAGACCCGCCGTGTGTTATAGGTGCTCTAGCCTTCATAGAGACGACTCCAGAGGATAGAGGTGACCTCTGGCCAGCGTAATGAGGAAAGGAGGAAGTCCTTAAACTCAGGCCTAAAAGACAAAACCTGGTAGGAAAATATGTCCAGCTACATTTTTTAAGGCCATACAGAAGCAAGTGGCAGGATATTCCAGACTAGGGAAATGTGTGATGAGAGGCCTGTGGTAGAAAGAATGGGGAAATTGGCTTGTTTGGCGGGAGTAATGCAAAGAGTACACAGCAGGCACCATTGGTTGTATCTGGAAAATCCTTGACAGAAGAGGCCTGATGAAAGGGAAGCCACTTGGCAAATCCACATCAGAGCCTCAGTATGGCAAGCTGCCTCAACACCTGAGGGAAAGTAAACCCGCTGCATTTTTTAAAAGGTTTTAAATGGAATATTTGAGTCTTTCTCTTTTCAAACTAATTCTCCTCTGTGTCTGCTTTATTCCAGGTTTTGTGTACAGCTTGGGAATGAAAAGGTTGATTGTAAACCCACAGTATCTAGCAGCATTGCGCCAAATTGCCCTTGTGTTTCTCTCCACCCAAAATATCACAGCTGCTTTCCTCACATTTGGTTCATCTGTGTGCTGTTCTTTTGGGTTCGGAGAAGGTTTTGCCATGTTTGCTTGTATGACCAAGTCACCAAGGAAATAAACAGGAAGGAAATCCATGTTCTCCATCTTTTGTGAAAGTATATTTGAATTGGTGGTGTTTTGTTTTGTTTTTGGTATGTTTTCTTCCGGAAGTGATTTACTTTTTTTTTTTCTTCCTTTCTTTTTTTTCTTTCGTTCCTTTTTTGAAACAGGAGAGCAAAGCAGTTAGAGTTCAGAGGCCAGGGGCCTCAGGGCCACTCCCTCCCTAGTCTTCATCAGCAGAGCACCCTCCATCCCCCTGCATTGCTCTTCTGTGAAAGCAAATACTAAAGGATGCCATCCTCTGGAATCCTAATGGCAGGCAAAGGGAGAGAGGAAGGGTGACGGCTTCTGGCACTTAGAAAACAAAAAGAACAAAAAAAGAGAAACCCCCAAGCCTGGAACCCAGAGAGGTCTTTACTGCTGGGATCCACGGAAAACATGTCTGTCCCAGCCAGGATCATATGAAGAGTTTGGCACGGAGGCTGAGAATGACCTGGCATAGATGGTTTGCCAGTTAGAATGTCTCAGTTTGAGCCTTTGCTTTTGGTGGATAACTCAGCTCCCCTCTTGTAACCTGGAAAGTTGGTTGCCTTTATCATCCTGCTGGTTTTATCCATGGACTGAACACCCAACAGCAGTGCACTATGCTTTCTGTGGCATCTTTCATTCTCATTTTATATTGTGCTATAAAAAAGATTGTTTCTCCATATATATATTATATATGTGTGTATATATATAATATATATATTATATATGTGTGTATATATATTTTATATATATATTATATATATATACATATATATTATATATATATATATATGCTCTCCCCTTTCAGCCTCTTTGTCACAGGGAAGAAGTGTAGGAGGTTGCCTTGGGCCCTGCCTCTCTCCTAACCTCCTCTTCCCCACTGGGCACCCTCAGCCCCTATATTTTAATTCTTGATCATGTAGAAATTGTTTTTGGTAAATGTTGATATTATTGTTATTATCATTATTAATAAAGAGAAAAGGAATTTTTGTTTAAATGAGAAATGTTTAACCAGATTCTGTTCTATTTGAATTGTGACTTGCACCTTTTGTTCAAAGTATTTCCTTTAGGCATTGTAATTGTGAACAGCTCTTACTTGTGCCAGTGACAGATGCAGTGGTCTCCTTTCCCCAGTTGAAGCAGTGCATACGCAATAGCTATTGTTTGTGTTATCTTTATTTCTCTTCATTGTTAGAAACCAAAGTCTTCTCTGCTGGCTGGGGCTGAGAGAGGGTCTGGGTTATCTCCTTCTGATCTTCAAAACAAGAGAGAGACCTTGAATACACTGACTCTCCACCCTTTCTCTTTCTGGGAAAGGAGAGCAAGAGGTCCCGAGTCCCCTCCTAGTCTTTCATCCTGAATTTGCACAGAGGAAAGCGGGTGCCCGGCATGGCCATCCTGATGTTGCTGGCGGGATCCCCATGCACCTTGTCCTTCTCCACTGATACTGGCAGCTCAGCTCCTGGACCCAATATCCCTTGAGTGGAATTCTGCATTGCAAGAGCCCTTCCTGGGAGCTGTCCCATGTTTCCATGGTCCCCAGTCTCCCCTCCACTTGGTGGGGTCACCAACTACTCACCAGAAGGGGGCTTACCAAGAAAGCCCTAAAAGCTGTTGACTTATCTGCGCTTGTTCCAACTCTTATGCCCCCAACCTGCCCTACCACCACCACGCGCTCAGCCTGATCTGTTTACATGGTACTGTATGTATGGGAGAGCAGACTGCACCCTCCAGCAACACCAGATGAAAGCCAGTGAGCCTACTAACCGTGCCATCTTGCAAACTACACTTTAAAAAAAACTCATTGCTTTGTATTGTAGTAACCAATATGCGCAGTATATGTTGAATGTATATGAACATACTTTCCTATTTCTGTTCTTTGAAAATGTCAGAAATATTTTTTTCTTTCTCATTTTATGTTGAACTAAAAAGGATTAAAAAAAAAATCTCCAGACTCAAGTTGCTAAGAACTTTTGTCCTGCCTTTTGTCCTTCCTTTCGTGAGGCACTTACTTACAACTTGGTTACTTAGTTGGACAGCAGGAACTTGTGTAGATAGGAGCCTGATTGTGTTCTTAGGCTGATAGATTATTTGCCTGTGGTTCGGAGTCTAGTTGGAAGAAGCCTCAGGTAGGTGGGAGCTGGAGCAGCGGAGGCTGGAGAGGTCTCCCAGGCTAAGGGTGGGGCTTTGAGTGATTCATGATCTCATCTCACCTTTATGAAACTCGCATTCTCTAGAAGCCTGAACTCTGCTTCACACTCTGTCCCTGGGCACCCAGCTCGGACTCTGCCCTGTCAGAAGGGAGCATTTGAATTTGCTGGGCCAGGTGGAAAACAGCTTCCTTGAAAGGGCACTTTTGAAGAGTACAGGGAAGGATCCTTTAAGAGTGGACACAGGCTGGACCCTTCATGACGTGACCCCCACTGGCCGAGTGAAAGGATAGCCAAATAAGTATTTGGAAAGAAAGGGAGGGGCCTGGCATGGCTCACGCCTGTAAATCCAGCACTTCTGGAGGCCGAGGCGGGTGGATCATCTGAGTTCAGGAGTTGAGAGACCAGCCTGGCCAATGTGGCGAAACCCCATCTCTACTAAAAATACAAAAATTAGCCAGGTGTGGTGGTGGGTGCCTGTAGTCCCTGCTACTCAGGAGGCTGAGGCAGGAGAATGGCTTGAACCCAGGAGGCAGAGGTTGCTGCAGCAAGCCAAGATTGCACCACTGCACTCCAGCCTGGGTGACAGCGGGTTACTGCATCTCAAACAAAACAAAATAAAACAAAAAAGGCGGAGCGGGGGTGGAATTTTCCTATAGTTTTCTCCTTTATCCACACCTGAACTCCAAAGGGCAGGATAGAGTTTCCAGCAAGTTTCCAGGCACAACTAAGAGACAGGTGGTTGAAGGTCTTCTATGAAGAAAGCTTACTGAAGCTGGAAACACCATCTGAGTTCACAGAAGGAAGAATGAGAGGAGGGAATTTAGAAAGCCTTCCAAGCTGGGCATGGTAGCATGCGCCTGTAATCCCAGCTGCTCAGGAGGCTGAGGCAGGAGAATTATGTAAGCCCAGGAGTTCGAGTCCAGCCTGGGCAGCATAGCAAGACCCCCACCGCTACAAAAAATAACCGGGCTTGGTGGCACATGCCTGTAGTCCCAGCTGCTCAGGAGGCTGAGGCTGAAGGGTCATGTGAGCCCAGGAGTTTGAGGCTGCAGTGAGCCATGATCGCACCACTGCACTCCTGCAAAGAGAAAAGAAAGATTTCAAGTCCATGGGGGTGGCTAGACAGTTGCTGCAGGGCCATTTAGTTTAGAGAAGAAAAGAGCCTTCTCAAGAAGGCTAAAACTCCTCTGAGTCTGTATACGCTCTCATGCAAGACTAGGTGAGTCTCTAGAACCAAACAGTGATAATACCCAGATGCCTTCCAGCAAACTGTAGCACCTGTTGCAATAGGTGCCACTCCCTCCTAAAATCAGCCAGGGTGCCTTTGGACCAGAGGTAGGGTGAGCTTTTGTAGGAAGCAGGGCACTGGCTCCTGGATACAGACTGGAGAGCTTAGCTCCAGAAAACAGGAGCCGTGTTGACAGAAAACTGCGCTCTACACAGTTTTCTTTCTGACTTTGTGCCAGCCCCCACCCCACACCAACTGCAAAGGTCAAGAATTCAGAGGGCTACTGTGCTTCCCTCCTGCTGATCAAAGATGAGCTCTGTCCTGGCCTCAGTCTTTTCTAAGCAGGAGGGCAGGAGAGAATCTTGCATAGTTGGCTACAGTGCCCCACCCAAGGGTCTAACTTGGGGCTCTATCACAACAGCTGCAGCAAAATTGCCAAATAGGAAATACTGCGGGTGGGGGTCCTGTCTCCCCTGCTCAGTCACCACCTCCCCTCCCTATCTCTCATTCTGGCTCACACCACGTGCTCCCAGAAGAAATGTTCTGAGCAGGGGCTGGTATGAGACTGCCTCCCCTCCCAGGACCCACTCCTCCCTATGACCAGGCTGGTGACCCTCCCTCTAGGGTGCCAAGTGCCATTCACTGAGCAGATGTTTGGCAGGTGTCTGTTATGTGCCAGACCTAGCAGGGCACAGAGTCCTCCCGATACAGACGGACCAGTATGTTTGGACATAAATTGTGAAAGGAGTTGCTAATCTTTCTGTGCAAAATCCACTCGCAGTCGCTGTCAACACTCCCACACACACGTCAGGGCATCCAGGGCCAGGACTTGGTAACCCTGTTTGGGAGCAGTCGCTCTGGAGACTCCCAAGATGAGGGAAAGAAATGGGTGGAAACAGGGGCCTGCATTGTGGGCCCCGCAGCCACTAAACAGTCCAACCCATGGCCACTGAGCGCCTTGAACAATGCCTGGCTGGACCCTGAGTCTGAGTGTGTCATCAACCCAGTTTGTTGTTGTTGTTGTTATGAATTTTTCCATCAGCTCTGTCCAGAAAGACTTCCTGCCTTTCCACAATATTAGTAAAGGGGACTTGGACTAGTTTAAGCCAAATACCTTGCAATAAAATGGAGTAGCCACGCTGGTGAATAAGTATATTTAGAAAAGGAAACTGCCTGCTTGGTAAGATGCAGTTCAACAGCACCCCCTATCCTGATGCCTCGCAGTCCCCAAGTCAGGAAACTGAGAAGTCCCTGATCAGACTGTGAAGGCTGCAGGCTCCGCAAGGGTGCAAGGCCACCCTCAAAGAACTAGAAGTCAGGCCTCCCGATTCCCACCCCTGCCAGCGCTAAATAGTAACCGCTGAAGGATGCAGGGCAGCTGTGAGCTGCAGTTTTCCCACAGGCAAAAATCACAAGGGTAAAATCTGGCCTCCAGCCTTATAGGGACATTCTAAGTTGTGAAAGTGTTTTGGCCACTAAAGAACTGTGCAAATGTTAAATACTAGGTTTAGCCATAACAGTCATTTTAGTAACAAACCAAAGAGAAGGGTGAAACACTGGCAAGTATCTTGGAGTCCAACCAGTAAGCTTCTGAGATTCCCCCATGTGCTGACTGGGACAAACTCTACCCCCCAAAAGAAAAGACACTCTCTTGGCCCGAGACACCTCCTCGGTCTCCATGTCCCAGCAGGGGACCAGCCACCTTCCCACTTTCTAAAGCTACAGACAGCTGGGATGGCTAAGTAGGCAGCCCAGGCTGACGGCTCACCAAGGCCACCTCCCTGTCTACATAGTCCCACAGACATCTGGGGCCACTTCAGTCCTAAAAAAAGATGTCCCATATCTCAGCAACTGCAAGTCAAGGTCAAGCAGAGAAATGTGGGATTGCTGCCTTCATGCCTGCTGCAGAAGCTGAGGTCTCAGATCTGATAAAGCAAGTGTAGTGGGAATAAGGGAATACATTACGAGAAACTGGGATTTGAGAAAACAGAATAGTTACTGTTTACCAAGTGCTAGGTACCTTTCTAACAGTTTTGCATATATGTTCAAATTTCATCTTAAAACGATACAAATATATTGTCTTACAGTTATGGAGGACAGAAGTCCAAAATGGGTCACATTGGGCTAAAATCATGGCGGCAGCAGAGCTGTACTCCTTCTGGAGGCTGCAGGGAAAAATCCTTTGCCTTCTCCAGCTTCTAGGGAAGGGTTGCCTATGTCCCTCAGCTCGCGGCCCCCTTCCAGCAGTCACGTGAGTCTGACCTCTGCTGCCATCCTCACATCTCCTTCTCTGACTCTGAGGCCACTGCCTCCCTCTTGTATAATTAAGGACCCCTGCGATGACAATGGGCCCACCTGGAGAATCCAGGCCAACTACCCCATCTCCAGGTCCTTAATCACACTAGCAAAATCTTTTTTTGCCATGGAAGGTAGCAAAGCCACAGGTTCCAGGGATGAGGATGTGGACATCTTTGGGTAGCGTTATTCTGCTTGCCACACAGTAACCCTTGCCATAACTCAGGGCGATGGCATATTCTATCATTATCTTCAATCAGAAACTGATGTGTGGGGAGGTGATGTATCATAACTCATCCAGGGTCAGGCAGCTGGATTTGAACCTGCCTGACCCTTAGATTTGAGGTTTTCTGGCTCCAGAATCTTCTCTGAAGTGAAAGGCATGAGGCTGACCACTCCCTGACCTGGTAAACAGAGATGTCAGGCTGGTTTCTAGTGTTAGGGAGTTTCCTGGGGTGATGGTAAAGGGTACATTTCTGCCCTGCATCCCAAGTCCACAGACTGGGTTCTAGGTCCAGCCTTGCTTCTAACTCCCTGAGAGATGACAGCCTTTGGGCAAAGTCCCTCCATGCTCTTCAGTCTCTTCATCTGTGAGATGGTGGCGTGGGGAGAGGCTGGAGTGATCTCACAGTTCCTCTCAGCCTGCATCACAGGCTGTAGGACTCAGGTCCTATCAAAAACCTGCTGGGGGAGGTCTGGGCCTTCCAGGAGAAACCTGAGGAGATGGTGCTGCAAACACCAACGGACACACAGCACTTTACATTCACAGGCTGCTTCAGGAGCCTCCAACAACCCTGACCATTCTTGCCCCATTTTGCAGATAGAAAACCGAGGCTCAGAGAGATTACATAACTTGCCCACGATCTTCCTCCAGCAAGATGGAGGCCAAGTGAAATGAGAAAGCAGGTCTCCTGCCACTTCCTTTGCCCAAAGGTCTTCTCCCCACACCAGGGCTTCCCAAGGGCTGAGATCCAGTTGCACCTGTGCGTGATCAAATGTAAGTGTGAACAATGCAAAGGGAGACGTCTTCACTCTAAGGGGCTTCAATTCTGTAATGTAATTCTGAGATTATGCCCTTTTTTCGTTAAAGTCTTTCCTTTTTGAAGTGATGGTCACTGTAGATGGTGAGGGTTTTTTGGAGGCGGACAATATCTCTTTACATGACAAAATTAAAAGTTGGCAGCTCCGAATTGGTCTCTAGAGTGTTTTGAAATGCAAGGGGTCTCCGAAACCTCAGTCTGGGAGCCACAGAGCGCTCTCCCCTCTCCGCAGTTTTACCAGTTTGGGAGGCTTGGAGAGAGGCCTGGAGGACCTGCTGGGGACCAAAGAAGCGCACTGGTGGGAGGACGGGGCAGGGGAAGGGGGAGAGGAGTGAAGTAGTCTCCCTGGAATGCTGGGTGGTGGGGGAGGAGGTCTCCTCGGTGGCAGAGTCCCAGCGTCCCTCCCCTCCCCTCCTCTGCCAACACAATGGACAATGGCAACCACCCACACACTCCCATGGAGCGGAAGGGGATGAGTGCAGGGAACCCCAACCCCACCCTGGGGACCTGCAAGCCTGCAGACACTCCCCTTCCGCCCCCACTGAACCCTTGACCCCTGCCCTGCAGCCCCCGCAGCTTGCTGTTTGCCCACTCTATTTGCCCAGCCCCAGGGACAGAGCTGATCCTTGAACTCTTAAGTTCCACATTGCCAGGACCAGTGAGCAGCAACAGGGCCGGGGCTGGGCTTATCTGCCTCCCAGCCCAGCCCCTGGCTGGAGACATAAATAGGCCCTGCAAGAGCTGGCTGCTTAGAGACTGTGAGAAGGAGGTGAGTCCTGCTGCCTGCCCCGGTGACTCTGGCTCCCCAGCTCGAGGTTCAGGCTGTGCCCCAGCCCGGGCCTCTGGGTACCTGAGGTCTTCTCCCGCTCTGTGCCCTTTTCCTCACCTGGCTGCAATGAGTGGGGGAGCACGGGGCTTCTGCATGCTAGAGGCCCCCCACTCAGCCAGGCCCTTCTTCTCCTCCAGGTCCCCCACGGCCCTTCAGGATGAAAGCTGTGGTGCTCACCTTGGCCGTGCTCTTCCTGACGGGTAGGTGTCCCCCGGCCTAGGGAGCCAACCATCGGGGGGCTTTCTCCCTAAACCCCTGTGGCCCACCCTCCTGGGCAGAGGCAGCAGGTTTCTCACTGGCCCCCTCTCCCCCACCTCCAAGCTTGGCCTTTCTGCTCAGATCTCAGCCCACGGGTGGCCTGATCTGGGTCTCCCCTCCCACCTTCAGGGAGCCAGGCTCGGCATTTCTGGCAGCAAGATGAACCCCCCCAGAGCCCCTGGGATCGAGTGAAGGACCTGGCCGCTGTGTACGTGGATGCACTCAAAGACAGCGGCAGAGACTATGTGTCCCAGTTTGAAGGCTCCGCCTTGGGAAAACAGCTAAAGTAAGGACCCAGCCTGGGGTTGAGGGCAGGGGCAGGGGGCAGAGGCCTGTGGGAAGATGTTGAAGCTAGACTGGCCAAGTCCTCACCTAATATCTGATGAGCTGGGCCCCACAGATGGTCTGGATGGAGAAACCAGAATGGGATCCCCAGGCAGGGTCACAGCCCATGCCCCCTGCAAAGGACAGACCAGGGCTGCCCGATCCGTGGTCACAGTGCCACGTTGTGCCTGCAAGTGTGGCAGGCCCCTTTCCCTTCTTCACCACCTCCTGTGCTCCTGCCCAGCAAGACTGTGGGCTGTCTTCGGAGAGGAGAATGCGCTGGAGGCATAGAAGCGAGGTCCTTCAAGGGCCCACTTTGGAGACCAACGTAACTGGGCACCAGTCCCAGCTCTGTCTCCTTCTTAGCTCCTCTCTGTGCCTCGGTCCAGCTGCACAACGGGGCATGGCCTGGCGGGGCAGGGGTGTTGGTTGAGAGTGTACTGGAAACACTAGGCCACTGCACCTCCGCGGACAGATGTCGCCCAGGGCTCACCCCCGGTAGGCTGCGGCGCTGGGAGGCCAGCCCTCAACCCTTCTGTCTCACCCTCCAGCCTAAAGCTCCTTGACAACTGGGACAGCATGACCTCCACCTTCAGCAAGCTGCGCGAACAGCTCGGCCCTGTGACCCAGGAGTTCTGGGATAACCTGGAAAAGGAGACAGAGGGCCTGAGGCAGGAGATGAGCAAGGATCTGGAGGAGGTGAAGGCCAAGGTGCAGCCCTACCTGGACGACTTCCAGAAGAAGTGGCAGGAGGAGATGGAGCTCTACCGCCAGAAGGTGGAGCCGCTGCGCGCAGAGCTCCAAGAGGGCGCGCGCCAGAAGCTGCACGAGCTGCACGAGAAGCTGAGCCCACTGGGCGAGGAGATGCGCGACCGCGCGCGCGCCCACGTGGACGCGCTGCGCACGCATCTGGCCCCCTACAGCGATGAGCTGCGCCAGCGCTTGGCCGCGCGCCTTGAGGCTCTCAAGGAGAACGGCGGCGCCAGCCTGGCCGAGTACCACTCCAAGGCCACCGAGCATCTGAGCACGCTCAGCGAGAAGGCCAAGCCCGCGCTCGAGGACCTCCGCCAGGGCCTGCTGCCGGTGCTGGAGAGCTTCAAGGTCAGTTTCCTGAGCGCGCTCGAGGAGTACGCTAAGAAGCTCAACACCCAGTGAGGCGCCCGCCGCCGCCCCCCTTCCCGGTGCTCAGAATAAACGTTTCCAAAGTGGGAAGGGGCTTCTTTCTTTTGGGAGAATAGAGGGGGGTGCGGGGACATCCGGGGGAGCCCGGGTGGGGCCTTTGGCCCTGGAGCAGGGACTTCCTGCCGGGTCTCAACCACTCCGTGCCCAGACTGGGCGTCTTGGGGCCAAGATCGACGTTGGAGGACCTGCTGGACGCCTGGCTGCTTAGGAGTGAGGGAGTAGAGTCTGCCTTAGCAAGGCTCAAGTAGAAAGGACGTCACAGCGGACCAGGCAAAGCCACAGACAGTCCAAGGCCAAGTGCCCTGAAAGGGGCTCAAACAAGGCCTGCAGCCCTGTCTGAGGCGGGCCAGGAAACAGCGTTGCTTTAGGTGGTAGCAGTGGGTTCCGCGTCCCCAGAGGTGTTCCCGTATAGAACCTTCTCCAGCCCAGCCGCTGTCAGCGGGGCGGGACGGAGCGGGGCGGCCTCAGGGAGCCACTGGGATTGGGGTTTGGTCCCCGGTGCAAGTGAAGCGCTTGGAGTTTGCGCCTGTCCTCCTTTATTAATTCAAAAACCTCTCAAACAGACACTTCCCTTTTCTTCTCACAAGGCCAGTATCCCCCTCCCACTACTCCCATCCCACCCAGAAACAGCCGCGGCTTCCTCAGGCACAGCAGTGGAAGCCAGTCCTCCACACCCTGCGGCTCCATGCCATGCCACCCCCTCTTTCTGCCAGCCCTGGCAGAAGCTGGCCTGAGTCAGAAAACTCACCACCACCTCTTGCAGGTACATTTTTATTTCCAAGATGCTCTCGTATCTGTGCTCTCACTGCATCCTCCCTTCCCCACATCCTGGCTAGATTGCCATCAGAGGCAGAGCATGGATGAGGACACTGAAGCCTGCACCTGTGACGTCACTTGCCCAGTGAACAGCAGGATGGGCTAGGCAGCGCTTTTTAGACCCTGCACCCCTGGCCATCCATGATTATTGAAAAGAGTGTGCAGGTCGGGTGCGGTGGTTCAAGCCTGTAATCCCAGCACTTTGGGGGGCTGAGGCGGGCGTATCACTTCAGGCCAGAAGTTTGAGACCAGCCTGGCCGATATAGTGAAACCCTGTCTCTACTAAATATACAAAAAAATCAGCTGGGCATGGTGGCTTGCACCCGTAATCCCAGCCACTAGGAAGGCTGAGGCAGGAGAATCGCTTGAACCTGGGAGGCAGAGGTCACAGTGAGCTGAAATCATGCCACTGCACTCCAGCCTGGGCGACGGAGCAAGACTCCAGCTAAAAAAAAAAAAAAAAAAAAGAGTGTGCGGCCTGGCACTCAAGTTCACATGGGTGTGCAGGCATGCCTGTGTATTCTCACATGACCTCCCTGCTCACGGTCCCTCCTTGCACTCAGGTCTGAATGTCTCCACGTGCATGCACATGGCTTCACAGATCTGGACAGTGCCTTCCCTACCCTCTCTCTGCAGGGCCTTTTGCCCCCTCATGCAGGCCCCTGGATAATCGGCCCCATCCCCATGTCCCCATCTCCAGTGTATCTTAGCTACCCTAGGTAAAGGAGTGGGCTTTTTAGTTCCTAACCTTCCAGAGCTACAACAGCAGTCATCCAGCCAGGTCTGGGTGGGAACATTTTCCAGATACGGGTGCTGAGATCTCTCAGCCCAGAGAGAAGCCCTGGGGAATTTCCAGAGAGAAAGCAGTCTCCAGGTGGGGCTGGATGTACTGATGCCACTGAGATCTGTAAAGGAGTCCCTAACACCTGACATAGGAGTGACAAGACTGTTTTCTGCAACAACTGAGCAGAATACATGCAGCTGACCTGGGCTCAAGGTCTGGCCCTGCCACGTGCTGGCTCTGTGATGCTGGCCAAGTGCCTTTGCCTCTCTGGGCCACAGTTTTTTCATCTGAAGAGTGGAGCCCTACTCAAGCCATCTGCAGCTTTCGGGCTCTCTGACCTGACATCTTTCGGGTGGTGGTGACACAAAGGAAGCAGCCTCTACTGGGGAGACCTTGTGCTCCTTTTTGGTCCCAGGACACTGCCCCCTGCCACTCCAGTCCGGGTCCCAAGGGCCCAGTCAGCTCAACTGTAATGATGACAACATTGATCCGGCATCTTTCCGTGCAGGTGCTGTGCCAAACAGTTCGAACGCTCTCTCATTTCAATCTCATGGCAAACCTACGGTGGAGGGGTACGGTTGTATCCACTTTATGTGTAAGAAACAGGCTGATTTCAAGTGGTGGAGCCAAGACTAGCACCTCGTTGCATCTTACTCCAACCTCTAGCCCATCCAGCCTCCTCCCTTCATGTGTGCCTAAGAGGGCTAGGTGGCCTGGATAGGGGAGGTCAGCCCCACAGTTTTGAGTAAACACACACGGTCTCAACTCTGATGACAACTTAAGTGCCAGGCATAGTGGATGGCACAGGGCACACTCAAGTCACGTTGTGCAGCACCTAACAGTTTGTCAAAGTATCAGCAAACTTATTGTCCTGTTTGACCTTCCGCAAAAACCTGTCAAGGAAGGCAGGGTACGGAGGGTGATTCCTACCTTAGAGATGAAGAAACTGAGGCCCAGAGACTGCCCAGCTACCAGAAGGTGTATAGAGCGCTGGCCTCCAGGCCTGCCTGACCTGGAGTCTGTCCAGTGCCCACCCACAGAACAGCCTCGGCCCTTTCCCATGCCCAGACACAGATGGCACACTTGCGAGGGCCCACTAATAGCAGCTTCTTGTCCAGCTTTATTGGGAGGACAGCAAGCCTGGAGGGGGGCCAGGCATGAGGTGGGGTAGGAAGGCACTGAGAATACTGTCCCTTTTAAGCAACCTACAGGGGCAGCCCTGGAGGCTGCAGAACCCAAGGAGCTGGCAGGATGGATAGGCAGGTGGACTTGGGGTATTGAGGTCTCAGGTAGCCTCGGCTGGAGTTGGTCTGGCCTCAGGGTTCGAATCCCAGAACCCAGAGAACTTGTCCTTAACGGTGCTCCAGTAGTCTTTCAGGGAACTGAAGCCATCGGTCACCCAGCCCCTAAATCAGTAAGGGGAAGCAACAGAGCAGGGCATGAGAAGTCCTCTGTAGGCAACCATGGGACCCACACCCATGTCCCCACTGGCTCTCCCCACCACCCTCTCAACTTCACTGGACGACAGCCCTGAGACCTCAGGCAGGAATCCCCCACAGCTGCCACCCTGAGAGAGGAGATATCCTTGCGGGAATCCCAGCACAAGTCAAACCCTGCCGTCTCCAGGTCACCTCAGATGTTTATGCCCCTGGGCCTGAGGCACAAAGTGACAGGGTGGGGAGATGTGAAAGGTCAAGGCTGTCATTGTTTTCTGTGCAAACAGCACCCCCTGGAGTTGTACAACCCGGTGGCTCTGAGCAGGGTAGGACAGAGGGCGGCAGCCTCTCATTTGGAAAGTCATTGGAGGATTGATTAGTTGTGTGATCTGGGGCAGGTCACCTAATCGCTCTGAGCCTCAATTTTCTCATCTGCAAAGTGAGAAAATAACACCTACCCCAAAGCCGGTTCTGAGGACTAAGAATGTTTACGAACACCTCTGCTATGCCGGCCAATGCCAGTCAGGGTGAGGTGGGGAAGGGAGTGGGGGAGAGGAGAGGACTGATGGGCAGGGGCAGGATGGGAGAGGAAGGACACACTTCTGCTCACACTGGCTCCAGGTCTTAGAAAAAAGCAGAAGCGCTCACAGGCTAGAATTGGGTCAGGTGAGGCCTCCCAAGGCAAACCCCTAGCCCAGGGGTCCCCAACCCCCAAGTCATAGATAGGTGCTGGTCCATGGACTGTTAGGAGCTGGGCTGCACAGCATGAAGTGAGTGGTGGGTGAGTGAGCAATACCGCCTGAGCCCCGCCTCCTGTCAGATCAGGCGGCATTAGATTCTCATAGGAGTGTGAACCCTATTGTGAACTGCACATGCCAGGGATCTAGGTGGAGGGCTTCTTATGAGAATCTAATGCCTGATGATCTGAGGTGGAACAGTTTCATCCCAAAACCATCCCCGCTGGCCCATGGAAAAATTGTCTACCACAAAACTGGTCCCTGGTGCCAAAAAGGCTGAGGACCACTGCTCTAGCCAGACCTTCAGAAAAGGAAAATGGGGCCAGGCGCAGTGGCTCATGCCTGTAATCCCAGCACTTTGGGAGGCCGAGGCAGGCAGATCACTGAGGTCAGGAGTTCAAGACCAACCTGGCCAACATGGTGAAACCCCGTCTCTGCTAAAAATACAAAAATTAGCTGGGTGTGGTGGTGCGTGCCTGTAATCCCAGGTACTTGGGAGGCTGAGGCAGGAGAATGGCTTGAACCTGGGAGGCGGAGGTTGCAGTGAGCTGAGATCACACCACTGCACTCCAGCCTGGGTGACAGAGGGAGACTCCATAAAAAAAAGAAAGAGAGAAAGAAAAAGAAAGAAAGAAAGAACAGAAAGAAAGAAAGAAAGAAAGAAAGAAAGAAAAAGAAAAAGAAAGAAAGAAAGAGAAAGAAAGAAAGAAAGGAAGGAAAGGAAAATGGAAATGAGGGCTAAAATGGCCCACCCTAGGACTGCTCTGGGGAGAAAGGAGGGACCCGGGAGGAATGCCGTCTCAACTCTGTCATCTCTCCAGCAGCAGCCTGACAAAGGCCCTGTGAGGAAAGAGGAGGCCAAAGAGGCACAGGCCCAGGGGAGGCTGGAGCACCTCCATTCCATTGTTGGGATCTCACCAGGGCAGGGGCGCGTGGCAATGGAGGGAGCTGGCAGGGGGGATGGGGAGGGAGGCCAGCGGGTGTACCTGGCCTGCTGGGCCATCTGGGACTCTTGCACGCTGGTCAGTGCATCCTTGGCAGTCTTGGTGGCGTGCTTCATGTAGCCCTGCATGAAGCTGAGAAGGGAGGCATCCTCGGCCTCTGAAGCTCCTGAGGAAACAGCAGGGCTGAGTGGGGCGGATCGGCCTCTGGAAGAACCCTGGGCTCCTGCTTGACCACCCATTGGGACTGGGATCCCCAAGTCGCCTCCACCCTGCCCCCAGCCCAGTCCCACCAAGTGCTTACGGGCAGAGGCCAGGAGCGCCAGGAGGGCAGCAACAAGGAGTACCCGGGGCTGCATGGCGCCTCTGTTCCTGCAAGGTAGTGTCCTGTGAGGTCCCCATGCCTCTGGACGCCTCCCTGGGGAGGTGGCATGGCCCCTAAGGTAGAACCTTAGCTGGGTCTGCCAGAAGGAGTAGGAGCCTGCTCCCTGCTAATACGGGCTCTCAGAAGGGGGACTGGTGAGGGGCGAGGAACTGAGGCCCAAAGGGAGGTGGGTGGGATGGAGCAGAAAACCCACCAGACTGAACATCAAGGCACCTGCGGTCTGGACTGATCTCTGTCCAGTCCTGCCAACATGCTGTGTGACTTTGGGTGATTTCGGGCCCTCTCCAGGCCTCAGTTTCCCTGTGGGGTAGGACTGGGCTGTCTAAGGATTCCTCCAGCCCTAAGCCTGCAGAATGAGGGGGAAACCTGCACTGGAGCCACTTCCAGCTCCACCCCCTATGTAGCTTTGGGCAAGTGACACCCCTCCTGGGCCTCCATTTTCTTCAGGTTACGATGAGGGGTGGGGGGCACCCGTCCAGCTCTGAGGCTTCCTTAGCTCTAGCAAGTGCTTCTCCAGGCTTGCTGGCTGGGCTGGGCAGGGAGCTCCTCTTGCCCCTCTTCATCCTCCTCCCTTCCTCTTTCCCCTCCCCAGAGGGCATTACCTGGAGCAGCCGCCTCTAGGGATGAACTGAGCAGACAGGCAGGAGGGTTCTGACCTGTTTTATATTGTCTCCAGGGCAGCAGGCACTGAGGACCCAGGGCGCCGGGCAAAGGTCACCTGCTGACCAGTGGAGACCAGGGCCTGAGGCAGGGTGGCCAGATGCAGCAAGCTGGCGGGAGGGTTGGGAAATCCCTAGGAGACTGAGTCCACGCTGCTGTCCCACCAGCCCTGCAGCCCAGATGAGCTCAGGAACTGGGGGTGGGCCTGGGGAGCCCTCATTCCTTCCTAGCTGACTGGCTCCCCAGGGAGAGGCTGGTGAGAAGGGAAACGGCTTGGACATAGGCCAGGGGCCTCGGGCCCGTCTCAGCCCTTCACACTGGAATTTCAGGCCCCTCCCTCCACCAGCCCCAAGCCCTGCACACAGCCTGGAGGAGAGGGGTGAGGGGCTTCTTCAGACTTGAGAGCAAGTGGGGGGGTTGGGCTGGGGGGTGTTTGGAGTAAAGGCACAGAAGACCAGGCATCAGTGGCTCCGGCAAGGCCTGGTGACAGGGCTGAGCTCTCACAGCCCCTCCCAGCACCTCCATCTCTGGGTTTCAATCCAGGCAGGCGAGCGCTGCTCACCTAGCAGCCCCCCACCCGTCCCCACCCCTGTGTGCCCCACCACCGCCTCCCCCTGAGTGCAGGGCAGGGGTTGGTGGAGAAGGGCCAAGGCCGCTCAGAGCCCGAGGCCTTTGTCCCTGCCTCTACCAGGCTCCCTATTTTGCCCTCTGGACCCACTGATAACATCCCCTGGGGGAGGAGCTGGTCTCATGGCTGGGGCGCTCCGCAACCCCCACCAGGATTGATTCTCTCGTTCACCTTCCTGGGTTCCTCAGTGGGGTTGGGGGAAGAGCAGCCCTCACTGCCCCCTGGCTGTGGGAGCAACTGGGAGGAACAAGGTCTGGTGAGGAGAGGGCACAGAGGAGTTCTGTGGGGGCGTTGGTGGTTCAGGAGGGGCCGCCGACCCTTCTCGGGGCTGAGATGTCCCCTGGGCCCACAGTGAAGCCGCAGCAGGATGAGGGAGCCTGTCTTCCAGATGCTGAGACCTTGGAGCTAGGACATCTTAGGCTTAAAGGATGCCTTTGGCACTTAATAGAACCCAGGCCACAGAGATAACATCCCAGAGCCTCAATTTTCTGAGGATAAAAATGGGGCTAGAATACTGATTTCCCAGAGTGGTGCTGAAAAGAAAATGAGATAGAGAAGTACAAAGCAGCAGGTCCACGGATGGACTCACACCTCCCTCTCCCTCCCAACGCTGTGCCCTTCCCAGACAGCAGAGTCTGCAGGCAGAAGGAGCCTCTAACATAAAAAATAGAGCTCTGGCAGCAAGCTGTCCTCTCAGAAGTAACTAACACCACAGGATGAAATCAGAGGCCTGAGAAAGTGGCCCGGCTCTGCCCTCAGAATTCTTTATCGGTAGGTGAGACTTGGAATTCCTCTGTTAGAGATTCATTCCTGGCTGGGCACAGTGGCTCATGCCTGTAATCCCAGCACTTTGGGAGGTTGGGATAGGTGGATACCTGAGGCCAGGCGTTCGAGACCAGCCTGGACAACATGGCGAAACGCAGTCTCTACTAAAAATACAAAAAATTAGCCGAGCATGGTGACACACGCCTGTAGTCCCAGCTACTCAGGAGGCTGAGGCATGAGAATTGCTTGAACCCCGGAGGTGGAAGTTGCAGTGAGCAGAAATCGTGCCATTGCACTCCAGTGACAGAGCTAGACTTGGTCTAAAAAAGAGAGGGAGAGAGATTCATTCCTTTGACTTAAGACTTTGTTTTCTGTTAAAATGCAAATAGAATCCTGTGAAGTAGACATTAACTCCATTTGATAGGTTAGAAACCTAAGGCTCTCAGGGCTCCAAGTGCACAGCCCATTAGTAGTAAGACTGGGAACCTTAATCCAGGTCTTCACACACACCGGGCAAATACCAGAAGGCTTAGAGCACTGAGACCCCTATAGAGGCATCAGTTACGTGCCCAGAACAAATCTGTCTCAAGTCTCCTGCAGACTTTGGTGGTGGGGTAAAAGGTGAAGAAGTGATCACTGGAGGATTTGGTATTGGGGATGCCCTTTCCTCTTCTGCTGCGGCCTGCTCCATAGCCCCAGAGGCAAAGGCACAGTGGGGACCCAGATCCACGCGGGGGCAGGCAACAAGGTCCATGGGCCCAGGCATGCTAGAATGGGCTGGCAGGGTCCCGTGGCCCCAGATCCTCCAAGCCTTTCCATCTGTGCAGAGGGTCTGGAGGAGCCTGGCCTCTCTGTCTGCGTGGCAACGGACCCAGGGAGGTCAGGACATGTGGGCAGAGAGACCTGGCAGAGTGCTGAGCTAGATGCAGCACACCTCCAGGAAGCCTGGCGCCTTGTCTCCTTCCATGGGCTTGGTACCTGTGAATACCTGTGGCCCCTCACCAGCAGTCCAGCCTGCACCTCAGCAGGGGCTCTCTTGGTGGCCAGCCTAAGCTGCCTCTCTTTCCCATCACGGCTCCCCTAGGATGAAGACTGCTCCAGGGAGAAGCCAGTGGTAGATGGGAGGAAGAGGGGATTTGACCATCGGGGGCCAAAAATGGTCCTCTGGGGTTGGGCTGTTTCACCTTGTGTCCAGGTGAGGTTTTGTACATGAGCCCCCATGATCCGTGCCCTTCCCACCAGGCTGGGCTGGGCAGCCCTGATTCAGACCTGTTGGCCAGAGGCCCTTGTTCAACACATATCATCATGCTGGACGTTCCTCCTAGTATCTCACCCAGATCCCTCCTATGGCAACAGGAGCTGTCCTTTAGTTCTGCCCGGGGGAGGGCCCCTTGAAGCATACGTGAGGCACATGTCCGTGTGACCTGCCCGTGCCTGGCTGGATCTGAGTTGTCTGCTCCTGACTCTGACCTCTGGACTGAACTCTGGTTTGATCCCTGTGTGGTTGGCCGGGAGGGGTGGCTGTAGCTAATGCTGAGCTATCAGCCTCATTGCCTCACCAATCATTAAGTCTGCCTGTTGCACAGATAAGGAGAGGCTTGGAGAGGTGATGTCTCCCTCAAGATCACACAGGCCTTTCATGCCCACTAAGGTGGACGTCCCTGACTCACAGGACCAGGCCTGGCTGGAAGGCAGTCTGCTCTCCCCATCAGCTACGTACTTACACCCTCTAAGACTGGGCACAGGGGGCTCTCATTCTCTCCCTGCTCCCCAAAACAAATCCATCTACAGATTGATGCAAAACATACCCTCAGACTTTGGGAAGTAAATACATTCATTAACAGGTCACATCCCCGCCACGTTGAAAGGCAGCAGGCCCCCTCACGAGTGTGGGTGCACGCACGGGCTGTGCCAGTCCCTTGGTTCTTAGTGATTTGCATACTTCTGTGAATCCGCGCACACTCTGGTGGATGCTCCCGGACATGCTCAAATGGTGCAGGCGCTCCCGGCATGGGTGCACCCAGGCGGGCGGGCGAGACAGAAGCGCCTCTGGACCTCTCACATGCTAGTGGCATCTGCTGCTAGGACTGTAAGTTCTGGAGGTCAAACTGCGGCTGAGGTGTCGTTCGTGACTCAGTCTCCTCCTCAGCTCTGGCCTGGGGAAGGGACAGGAGCACTGAGTACTGACCTTTGCTCCCGCTGCAAGCTGGACCGTGCCTGATTCAGGAGCAGGGTTGGGACCGATGGGTTCCAGGGAGGTGAGCCTTGCAGGGGTGAGACGTGGCTAACATTTAGCGATCACTTTTACTATATGCCAGACGTCGTTGCAAGCACTGTAAGATTATCGCAGTGAATCCTCACAGCCTAGGAGGCAGGTACAATGGTTATGTCTCACCAAGGTAACCGGGGGTCAGAGAGGTTATGAGACTTGCCCAAGGACACACATGCAGTACGTGTTGGAGCCTGGATGCCAAGCCAGGGAGCGGACTCCAGCGTCTGACCCCAACAAACACGGAGAGATGGCACAGGCTGCATCAAAAAGGAGGCAGCATGGTAGCGTGGGGACCACTGCAGGGCAGTGGGGACCCAGCAGAAGGGGTGCCAGAGTCAGAAGGTCATCTGGCTGCCTTCGACCCTAGGAGACATCAAGCCACTTCTTGAAACTGAAAAAATGAACACAAAGCAAATTAGAGTTAGTACAATTGTGGTGTACTCTGATGGCGTTCATTTTTACAAATAAATGTAGCTCACTGTTGTCAGCCACTGCACTCACCGACAGGAGCCAATAGTGCAATGTGCTGGATGTCACCTCATAGTCACTGGGAGTGGTGTGGTCCGGCAGAGGGACCCAGGCTGACGTGGTGTGTCACCTTCTCAGTGGATGTTTGTGTGTGATTATGCATGTAGCCTCATTTAGAGATCCAACAGACAGCTAAGTAGAAGACCTCCTGGGCACCACCACCGTTGCCCTCCATCCCCCAATGGGAGGTCCCCTGAGAGCCTCAGGTCCCAGGATTCTGCTCAAGCCAGCTGCTCCTGCCCAGGGAGTGTGGCTGGGGGGACGAGAAGGGCAGGAGTCAGGCCTCAGGCTGGTCCCACCCATCACCCTGCCGCTGGCCACCTGGCGCCCCTCAGAGGACTGAGTCTCACTCTGCCACTCTCCCTAGAGGAGGGAGCACTCTGCTACCCTCCCTGCTTTGCTCCAAATCAGGAACACAGTATGGTTATTATACAGTATGATTATTATAACAACAGCAACTATTTTTCAGAGCTTACTCTGTGCCAGGAGCTCTATAGGCAGCCCTCTGTATCCTTGGTTTCTGTGTCCATGGATTCAACCAACCTTGGATTGAAAATATTTTTTTAGGCTGGGCGCGGTGGCTCACGCCTGTAATCCCAGCACTTTGGGAGGCCAAGGCGGGCGGATCACGAGGTCAGGAGATCAAGACAATCCCGGCTAACATGGTGAAACCCCGTCTCTACTAAAAAGAAAAAAAAAAAATTAGCCAGGCGTGGTGGCGGGCGCCTGTGGTCCCAGCTACTCGGGAGGCTGAGGCAGGAGAATGGCGTGAACCCAAGAGGCAGAGCTTGCAGTGAGCTGAGATCGTGCCACTGCACTCCAGCCTGGGCGACAGAGCAAGACTCCATCTCGAAAATATATATATATAATTTTTTTTTTTTAAATTGCATCTGTGGGCCGGGTGCAGTGGCTCATGCCTGTAAGCCCAGCATTTTGGGAGGCCGAGATGGGAGGATCGCTTGAGGCCAGGAGTTGGAGACCAGCCTGAGCAACATAGCGAAACCCCATCTCCATTAAAAACAATGTTTTAAAAAAATTGCGTCTGGGCCGGGTGCAGTGGCTCATGCCTGTAAGCCCAGCATTTTGGGAGGCCGAGATGGGAGGATCGCTTGAGGCCAGGAGTTGGAGACCAGCCTGAGCAACATAGCGAAACCCCATCTCCATTAAAAACAATGTTTTAAAAAAATTGCGTCTGGGCCGGGTGCAGTGGCTCATGCCTGTAAGCCCAGCACTGTGGGAGGCCGAGATGGGAAGATCGCTTGAGGCCAGGAGTTGGAGACCAGCCTGAGCAACACGGTGAAACCCTGTGTCTGCTGTAAATACACAAATTAGCTGGGTGTGGTGGTGGGTGCCTGTAATCCCAGCTACTCAGGAGGCTGAGGCAGGAGAATCACTTGAACCTGGGAGGCAGAGATTGCAGTCAGCTAAGATTGCGCCACTGCACTCCAGCCTGGGTGACAGAGTGAGACTCTGTCTCGAAAAAAAAAAAAAAAAATTGCACCTGTACTAAACATATACAGACTTTTTTGGTGATTATCTCCTAAACAATACAGTATAACAACAATTCACACAGCATTTCCGTTGTATTAGGTATTATAAGTAATCTAGAGATTTAAAGTATATGGGAGGCGGTGCTTAGGTTATATGCAAATACTATGCCATTTTATATCAAGGACTTGAACATCCATGGATTTTGGTATCTGCAGAGGGTCCTGGAATGAATTTCCCATGGAGACTGAGGGATGACTGTACTACCCACTTCGCAAGCAATGTCCTCTTTAATGTACTGAACCATCCCATTGTTCAGAGGAGAAACTGAGGCTCAGGGCTTTGAATAACTAGACCAAGGAGGCACAGCATGGGAGTGGGACACGAAGCACTCTACAATTAACCCCTTCAGGACAAGGCCCTGTCTCCCGCACCCATCTGCCCAAAGGCTCTCCAGGACCCCCTCCTCTTGGGTGTACCTTGACAAGAGACCTAGATTTTAGCTCACTATGCTATCTGCGGTCCTGGATGGTCCCACTCCAGTGTCTGGTGCTCTGAGATGGAGTCAGCATTAGTGGCGGATGTGGAGACTGGGGGGACCTCTCTTCACTGGGGTAGACAGAGATGTGGACTTCGCCCCCCCATCAGCCTGGCACAAACCCAGGGCCGCCAGCAGGGCCTCGAGGCATCAGTCCCGGGCTCAGGGGCTCCCTGAGGTGTTTCTCTCACTGTTTTCCGTTCCCCTCCTCCCTTCCACACTGAGGTTGGTTGTGGGGGCGGGGGGTGCCTATGCACGGAACAGCCACCACTTCTAACTATCGCTTAAGCCCTGGTCTGCTGTCAGCTTCCACGTAGTCTCAGGGTCACAAAAGTCCAAGAGGCCTCTTGGGAATGTGTCACCTTCCAGCGTGGAGTCACACTGGGGAAGGAGGCAGGGAGGGCAGCCGGTGGAGGGGGGTGTGGTAGGGAGAGAGTTTAAATGTCTGGCTGGCTCTGAGCTTCAGTCAGTTCCCACAGCAGCACAGGTGAGCTCTCCTGAGGACCTCTCTGTCAGCTTCCCTGATTGTAGGGAGGATCCAGTGTGGCAGGAAACTCCTCCAGCCCAGCAAGGAGCTCAGGATGTTCCGGAAGGCCGTGGTCCTGACCCTGGCCCTGGTGGCTGTCACCGGTGAGTAGAAGCTGTCTTTGGATGGTGCTCCTGGGCTGCTGCTCTGAGTGGTGCAGGATGGAGGCTGGGCCCAAGCAAAAGGACACTTCTGAGTGCCCCTCAGGCCCCAGCTGGACATGAGGTCTGCCTGGCTGCCAAGTGGCTCACAGGAGAGCTGGCCCAGTCCCAGTGGTGGGCCCATTGGCATTGGTGCTATACCAGTTTCACATATCCCTGTGGCTTCCAAAAAGCTAAGCTCAGACAGGGAAAATGGCAGGTTGGGGCACCCCCACCATTATCCAGTCTGCAGCTCAGAGCTGGAGCAGAGGGGCCACAAAGGAGACGGGGCCTCATGAATTGCTCTCTGTTACCACCCAGGAGCCAGGGCTGAGGTCAGTGCTGACCAGGTGGCCACGGTGGTGTGGGACTACTTCAGCCAGCTGAGCAACAATGCCAAGGAGGCCGTGGAACATCTCCAGAAATCTGAACTCACCCAGCAACTCAAGTAAGAGGGACTACAGTGTGCGGTGGTGACGGGGGATTCTTAAAGGCCATGCAATGTATTGGCAAGGGTTGAGCTTAGAGACAGAAGCCCTGAGCTTAGCATACCCACTGCCCTGCCACTAACTGGTCAGGCCTCTGAACCTAGGATCCACGTATGTAAACCGGAAGGTTGGACCTAATAATCCTTGCAATGTCCTTTTGCTTTGACGTTCTAGAGTTTGACAAATGGCCACATCCTATCATTCAGGCTCATGGAAGAGCGGGAGGGAGGAAAATGTCATGTGAGCTGATTTCTAATACGTTTCAGAAAGACAAGCCCCAGTAGAATCAAGGGGAGGGAGGTGGGAATATTTGGGAGGCCCCTGGGCACAGGCAAAGAAAGCAGCACCTTGTGCGGCTGGAAGACCCCAGCAGAGGTCAAGAAGACACCATTCTGTTACACAATGTGATCCTATGGCTCAGCACACTCCCGCTGGGAAGGACCTCAAAGTCCCACCCTCTGCAGACAAGGAGGGGAAAGCAAACTGCTGGAGGTGACATGGTGGGTAGATTCTGAGACAAACTCTGTGGGAGATTCCGAGATAGAAATTCAGCGTCATAACTTAGTCTGTGACACTCATCCTCTCCAATCTGAACCACCATAGGGAGGGTGAACTCGGTACCCCTGAGCACTCACCTGTCCTAGCAAGTATGCATAAGGTGAGTGGTATACAAGCAGACAAAGTCATGCCATGTAAATGCCAAGTGTAACGTGGCCTCCTTGTGCCCTTCCCCACAGTGCCCTCTTCCAGGACAAACTTGGAGAAGTGAACACTTATGCAGGTGACCTGCAGAAGAAGCTGGTGCCCTTCGCCACCGAGCTGCATGAACGCCTGGCCAAGGACTCGGAGAAACTGAAGGAGGAGATTCGGAAGGAGCTGGAGGAGGTGAGGGCCCGGCTGCTGCCCCATGCCAATGAGGTGAGCCAGAAGATTGGGGACCACGTGGGAGAGCTGCAGCAGCGCCTGAAGCCCTATGCAGATCAGCTGCGCACCCAGGTCAACACGCAGGCCGAGCAGCTGCGGCGCCAGCTGAGCCCCTACGCACAGCGCATGGAGAGAGTGCTGCGGGAGAACGCCGACAGCCTGCAGGCCTCGCTGAGGCCCCACGCCGACGAGCTCAAGGCCAAGATCGACCAGAACGTGGAGGAGCTCAAGGGACGCCTTACGCCCTTCGCGGACGAATTCAAAGTCAAGATTGACCAGACCGTGGAGGAGCTGCGCCGCAGCCTGGCTCCCTACGCTCAGGACGCGCGGGAGAAGCTCAACCACCAGCTTGAGGGCCTGGCCTTCCAGATGAAGAAGAACGCCGAGGAGCTCAAGGCCAGGATCTCCGCCAATGCCGAGGAGCTGCGGCAGAGGCTGGCGCCTTTGGCCGAGGACGTGCATGGCAACCTGAGGGGCAACACCGAGGGGCTGCAGAAGTCACTGGCAGAGCTCGGTGGGCACCTGGACCGGCAAGTGGAGGAGTTCCGACGCCGGGTGGAGCCCTACGGGGAAAACGTCAACAAAGCCCTGGTGCAGCAGATGGAACAGCTCAGGCAGAAGCTGGGCCCCCATGCGGGGGACGTGGAAGGCCACTTGAGCTTCCTGGAGAAGGACCTGAGGGACAAGGTCAACTCCTTCTTCAGCACCTTCAAGGAGAAAGAGGGCCAGGACAAGACCCTCTCCCTCCCCGAACTGGAGCAGCAGCAGGAACAGCAGCAGGAGCAGGTGCAGATGCTGGCCCCTTTGGAGAGCTGAGCTGCCCCTGGTGCACGGGCCCCACCCTCGCGGACACCTGCCCTGCCCTGCCACCTGTCTGTCTGTCTGTCCCAAAGAAGTTCTGGTATGAACTTGAGGACACATGTCCAGTGGGAGGTGACACCACCTCTCAATATTCAATAAAGCTGCTGAGAATCTAGCCTCCACTGGTTGCCAGATGAATCCTCCTTGCAGCTGGGGAGGTGGGGAGGTAACCATGACTGGGCAGAGCTTAGCAGCGGCCTGGCAGGAGACACCCAGGATTGGGGAGATGAGACTGCAGGAGAGGTAAGGGCCCGGTGGGCTGGAGGCGAGTGCATGGGGAGTCCTCTAAGGGGAGGCAGAAAAAGATGTCACACATTATCTCAAGACAAAATATGCAACCTACTTATATTCATTTAGCCAACAAATACGCATTGAATGCCTCCGATGCGCCAGTCATTATTCTAGGCACGGGCAACCAGCAAACAGCTTTTGTGCAGCCGTGTGCCCGACTCTGCTTCACACTGAGGGGGACACCTGGAGGCGAGCAGAACAGGGTCCCTGGCCCTGGGGGGCTCACAGTACACTGGGGGAGATGGTTCCTCTTTGCATGAGATCTTCAGTGCCTTTAACTTATTTATGTAGTTTCATTTAACCCACCCCGCCGCGGTTCCATTATAAAAGCGATTCATGTTTATTTCAGAACTTTCTTGACTGCTAAACCTGTGGTCTCCATCCAGAATTGAGGATTGAGGCTTGGGGACCGAGACGAGTCTGGGGAGGAGGGGCAGAGCAGGTGCTGGAGGCTGCGGGTCCCTGGTCTGCTCTGTCCAGGGGCCTCCTGCCAGGTGGCCTGCCAGTTTGGGGCTGAGTTTGCAGCCACTGGGGTTAGGGGCAGAGAGTCAGGGGGCCTGAGCAGTCTCATCAGCACAGCCAGTTGTGGGCAGCTGCAGCCTTGGAGCGGTCTCTCACCCCACCCTTAGAGACTCGAAAACCTCACCAAGGAAAGAGCCAGTTCAAGCCTTTGTCTCAAAGGACTCCACAGCCTAACTGTTACCTCTGGACCCAGCCCTGCGAGTCTGGCCACCTCCCTTTCCTCTCCACAGGGGGATGCAGGCCCTTCAGGGCTTTCCTGGAAGAGGCCTGGAACATGCTAAGGAGGAGGGGGAAGTCCCCTGGGAGGGTGTCCTGGGGCCTCCTCCTTCCCTCTCAAGGTGCCCTCAGGGTGGTGGCCCCCAGCATGGTCTGGCCCAGGCCTATACCCCTCTGGCCGTTGGTGCTGGCCTGGTGGGAGGGATGTATGCTTGGGAATCAGACAAGCCCTGGTTTGAATCCTGGCTTTTGGACTGACTACTGGGTGATGTGGGGCAGATAATTGAGCTTCTTTTGGAACACATGGGTAATGACAATCAATCCTTGGCTCAGAGAGGAGTTGTGCTGAAGGTTTGATGGAGCAGCGGAGTCAAGCACTTAACATCAGGCACAGAGTAACCGTGCAATAGCTGGTGCTGCGGTAAATGCGACTTCCTCATCCCGCTCACCTCCAGGCCACACTCTGTTAATGAGGCTGCCACAGGTGGCCAAGGGTAGACCCCTGGGTCTCCCCTGCCCCAGCTGCTCTTGCTCCTGCATACCAGGCCAATAAGGCTGCTGCGGCCACTTTGATACCTACCCCCACTAGAAGCACAGGAACCTATGGGGAAACACCTTGACAAACCCACCAGGCACCTGGAGGTTTACTGCATGGCCTTAGGAAACGGCCAATGAGGCCAAACAGAGCAACGAGGCACCAAAAGGAAGTGAGATGCAGGGTGGGCCGGGTTCCAAGAGGGTCTGGAAGCTTCTGAGATGCTCTCAGACCTCACCTGAGGGCTGCCTGGTTTAGAGCTGACTCCAGAACCCCTGGGGGCCTCAGTGTCTCCCAGAACTTGGTTCTTAATATGAACCCTGGGCCAGCGTGGTGGCTCATGCCTGTAATCCCAGCACTTTGGGAGGCCGAGGCGGGCGGGTCATGAGGTCAAGAGATCGAAACCATCCTGGCCAACGTGGTGAAACCCCCATCTCTACTAAAAGTACAAAAAATTAGCCGGGTGTGGTGGCGGGCTCCTGTAATCCCAGCTGCTTGGGAGGCTGAGGCAGGAGAATCGCTTGAACCTGGGAGGCAGAGGTTGCAGTGAGCTGAGATCACGCCATTGCACCACTCCAGCCTGGGCAAAAAGAGCGAAACTGTCTAAAAAAAGAAAAAAATTATATATATATATATGTATATATAGACCCTGGATGAGACCCGTGCACCTCTCCCACCACCCTTAGGGCCATCCTGCAGGTCTCTGAGGGTCCTGCCACAGTGCTGGTCCCCCTGGATGAAGAAAGCCTTCTCTTTCCTGTACCAAGATGTCTCATCAGTCCCCTGGGTCTGGCAGATGTCTCTTTAACTTTGCTTTTGGCTGCTGCAATGAACTGAATGTTTGTGTCCCCCTAAATTCCTATGTTGCAATCCTAATGTGTAAGGTGATGGCATTAGGAGAGAAGACATTTGGGAGGTGATCAGGTCATGAAGGGGGAGCCCTCATGAATGAGATTAGTGTCCTTATAAAAGAGGCCCCACAGAGATCCCTTGCCCCTTCCACATGCGAGGACACAGCTAGAAGGTGTCATTTATGAAGCAGGAAGTGGGCTGTCACCAGACACAGGATATGCCGGTGCCTTGCTCTTAGACTTCCCAGCCTCCAGGATTATGAGGAATAAATGTCTGTTGTTTGTAATCCACCCAGTTTTTGGTGTCTCGTTATAGTAGCCCAAAAGATCTGAGACACTTTCCCAGCTTCCGAAGCCCTCCTGTTTTGTTTCGGAAGTGTCTTGCTGATGAGTTTTGGTGACAGTCAGAGGCTGCCTCCATTACAGACACTAACAACTCCAGTCACCTGACTTCTAGCCTCCCTTACCTCCAGCATGGGACATGGGACCTATGCTCAGCAAATCAGATGTAATTGCCCCAGACTGGTGTAAAGAAACAGGGACAGTGGAGAATCTTTTCTGGAGTGGGCAGGAACAGTGCGGCAGCAACAGGCAGCTTGCGGCCAGGCTAGAGCCTCAGGCCAGGGACGAGGTGTGGCAGTGGCTGGTGGGCAAACTGGGCTGTCCCTATCCTGGCTTAGTGGTGACAGCATGGCCGTCCCCATCACTCTAATTCTGTGGCATGAGCGTGGCCATGTTTCTCCCTCAGCTCCCCTTATTCTTGTTTATCTTCCAAACCAAGCACTCCAGCTTTCCTAGACATTTCCTCGAAATTCCTGGAAATAGGTCGATAAGTTCATCTTCTGATTATATCTTCCAGAGTAGGTTTCTGTGGCTAGCAATTAAGAACCTTGATTGAGGCCAGGCGTGATGGATCACACCTGTAATCCCAGCACTTTGGGAGACTGAGGTGGGCGAATCACCTGAGATAGGGAGTTCGAGACCAGAATGGCCAACATGGTGAAACCCCCGTCTCTACTAAAAATACAAAAATTAGCTGGGTGTGGTGGCACATGCCTGTAATCCCAGCTACTCGGGAGGCTGAGGCAGGAAAATCGCTTGAACCCAGGAGGTGGAGGTTGCAGTGACCTGAGATCACGCCATTGCACTCCAGCCTGGGTGAAAGAGCAAGACTCTGTCTCAAAAACAAACAAACAAACAAACAAACAAACACACCACTTTGACTGACACACCCCTCCCCTCTTGGGGATGTTTCTCTTGCTTTGGGCCTTGGAAGACACACCCTCATCTCTGGCCTGTTCCAGTTGGCCAATTGGTTTGTCTGAGGTACACTTATTAGTCCTCATTAGGGTTGGTCCCATCTTCCAAGGAAAGCAGCCTTCCTCCTGTTCTGAGCTAGCATGTGGACTTAGTCCCCTGGGGCCAGTCAGTCCTCTGCTCCTCTCCAGCGGTGGAGCTGACTGGGGACCTGGGCAACAGGCTCTACCTACCCTCCTCAGAGAGTCTCTAACAGCTGGTCTCAGATCTCCTATGAGGTCCTGAGTTCAAGCAAGACACTCTGGCTTGGTTTGAGGAATCTGTTTATTTATGGGAAGATGTTCAAGATATTTTATGGAAAAAAAAAAGCAAGGTTTCAACTATTATGTACTTTACAACCTGGTCAAGGAACACATGTGCATATTTGTATGTGAACGTGTAAGGAAGTGAAAATCCTGTTAGCTCAACAGTTAGACCTAGAATACCTCTGAGAGAGAAAATGTCATTGACAGTGCACACTAGCTGTTGACGAGGACACCCAGAGGAACTGGCTGGAAAGAGACCATGAGACATAGAGATGGAGTCAATTGTTCCGTGCATTCCCTGCACTGGCATTTGAGGTGGTAATGAAGAGTAGGAAAGGAGGAGAGGTCACAGAAGGGAAAACAGGGAATACATGAGGAGTTGAAAGCCCCCTGCAAATGACAGCCAATAAGAAATGCCCAGTGGCAATGGTTGTAGAGCTTTTCAATACAAGGATGGCAATTCATTGCCGACTGCAATGCTGGTAGTGTGAGGTGCTTTTAAAAACCACCTTATATTACCATATTGACTCATGTAATTCTCATGATCGACCATGACATCAAAGACAAAATAGGTGAGGGAGAGATACTTCAGAATGGTGAGGTACATTACCTAGCAAGCGGTGGAATGGGATTTTTTTTTTTTTTTTTTTTTTTTACCAGCACTTTGGTAGGCCGAGGTCGGCGGATCACTTGAGGTCAGGAGTTCAAGACCAGCCTGGCCAACATGGCGAGACCCCCTCCTCTATTAAAAATACAAAAATCGGCTGGGCTTGGTGATGTGCACTTGCAATCTCAGCTGCTCGGGAGGCTGAGGCAGGAGAATCGCTTGAACTCGGGAGATGGAGATTTCAGTGAGCCGAGATCATGCCACTGCCAGCCTGGGTGACAGAGTGAGACTCTGTCTCAAAAAAAAAAAAAAAAAAAAAAAAGAGAAAGAAAAAAATATGCCATTTTAGGCCGGGTGTGGTGGCTCACACCTGTAATCCCAGCACTTTGGGAGGCTGAGACAGGTGGATTGCTTGAGCCTAGGAGTTCGAGACCAGCCTGGCAACATGGCAAAAGCTTGTCTCTACAAAAAATACAAAATTAGCCAAGCGTGGTGGTGTACACCTGTGGTCCAAGCTACTCAAGAGACTGAGGTGGGAGGATTGCTTGAGCCCAGGAGGTTGAGGCTGGGGTGAGTTGAGATCGTGCCACTGCACTTCAGCCTGGGCAACCAAGGAAGACCCTGTCTCAAAAAAAAAAAAAAAAAAAAAAAAGAAAGAAAAGAAAAAAACCCCACCATTTTAGTATTACTTTTATAACATAAAATTTACCGTTTCAACTATTTATAGGAGTTCAATTCAGTGGCATTAATTACATTTTCAATGTTCTGCAACTACTGCCACCACTATTTCTGAATATTTTTTCATCGCCCCAAACAGAAAACTCTATCCATTAAGCAATTGTGAAAAACTGCTGCTATGAATGTGGGTGTACACATATCTTTCCAGTCCTTGCTCTCAATTCTTCTGAGCAAATACCCAGAAGTGGAATTGCTGGGTCACATGGTAATTCTATATTTAAATTTTGGAGGAACCTCCAAATTGTTTTTTATAGTAGTGGCACCATTTCACATTCCCACTGGTGACGCCCAAGGTTCCAATTTCTTCACGGCCTCTCCAATGCTTGTTGTTTTCTGTTATTTTTTGGTTTTGTTTTATTTTGTTTTTAACAATAGTCATCCTGAGAGTAGTACTTTTAAAACCAGAAATAAGTAAGAAAAGAAATATTCCCCAGAGCTTCTCCAGGCTACAGTCTATGCCATCAGGAAAGACTGAATCATTGACACCCATAGGAAAGCGTGTGCTGGGAGGTCCCTGCGGGCACCAGGGAGGTGTGTTTGAATTCCAGCCCAGCCCGCATTAGCTTACCCAACAGTCCCCCAGAGCCAGCACAATTTCGGGCCATAATCTCCCTGGTCACCACTGGCTCCTCAGGTGACTTGGAAGTAGACGACTCCTCTGTGGACCTGGGTTAGTGCCCCAAAGGCATGCTGACCAGCACTGGTGTGGGCCAGGCTGAGATGCTAGCCACACTCCTATGCCCATCCCCAAGTTCAAAGGTCAGAAGTCCTCTGAGAATGTCCAGGGTCACTACCCCTGAGGTCTCTGGTGTACTACGTGGCCCTGATTAGGGCAAAGGGAAGCGATCTGAGGGCCACTCTCTTTCTGTACATACAGGGCCTTGCTGCTCTTGAGGGATTGTCCTGGCAGGATCAAAAGCAGCTCCTGCATGGGGACGCCGTGTCCTCCTGCTGCTATCATAGCATGCCCTGTGCTCCCAGGAGCAGGCCACGGCATGTCCTGGGGACAGAAACAACAAGCTTAGGGTTATCTGGGCACTCCTTTGTCTCCTGTCTGACAGCATGCAGGGTGGAGTCATGGCTATCTTGCTGTATAATGACAAGCAGCTGACAATGCAGGGGCACAACAGAAACCCCCGAATGGCCCATGTCTGAGGAGTGAGGGTTTGGTGAGCTGCTGGTTCTGAGATAATGGATTAGTGATATGGGAATCAAAGACCTAGGACCTGGAATCATAAGATCACAGGGCATTAGGGTTGGAGGGAACAACCTTGTCTCTCAGCCCTAATTCCTTTGATATCATCTAACGAATGATCTTAACTCTAGGCTAATAGCTCTTGAGCTCAGGCACGCCATTTGTTTGTTCATCATCGTATTTGCAGGGTGTGGTAGCTAGCCCTCACGATGGTGGCTGATGTGTGATCAATAGGCCATGTCATGGTATTTCACTTCTAAGTCTAGGTCATAAAGGGCATTGTGGCACCTACCTTGATTTCTCTTGGATCATTCATTCTGAGGGAAGATAGCTGCCACATTGGGAGGACGTGCAAGCAGCCCTGTGAAGAGGTCAACACAGGGGGGAACTGAAGCCCTTTCCGAACAGCTAGCACCAACTTGCCAGCCATGTAAAGTGACCCACCTTGGAAACAGATCCTCCAGCCTCAGCCAAGCCTTCAGATGCAACCTCATGACAGACCCTGAACCAGAAACACATAGCCAAGCTGCTGACCCACAGACGTTGTGAGAGGTCATAAACGTTTACTGTTGTTCTAAGACACTGTTTTAGGGTGCTTTGTTGTACAATAGCTTACTGAAAATACAGAGAGCCTGGCACAGTGCCTGCACGTGGTCATCACTCAATGGTTGAGCGAGTGAATCTTGTTTAGTATTGAACACTCCCACTGACAGCTAACTGTACCATCTCTCAAAACAATTCATTCTGTCTTTGGGCAATTCTGTTAAAGATTATTGGAATTAAACTGGAACTTTCTCAATACAGCTTCCACATTTTGGTCTTATTTTTACTGCTCTTTTCAAAAATCATTAAACTGGAATCTTTCTTAACATGGCTTCTACACTTTGATCTTACTTTTATTTATCTTTTGAACCATAGAATAATTATTCCTTTATACATGCATTCTACATACAGGAAATCTTCCCAAAGACTCATTCATGGAACGCCAAACCATATGGAGAAAATTGAGCCAGAGATGTGTTATACTTCACAGCTGCCTTGGGTTAAAGAGTTGGTTTCTGAAAGGGCAGAAGTCTTGTCTATGTTTATTCTTGAACAGTCAGTGCCTAGCATGATGACTAGAACTTAGTAGGTGTTCAATAAATATTTGTTGACTGAATGAATTTAACAAATCTTTTTGTCTTGCTGAGTTGTATGATATATATATATATATTTTTATATTTATATATATTTATATATAATATATTTATATATAATATATTATATATAAATATATAATATATAATTATATATATTTATATATAAAAGATATTTATATTATATATAATGTATATATCTTTTCCAGATAATGCTGAATTATTTTTCAAGGTGATTGTACCACTTTATCTCTTCCAATCAAAGGAACTTCCTGGACGGATCCTCTCATTTTTTTTTTTTTTTTTGAGATGACGTTTTTGCTCTTGTTGCCCAGGCTGGAGCGCGACGGCGCGATCTCGGCTCACTGCAACCTCTGCCTCCCAGGTTCAAGCAATTCTCCTGCCTCAGCCTCCCGAGTAGCTGGGATTACAGGCGACTGCCACCACATCTGGCTAATTTTTGTATATTTAGTAGAGATGGGGTTTCACCATGTGGGCCAGGCTGGTCTTGAACTTCTGATCTCAGGTGATCGACCCGCCTTGGCCTCCCAAAGTGCTGGGATTACAGGCGTGAGCCACTGTGCCCGGCCTGGATCCTCTCATTTTCTTATCTTTGTTCTTACTTCAATCTCTACATGCTCTCCCTTTCTGAACTATTTCTTTACTTTCTATTTAGTTTTTAATTTCTACTATCTGTCTTTTTTTAATTTCTAAGAGTTTTTATTATTGATAGTCTGTGAATGTCTTTTTATACTATCCTGTTCTTGTTTAATCAATGTAATCTTTTCATTCTCTGATGTTATTAATGTCATTTTTCAATGTTCTTCTTTCTGTATATTCTCAGCTTTCCCTAACTTCCTTTTTAAATATTTGTTTGTTTTGGGTCTCTATCTTTCATGTTAGAATCTTTCCTCAAATGACTGGTAATCGTTGGTTGCTTAAATTTAAGAGTGGGAGATTTGGGCTGGGCGCAGTGGCTCACGCCTGTAATCCCAGCACTTTGGGAGGCCAAGGTGGGCGGATCACGAGGTCAGGAGATCGAGACCATCCTGGCTAACACGGTGAAACTCCGTCTCTACTAAACATACAAAAAATCAGCCAGGCGTGATGGCGGGCGCCTGTAATCCCAGCTACTCAGGAGGCTGAGGCAGGAGAATGGCATGAACCCAGGAGGCAGAGCTTGCAGTGAGCCGAGATCGCACCACTGCACTCCAGCCTGGGCGACAGAGCGAGACTCTGTCTCAAAAAGAAAAAAAAAAAGAGTGGGAGATTTTAAAGGTGATTTGAAGCTCCAATACATGGGTAGTACTTATTGACTATGAATGTCACTGTAGGGTGATCCACTGAGATGTTCAGCTGGGGAACCCCATTGTGAAAATCTTTGGGTCTTACCTCTTGAGCTGGTCATATTCTCCTAAGAAATGTCTTTCATTCTTCTGCCTGGAGGATAAAGGCCTGGATACCAGTGTCCCTGGGGCCAAGTGGAAGAAGCAGGAGGGTGATTCAAAATTTCAGAGGGCGTACTTTGATTTAATCCTGTTGCTAGTCCAGGTCTCCTGCCCTCAACTCTGCCTGACGTTCAAGAGAATAAACTTCCAATCTTCTACTAAGGTGAGACAGGGAAGCTAAAGCTCTAACTGCTCCTTAAATAGTTTCAACCAATCTTTCATGTTTTATGACAGCCTCCTCCGTCACCTCTACTTTCAGTATAAACTGGTGCCCCAGTTCAGGACAGTCATATATGGCTGTGCAAGCTGTGCACTGCATCATTCTGAGGCCACTTCTCTTACAGGGTAGACATGACAGATTTGTATATTTATCATGTCAAATTTCTGGCAGACGGCTGTAGAGTGTCTTGAGAAAGGGGAGGCTGTTTCTACTGCACACACAGGTGCAGCATGGGCTGGCAGGAGCCCTACTATCATCTCTTCGCCTTGTGAGAATCCAGCAGTGTAAGTCAGGCTGGAACTCATCTTTTCTCACTTTTCTCACAGCTCATGACCAGCATTCCCAAGGCCTGCTAAATCAGTTACAACTGGTCCATTTGCTTTCTAACATCCAAAATTGTGCCGTGGTCTTTTCTTCCTTTTCCCGATCCCGTCTCTTTCTTTTCTTTTTTTTTTTTTTTTTATCTGAGACAGGGTCTCACTCTGTCGCCCAGGCTGGAGTTCAGTGGCACAATCAGGGCTCACGGCAGCCTCTACCTCCCAGGCTCAAGTGATCCTCACACCTCAGCCCCCTGAGTAGCTGGAACTACAGGTCTGCCATGCCTGGCTGATTTTTTTTGTATGTTTTCAGTAGAGACAGGGTTTCGCCATGTTGCCCAGGCTAGTCTCAAACTCCTGGACTCAAGCGATCTGCCCACCTTGGCCTCCCAAAGTGCTAGGATTACAGGCGTAAGCCACAGTGCCTGGCTACATCTTTTCCCAAACATTTCTTCATTATAGTTTCAGGAGGATTTCAGGAAAAAAAAGTGAAATTAGATGCATGCATTCAATCTTCAATGTTTGTCTGGAAGTCTATACAAGTAGCATCGACAGAAGATTGCTGAAAGCTTTACGGTACATTCATTCCTTTGGAGTCTAAGCCATTGGTTCCAACCTCCCCAGGAAGTCTTCATTGTTACGGCAAAGGGTTTGTGAACTGGAATGTACTTCGACAGAAAATGTTCTTCCCTTTAAAAATGTATTTAAGGCCGGGCGAGGTGGCTCATGCCTGTAATCCCAGCACTTTGGGAGGCCGAGGCAGGCGATTGCCTGAGGTCAGGAGTTCGAGACCAGCCTGGCCAACACAGCGAAACTCTGTCTCTACTAAAAATAGAAAAATTAGCCGGGCTTGGTGGCTTGTGCCTGTATCCCAGCTACTTAAGAGGCTGAGCCAGGAGAATTGCTTGAACCTGGGAGGTGGAGTTTGCAGTAAGCCGAGATTGTGCCACTGCACTCTTGCCTGGGTGACAGAGCAAGACTCCGTCGCAAAAATAAATAAATACATACACAAACAATAAGAAAAAAATTATCTTAAGAAAATAATCATGGAATGCATGCATTTAGCTATGTGGATGTTCATCACAGTGTTGTTTATAATAAAAAATTAAAAACAAGCCAGGCACAGTGGCTCATGCCTATAATTCCAGGACTTTGGGAGGCTACGGTGGGCGGGTCACTAGAGGTCAGTAGTTTGAGAGCCTGGCAAACATGGTGAAACCCCGTCTCGTGTGTGACAGTCTCTACTAAAAATACAAAAATTAGCCAGGCATGGTGGTTCATGCCTGTAGTCGCAGCTATTCAGGAAGCTGAATCAGGAGAATGGCTTGAACCTCAGGAGGTGAAGGTTGCAGTGAGCCAAGATTGCACCAGTGCACTCCAGCCTCGGCGATGGAACGAGACTCCATTTCAAGAAAAAATAAAAAATAAAAATAAAAGAAAGAAAGAAAAAAATATGTAATTGACTGAATCCCTGTCTTCGCGGGTTTTCAGGAAACCCAAAACCAATGGTGAAGATCTGGCAACCTTGTCATCTGTTAGTGCTTCTATGATTGTGCTCTTCATCAGGTCATGATTTTCTGCAATTATTTCTATTTTCCCCATCCTGTGGTCCTCTCTGCAACCCCCTCTCTTTTATTACCATTTCAATTTTCATTTTCAGTAGCCTCAAATCTTTGGTGATGAAGAGGAGTACATATAAACAAAACCCAAACAAATAAATAATGAAAATCTTTATCTGGGGTTGGCACACTATCACTATGTTGACTCAGAATGTGTTCGGTACATTTTGTGGCACTCGAGTCCACGTCACTGGTCCCACCCAGCTGTTGCACCACCGGCAGGCATTTTTGACACAAACATCTAGCAGTGGGGCATTTCTCGACCTGATGGATCATGGTCTGCGCAGGGTAAACAGGTCGTAGTGGCAAGCCTGAGGACCCAAGGACCTGCTGTCCTGTCTATCACTCAGAGCTGGTTCTGCCTATGCAGGAGACAGGAGAAGAGGGAAACTGAGTGGGGTATGTTTGTGCTGGGACAAGGCATGGTGGGACAAGGAACGAGAGGTGATAACTTGGCAGCTGTGCCTGGGCTTGGCTGTTCTTTCCCTGGCTGGCCTTGAGTTACTGTTCTTGTACCCAGATCAGTTAACACATGGACCTGGTCCCCCTATATTCCATCGGGCCTCTTTTTCCCAAATCCTAAACCCCCTGGGGTAAGGGGAACAGCACCTGGCTTTTTACTTAGGACGGTGTTTTCTCCCAGTAGTAAGTGTTGAGGCTCTTTGTGGTATGGGTCTGGTCTTAGGAGCAAAGTCCTCTCTTTGCTCCCAAGCAGGAGACAGTGTACTGAGCATGGACTTTGGAGTTAGATAGACCTGGAATTGGCCCAGGGCAAGACCTTGGGCAAGAATCTCTCTGAACTCCAGTTTCTCTGTAAATAAAATGAGGATAACAATTCCTACCTTAGAGTATTGACTTGAGCGTTACAGATAAGAAAGGTAAATACTGGGCACAAGGTAGGTCCATAGAGAGCTCATTGTCATTAAATCTTTTCGAACCCAATTGGGCCAGATTCTGGAAGGCAGAGAGGCTTGTGGGTGTGCCCAGGTTGCTTCCTACCCCCACGCGCTAGCCGCACTGAGCCCTGCATCATTTCTCCAACCCACTAGATGAGGGTTTGTGTCTTATTCTCTCCAAGATGTGGCAGGGTGCCTGACACACAATATGTGTCCCACGTCTCTGAGTCCCAGCCAGGTTGGCCTCAGTGCCAATTGCGGCCTTCATCAGTTTTAGAGATGTGTGACGCATCGTTGATCTCTCTTCTGAACCCGCCATGCCTCACACCTCTGTCAGCCCTGGTCATAGCCCAAAACATAAGGCTCTCTAGCAAGGTCACTGCCTCCTACCCCACTCTTCTTCCTGCATTGTTCTTTGCTTATTCTCTCTATCCAACATCCCGAGACCTATTCCCTCCCAGTTTTCCCACTGCCTCTGGAACACACTCCTCTGCATCTTCAGCCTTCCTAGGTGCCTCCTTCCACTTCCTGTCCTCAGCTGGGCTTGGCCTTGGCTCAGGCTGCCCTGCTCCCTGGCTTCCGCTCGGTCCTCCTGCGTGGAGGCTGCTGGCTCTAAGGTGGGGGTGCTGTTCTTTCCGTATCAAGTTTGCTGACTGTTGTTCTTATTTTTTTTTCTGTGATTCTATCAGTTTGATGAAATGGTATTAAAATCTCCCACCAAATTTGTCAAGTTCTCTTTGGGACTCAGTGGCTTTTTGCTTTACATATTTTGAGACTATGTTGTCAGGTTCAGAATTGTTTTATCTTCCCAGCGAATTTCTTCTTCTTCTTTTTTGTTTTTTTTTGAGACAGAGTCTTGCTCTGTCACCCAGGCTGGAGTGCAGTGGTGCGATCTCAGTACACTGCAACCTCTGCCTCCCCAATTCAAACAATTTTCCTGCCTCAGCCTCCTGAGTAGCTGGGACTACAGGCATGCACCACCACACCTGGATAATTTTTTGTATTTTTAGTAGAGACAGGGTTTCACCACGTTGGTCAGGCTAGTCTCAAACTCCTGACCTTGTGATCCGTCCCCCTGCCCCGGCCTCCCAAAGTGCTAGGATTACAGGTGTGAGCCACCATGCCTGGCCAAATTTCTTCTTTTATCATTAAATAATGATCTGCTTTATCCCTATCAATCCTATCTATCCCTATCAATCCAAATAAGCAAAGCTTATTTGTTCTGATGTTACATTGCATACCTGCTTTCTTTTGATTACTATTTGTCTGGTATGTCTTTTTAAATTCCTTCCCTGGCTCCACTTTTTAACCTTTCTCTGACATTATATTTTAGGTATGCCTCTTATAAAATGCAATAAGTAGAGTTTTAAAAAAATCCAATCTGAAAACAACAACAATAGTAAACTGATGTAGCACCTACTATGTCAAGTATGTTTGTGTGCTTTTTAACCTATAGTAATAAAGCATTATTTCCCACAGGTCCTATGAGGTAAGTATTATCATTATCCCCTTTTACAGAGTTTGAGGCTGCGTAGGGTGGCTCATGCCTGTAACCCCAGCACTTTGGGAGGCCAAGGCGAGAGGATTGCTTGAGCTCAGGAGTCTGAGACCAGCCTAGGCAATATAGTGAGACCCGATCTCTACAAAAAATTTAAAAATTAGCTTGGCGGGGTGGCACATGTCTGTGTTCCCAGGGACTCAGGAGACTGAGGTGAGAGGATCGCGTGGGCCCAGGAGGTGGAGTGGGAAGGGCCTGGCAGTGAGTTTGTGTGATTTGGGTTGATTTGGCCACCACCACTTAGGCACCCCAGCCTGCATGAGGTGGACCAGAGTGAGAGATAAGAAAAGAAAATGAGTTTGAGTTCATTATAGATTCTGGATATTAGCCCTTTGTCAGATGAGTAGGTTGCAAAAATTTTCTCCCATTCTGTAGGTTGCCTGTTAATTCTGATGATAGTTTCTTTTGCTGTGCAGAAGCTCTTTAGTTTAATGAGATCCCATTTGTCGATTTTGGCTTTTGTTGCCATTGCTTTTGGTGTTTTAGACATGAAGTCCTTGCCCACGCCTATGTCCTGAATGGTATTGCCTAGGTTTTCTTGTAGGATTTTAATGGTTTTAGGTCTAACATATAAGTCTTTAATCCATCTTGAATTAATTTTTGTATAAGGTGTAAGGAAGGGATCCAGTTGCAGCTTTCTACATATGGCTAGCCAGTTTTCCCAGCACCATTTATTAAATAGGGAATCCTTTCCCCATTTCTTGTTTTTGTCAGGTTTGTCAAAGATCAGATAGTTGTAGCTATGCGGCATCATTTCTGAGGGCTCTGTTCTGTTCCATTGATCTATGTCTCTGTTGTGGTACCAGTACCATGCTGTTTTGGTTACTGTAGCCTTGTAGTATAGTTTAAAGTCAGGTAGCGTGATGCCTCCAGCTTTGTTCTTTTGGCTTAGGATTGACTTGGCGATGCGGGCTCTTTTTTGGTTCCATATGAACTTTAAAGTAGTTTTTTCCAATTCTGTGAAGAAAGTCATTGGTAGCTTGATGGGGATGGCATTGAATCTATAAATTACCTTGGGCAGTATGGCCATTTTCACAATATTGATTCTTCCAACCCATGAGCATGGAATGTTCTTCCATTTGTTTGTATCCTCTTTTATTTCATTGAGCAGTGGTTTGTAGTTCTCCTTGAAGAGGTCCTTCACATCCCTTGTAAGTTGGATTCCTAGGTATTTTATTCTCTTTGAAGCAATTGTGAATGGGAGTTCACTCATGATTTGGCTCTCTGTTTGTCTGTGATTGGTGTACAAGAATGCTTGTGATTTTTGTACATTAATTTTGTATCCTGAGACTTTGCTGAAGTTGCTAATCAGCTTAAGGAGATTTTGGGCTGAGACAATGGGGTTTTCTAGATATACAATCATGTCATCTGCAAACAGGGACAATTTGACTTCCTCTTTTCCTAATTGAATACCTTTTATTTCCTTCTCCTGCCTGATTGCTCTGGCCAGAACTTCCAGCACTATGTTGAACAGGAGCGGATGTTTATTGCGGCACTATTCACAATAGCAAAGAGTTGGAACCAACCCAAATGTCCAACAACGATAGACTGGATTAAGAAAATGTGGCACATATACACCATGGAATACTATGCAGCCATAAAAAATGATGAGTTCGTGTCCTTTGTAGGGACATGGATGAAACTGGAAAACATCATTCTCAGTAAACTATCGCAAGGACAAAAAACCAAACACCGCATGTTCTCACTCATAGGTGGGAATTGAACAATGAGAAACTCATGGACACAGGAAGGGGAACATCACACTCCGGGGACTGTTGTGGGGTGGGGGGAGGGGGGAAGAAAAGAAAAGAAAGAAATTGAAACACAGAGAAGTTAAATAACTTGCTAAAGGTCACAGAACCAATAAGTGGCAGGACTTTGACCCAGCAGACTAGCCCCAGAGACAATGCCTTGTGGGCTCACTTAATCTACTTAATTTGATAGTGATTACTGTTTTATTTATGTCATATTATTTTGTATTTTCATTTTACTATGATATTTCTTTGCTTCTTGTATCTTCCTGCTTGCTTCTCTGTTGGTTTTGTGTTCCTTTAAAGACTAATTTCATACCTTTTAAAAAATACAGTTAAAAAGTTCAAACTGCACATAAAGAGTCAAACAGAGCCAGGTGCGGTGGCTCATGTCTGTAACCCCAGCACTTTGGGAGGTTGAGACAGGGGGATCACTTGAGGCCAGCGGTTTGAGAGCAGCCTGGGCAACATAGCAAGGCTCCATCTCTCCAAAAAATTGTTTTTTAAAAAAGAGTCAAACAGATCTACAAGTTAGTTTAAAATAGCAGCAGTATCTCAACCCCACCTCTATTTTTCACTCTGCAAAAACAACTACTTTCAACTGTTTTTTGTTTGTTTGTTTTTTTGTTTTTTGTTTTTGTTTTTTGAGACGGAGTCTCACTCTGTCACCCAGCCTGGAGCGCAGTGGTGCGATCTTAGCTCACTGCAACCTCTGCCTCTCGGGTTCAAGCGATTCTTCTGCCTCAGCCTCCCATGTAGCTAGGATTACAGGCATGTGCCACCATGCTTGGATAATTT